>NC_062970.1:6092435-6182968 GCF_023119035.1 Salvia hispanica | reverse complement strand
ATCGTGCAGAAACCTGAAATCGGCGTCGTGATTGACCGCTCTCCTCGCTATTGCTGAATATTAATTGATTTGTAAAAATAAAAAAACAGTTAATTGAATATTAATCCGGTCAAAATTCAAGTAATATTCGTTGACCATTAGATTTAACCATTTCCGTCCATTTCGGACCAAATGTGATCGATTTTTATTTGTTAAGGACCAAATAATTCAAAAGATAATGTTATGGACCAAAATCAAAAAATCGTCATATGTTAAGGACCAAAAAGGACCTTTACTCTAAAAAATATAACCAATCATATGATCAACTCTTACAAGTTGGTCCAAGGTTTGCCACCCGAGACTCGCCCACTAGAGCTTGAGCCCTCTGCATCAGCTCCCGCGAACTAGCTTGCGACCTCCTCGTCGTCGGGTTCAGATCGACCACCACCACTTGAAGTGTATTGGCCACCCGCAACCATATGCTTCGTTTGTTTCAAGCTGGAGCCTATGCTAGACTCGATGCCACCTGCCTACCTATCGATATACCGAACCTTCTCCCAGTATTGGTATACTTGAAGGCCCGCCCGGTGTCTTGCAGCAAGACCATCATAACCGCCCTCAGAATGTATTTCCATTTGTTTCGCTTTGGTACTGTCATTCTTCATAATGGAGGCGGGCGCATGCTCAGACGGCTCGACCACTTTCGGCTCTCTCTTCCCATCCCCTTTCTGTTCAGCGGCAAAGTGGGATTCTCCTTGGGAGGAGACAGCTTCAGGTCCGACACTTCATACTCGTCGGTGCTGAAGGTTAGATCAACCTCAACTTCAGTCTCCGGGGCAATGTTGGAATCACTCAAACCCGGTGGGTACCAACATGCTCGGACGATAAACTTAGGGTATCTCCACGGGCACCCCTCCCACTCGCCCGTCGGGGACGGGCGACCTGACGGGCGCCATAGTGGGCGGGAAGGGCGCCCACGCCCGTCCCGAGTGCCCCTGCGATGGCCTTGCCCCTCAGCTCGACGTCCTACCTGACGGGCGCCACTGTGGCGTGGGTAGGACGTCCCACCGAATTTTAAAAAAAATTTAAAAAAAAAAAAAAAAAAACTCTATAAATACGGCTCGTGTCGAAATTTTAATTCCGTAAATTTTAATTCCGTAAATTTTAATTTTAATTGTGAATTTATTAATTTTATTGCGGGAAGTCCTAGTGCAGTGGGAAAGGCTAGTGATATGGCAGTGGAATGGGAAGGGCTAGTGCTGACGTGGAATGGGAAGGGCGAGTGGGAGGGGCGCCACCGGAGACATCCTTAATCACTGTAGTATTGGTCGATAATATGTCCGTAGCAATAGTTGTAGAAAGCGTTGTTGTTTGAGGGTTCATGGGTAGGGACCACTAGAGTACATCGGGGGCCGCCGGGGTATTGGGGACGGCGAATACAGGGCTGCCAGAGTACCTGGGACTTCCATCAGGATTCATTGTTTATTTATAGAGAGAGAAATATGAGAGAAAGAGAGTGGATGAATGGAGAATACGAGAATTGAGAGTGAGTTAGAGAAGAGAGAGGCTAGAAGTCCAGCAACTTCGTGGTAAAGACACAGAAGTCAGTCAGCAAGTTGGTGCTAACTGCTAAAGGCATTACATGGTAATTAATTAAGAGCGAGACCTCAAACATAAAAGGGAAAGAGGTGTTGATAAAATTTGATCTGATTATAATGAGTAAGCACTACGACAATTGGGAGAGGCTGGTGGTGGCCGTGCTACGGCGACAGCAAGACCGTGAGATAGCCCTGTGCCCTTCAACGGATTCCAGCGCCTTCAGCTCTCGATCTTCCAGTTTTAGTCGTGAATTTTATGATCACCTACACGATGCGATCATTAAGAACCAAAATATTCCATTTTCCCTGTCAACTTATACGGTGAGCTTGTCTTTCATCCCTAACCTAATTAATTAATTAGGATATAATGTATCTCATTCTCATTCTCATGGATGATACCGGTGCAAGCAAACAGAGTTACCTGGAAGATGAAAGGAATGGGAAGAAAAGTTATATGGTGGGAGCAAAAGATCTGATCATTACTTTTGGAAACAACTCAGTCAAGTGGCAATGGAGATTTGATGATAATTATTCTAGGTACGTATAACTAATTAGTACTATTGCTTTAGTTATTCTATTAGTTAGTAGTACTCCTAATTAAGTAAAGATGGCAATTTGTTGAAGGGAGGTGGCGGAAATGTGTTCACCGGGGAGGTTTGATGTCCGAGCAAAGATCGCAGCAGGAACGCTGAATCCGCGGACAGTCTACGGAGCGTATTTGGTGTACAAATTGAGGGAGACGGCGGAGGGGGTGGAGACGGCCAAGGGGAGTATGAGGTTCGTGGATGATGAGGGTGTGGGAGCACGAGCACGAGCACGAGTGGTGCAGCTGCATCCTGGCGAGGGTGAGGGATGGATGGAGGTGGATGTGGGAAGCTTCTACGTGGGAGAGAGAGATGAAGGAGAAGTGGAAACGCGGTTGGTGGGAACACTACGGAGATGGAAATGTGGGCTTATTGTTCAAGGCTTTGCTTTCCGCCCTTCTTCTACCTTTACAGACGCGCCTCTTCTCTCCAATAAATTTAAGTCTACATCTGTGTGGGGGTAATTTTTTATTTTTATGCTTCAACTTTTTTACTTAACTTTTAGGCTTTATTTATTAGGGTACATGCAGTGCATGTGTGTATGCAGTGTGTTTAATGGTGTCCAATTTTATAATTATTTAAAATTTTAATTATCTATTTATGATATAGAATTTAAATTGTGGAATTAGAGGGATTAAAATTACAATTCAATTTTAAATTCAAATATTTTGCTATACCTGATATTCCCTCCGTCCCAAGGAAGATGACTCCTTTCTTGGGCGGCACGGAATTTTATGCAACTTTATTTTGTATGTTAAATGAAGAGAGTAAAGTAAGAGGGAGGATAAAGTATAGATAAATGGGTTTCCATTTTAATTAATGAGTCATCTTGATTGAGACAAACTAAAAAGGAAAGTGAGTCATCTTTAATGAGACTGAGGGAGTATTAGATTTGAAACTGAAGACTCCAATTTCAATAATTCTTTTATGTTTTCATTACATAATATACTCGATTTACTATATTTAATTAATAAAACTTGAACTACTTAAACTTTAGTGTGCAAGAATTTAAAAACGTGTTTTGCCACAATGAAATGACAACTCATTCCACTAGGCCTGCTTATTCGGTCGGTTCCGGTTCTAACCGGACCGGTTGACCGGTTAACCGGTTTTAAATTTTCATAAATTCAAGAACCGGAATCGAAATCGATCGGTTCCGGTTTGGAACCGGCCGGTTAAGAACCGGCCGATTCCGGTTCCGAACCGGAACCAATGTGTAATTTTAATCCGAATTTATTTATAATTATAAATAGTTCAATACTAAAAAAATAATAATCCAACATCTAGAATTATAACAAATAATACCTAAAAATTAAAATAAATACACAAAATACAAACCAACAATACAATAATATTCATATATGGATAAGAGTGATGCCAAGTGTAGTAGGTCGGGTCGGACTAGTTTATGTTAGCAATTTTTTACTAATACAAAAATAGGAGTTCTAAACTTTAGCAATTTTTTTAAAAAAATGAGTTTTAAAATTGAATTTCATTTTCCCTTTTTTGGCTAAACATAGTATTCATTGGAATTTCCAATACTAATTGATATTGTTGTGACTATTTGGTTTATACCGGAACACTTAATAAATTATTCACAAATATGTTAAAATCGTATGTTAAATGAATTGTTACATAAATTTGTAATAAATATATCATATGAAATGATATTGTATTTGTATAAGTTCTTTTGAAAACTAAAAACAAACTTGTGATGTTCTACTCATTGTAGTTAGTTCATAAAAAATGGATTAGGAAAATAATTATAGATTCAAAGTATCACAGATTAAATATTTAAATCTAAAAATCACTCAATGTTTCAAACTATTTTACTTTAATTCAAAATTAATTCAATAAATTAGATTTTTAGTATATTAAATTATAAAAAAATAAAATTGAATTATAATCCGGTTCCCGGTTAGGAACCGGTCGGTTCCGGTTCCGAACCGGAACCGGTGTTATTTAAAAAGTTGGAACCGATACCGGAACCGAAACCGGATTTTCCGGTTCCGGTTCCTCAATTAACCGGTCGATTCCGGTTCCGATTCCGGTTAACCGAGAACCGGAGAACCGTTTAAGCACCCCTACATTCCACATATATAGATCATAGAAATGATATTGTCAAATGATACATACTCCTGATAAAAGTTGTATAGCAAAATAAGGGAATATCAAACATAGGTAAATTTACTAGCTATGAAACAAGCTTTATTCAACATTTGCTACTGTTTTTTGCTAAAATCCGAAGTAAATCTAACAAATCTATCGCATATAAAAAAACATCTCCCACTTGTATGATTTATTGCTATAATGTTGTGTCCGAATACCAGATATAATCAATCATGTGATCAACTCTCACAGGTTGGTCCGAGGTTTGCCACCCGAGACCCGCCTCGTCACTGACCTCATTGTCACAAATTCCTCAGCAGCAGAAGGGTGAATCCCAACCTAACAAAAATCATGTAAATGAAAATTCATAAGAGAAATCGAGAGAGAGAGAGAAGGGTGAGTTTGTGGAAACTCACAGTACTGTCAAATTGTGCTTTGGTAGCTCCACATTTGAGAGCAATGGCAATGCCCTGTGACAGATAATAATATTAGCTTGCCTTAATTGTTGCTATTCTTTCCATGAACATAGATAGACAAGACAACAAACTAAAGGCACACAATAAATAAGGAAGAATTGACAAGGACCTGCATGATCTCAGCTGCGTCTGGCCCACACATGGATGCTCCGAGGACTTTATCTGTCTCAGCATCCACGATAAGCTTCATCATAGTTTTCTCTTGACGTCTGTACCAGAATCAAAACAGAGAAAAAAAAATCAAATGTCCATAAAAAGATATTCTTACACCATATTTTCAAGAAACTGAACCATCTTGCGTGTATGTACATTTTAATAGCATTCTTTCAGGAATGAAGCATTTAAGGTAGAGATTTATTCGATCACTAGAAAACATGATTTCGTTTTTGAAGAATATTATTGGATATCCATATGTTAGTAAATAGATTAAGCAATTAATGTCCATCAATCATACCCGGAAATGGTGTTCTTCATGGGATTGAACGTAGATGTGAAAATCAAAATGTCGCCATTTGCTTTCTCTACGGCCTCTTGCTCGCTGAGACCAACTACAGAGAGTGGTGGTATGCTGCCAAGTAAAAGCAATACAAGTTTTCAACTGAATTCACTACAAAGAAATTAAGCAAATATTGGCAATAGAAACTGCCAAGTCACAAATTGTTTTCATGTCATTAGCTAGAAAGAGGCCAAAAGCATTTTTTTAAACTTGGTAAGTAATCAACCCATCCAACCCACGAAGATGCCAACTCGAGAATTATAATACAGGCCATGAGATGCGATTCCTATAACCTACACCCCTTTGATCCACAGATAAAGAATGAAATAAGGTTTCCAGAAGGAAAAAGGCGGTAATACCAGAACACGGCACAGGCAATATTGCTGTAATCAGGTGCCATTGGCTTTCCACCAAATACAGTGTTCTGCAGACAACATACAAGACATTTTCAATAACAAATATTATAGCATGACAACTAAACTATGTCCATATGCATAATCAAACGTGATTATAGAAACAAACACATGAGTTATGATGAGAATTTCAGAGTAACATACTGCAAAGTAGGTGCCTTCCATTAAAGCTACTGGAGTAAGATTCATTCGATTTGTAACATCACCTATAGCCCATATGCTAGGTACGTTGGTCTGAGAGTATTGATTAACCTGACATTCCAGAGGTGTAACAGGTTATGGTCACCGAGAAATAAACCAAACTACCATATATCAAAGGTAAATTTAACAAAGTGCAACATGAGAAATTTTGAGAATCATGTCAGTAAAACACTTGAAAAGGGCATTGTCCAAGTTCATCCGATTCATCAAAATACAGAGAAGATAATCATGAAACATTCAGTAAATAAGAGCTGACCTTTATAGCTCCAGCCTTATCAAGTTCAACACCTACTGCTTCCAGATTCAACCTTTTTGAGTTAGGAGCCCTACCTGTAACCAAGGAGACCATCATAAACAGCTTCGGAGTAGAGACAAAATAGGTTAGCCTAACATTAAAAATGCATAATCAGATCACATTTAAACATAGCAGTATGACAAATCACATTCTCGGCATATGAAACAAGCTCTGGAGAACCATGTACTGATGAACGACAGAGCTGATTATAACCCACTATATTACCAGTGGCAAAGAGCACAACATCAGCTACAATTTCTTCACCATGGTCAGTGCGAACTTTTATACCGCCTTCTGTTTTAGTTAGCTGCATCATTAAGTAATTGCGCATTAAATGTTGAAATAAATGGATACACTATATTCCTGAAAGACTGCAAAAGCTTCACTGTCATAAAACTCACACATTTAGCAACATGATTTTGTTTTCTGTTATCAGTCTCATTTTCTTCTTTCAGTAAAATATTGAATTTTCAAGGGTAAATGCCAGAGGAAGACAATGTAAAGAATGAAAAGTAAACGAGAAAGTACCTCTGATAAGCTTGTCCCAGGATGAAGGTTAATACCCCTGCCTTCCAGATTTTTTGCAACTACTTCTCTCATCTCATCATCAAATCCTCTGTCATAGGATTTTATGTGAATAGAATGAGGTCCAGTTAATCAACAATATACTCATTAAAACCTTTTATGAGATATGCATCTACAGACAGAATACTAACTTATTCAAAATCATAGTGTTATCATTTCCGTTTAAACTAAATTGTACACACTCAACTCTCACATCTAGTATCATAAATAGAAGGCACATACTAGAGAGAAAGGCAAACCTAATGAATATTAAATTATGGGGTTATTAACGGCTCTTGTTCAAAACTTTCAGAATTTCACTTCAAAACTCTCAACTTTGAAAATTGTTCAATATATATCCCTCGGAACAGAAATGGAATATGGTGACAGAATGATGAATCACCGGAATCTAAGGTGGATTATACATGGACTTCTTTTATGCCTAAGCATCAGAACAATGTCGTTTCGATGATTAGAGCCTATTAGGTGAAAAGGAAACTGAAATCACTCGGCCATAAAAGGTGATGCATCATTGAATGAAATGGATGGATATTGAAACCACACAAGATAGTTTAGCTTAAGGAACTAAGTGAAGATGAAGCAAAATCTATGTGCGTATAATCCAAACGCTTTATATCAACAGCAGGCGGCTAGAAACCAAGGTAGACGATGGAAGTCACAGAAATCTTATGACCTTAAAGGAAGTTCCTTTCTGTAGAACAAATCCACTTTCGCACCCATTCCTCGCCATATTGAGGCAAACTCAACAGCAATATATCTACATCAAAGAACAAAGGGTCAGAAAATTCTAAGCATCCTACATAGAAGGTGAAGCATTAAAAAGGCACGGTGAGGTAGAATACCCTCCACCAAGTATGACAGCATGCTTAGGTAGCTCCTCCAAGCTCAATGCCTCGTCTGATGTGATGCCTAATTCCTAAAAGGAAAAGAGAATCAGAGATAAACATTAGGTAGGTACAGTGAAATGGATAGATTTCAATATGGATTGAAATCAAATTACAGGAGGCATTAAGATCAACTCTATACACCCAAACTAAAGTGAAAAGATTAGAAAATTAGATCATATTGAACATAACTAGTATACCTGGCCTGGAATAGGTGGTCGCTGAGCCCGGCTTCCAGTTGCAATCAGAATATGTTTTGCCGAATAACTAATTTTTGTTCCATCCAACTGAATAACTTCAACCTCATTAGGGCCAATAACTCTTCCCTCTCCTTCAAATAGCTTAACTCCAGCACCGGAAAGTAACCGCTTGTAGATACCATTTAGTCTATGTATTTCTTCAGTCTGAAAATGGATAAAATGAAAACTGACTATGACACAAGAAGACTGTGATAAGAACATAAAATTATAAATTTACAATGAGATTATAAGTCTCATAAAATAGTTTTTGTTGATTTAATGAGATCTCTGATGTGCACATTAATATAGCTAAAATCCTCCCTACAATTTAAAATGTTGTTTTAGAGTTTCTAGGTAGAGTGTATTCTTCATCCTAGTTTACCCTCACCTCCATTAAGTTACTTGGGTGTTAGCTCTTTGAAACAACATATAAGATGTTGGGAGCCTATGAGCTCTTCTAAATAAACAAACCAAACTTCTTATGAAAAAACAGATCTTATTTGAGAAAATGCTTATCTTCGGATCATTTTACAAACATCTTAAGAGGTAAATTAACTAAACATCAATAACTATTTTATTTTGGAGTGATACACACTGAAACCTCTAGGTGACTCGAAACCACGACCTACTAGTTGGTGGGGAAGCGTCATACTAACTGATTTGCACTGTACAGCTTATTTTCCAAATAAGATCTACCATCTTATAAGATATAATCATATGAGTAAGCTTGGCCATAAATCATCTTACCGAATGTGTTTATTATAGGTTCTTCTCCTAGTAATGAATAAATTTATATTAGGTACTAATATGATTCCAAAGCTAAAACACGACACTTATTTTGAACAGTTGAACTACAAAGTAGTTATTTAAGAAAGTTTCTTTTATACTCCACATACCTTCTTTTGTAAAAGTTTCTTCCAATTGAAATCAACTCTCTCATTCACATCCCACCCATAGTTCCTCGCATCCTGCAATTCCAGAGCACCACTTGGTCAAAATGCACATATTAATGATACTAGAATAACCTATCAGATAATGCTACATATTAAAAGTTTCTTCCACTGACAGGGCAAAATAATTGAAAACCAGAATTGGCAGTCTAAACAACAGGATAATCTATCAGATAATGCAGTAACATGATGTTTATTTTTTACCAGCAACCCATTGCAGTTCAACCAGAACTAGGAATATAACTAGTCATTTTCACACACAACCATCAAATATTATGCAGAAACATGAAAAGGAAGTAAAAGTATCCAGTTCAATACTAGTTCCTAACAAATATGGCACTCCAACAAAGGATGTAAGTATAAAGAGCAGAAAACTACTCAATACTCTTTTAAAGCACAACCCGAGATAAGGTACTAGTATCAAGAACGAAAAACTAGCCAAGCTAACAGACGAAAGGAAATAGTCAGAAACACAACACATTTTTCAATCATCTTGTCATGCTATCAAATCAGAGACTCACCACCAGTTCATGCACTAATCCCTATTGAAGACCAGGTACAGTTATTGATAGGGAAAACCTAACAAAGCTAACAGAGATAACAAAAGCGCCAGTCGGCCATAACTTTTCAGAAACACAACATGTTTTTCAATAATCTCCATCTCCTCATGTCATTAAATCAAGATCTCACCTCCAGTTCAGGCCCAAACGAAGCGCCATATACCAAAATCTTTTTAGGAACACAACCACGAATCACACACCTGAAATATATAAAACAATTGTTAGTTCTGAAGCTTAATTCCGAAGCCCATTATTCCAAACGCGTCTTTCAGAGTAAAAAACAACATTAACAAAATGCATTAGCTAAAAGAAAACAATTTATTCCTAAATCAAAATTAAAATAAACTTAAAACACACTTGCTATTCCCGGATAACCGCCAAATTCCATAATCAAGGTAAGGTAAGACATCAATCCAATAAATCTGAACAAGAAATATGTCCTCCCCGAGGAAAGCAAAAGGTGAACATAGAGATAATGAAGGATGACCGGCACAAACTAGTAAAAAATCCATCAACTGTCACCAAAACTATGAAACAAGTCACATGGCTGAAAGAGGAGAAGCATAACTATGAAGCCAAGGTGTCCACTATTATATATACTTACGTTCCGCCAACTCCTCCAATAACTTCAGAGCTGATAGGATGAAATGGAAGCTCACAGATACCAACCTGGTAACAAAAAGAAATTATGTCACATACACTGAAAAGAACCTAGCATTATCTGCAGAATACAAATAATAGAGAAAAATAGCTTCATTATAGTCTTGTTTCTGAAGTAGGAAAAGGACAATTAACAAGTATCTCTTGAACTGAGGGGTGAGGATCCTATTTAAGTCTCATCAACTGCGGAGAATGACTTCTGTAGACACAACTCGGTCAGCGATGAATGATCAGTGGTCAGTTAGAAAGACCATGAGCATGGTTGCCACTTGCAACCAAACCCCACCGACATCTAGATATCCATTATTGAACATTATACAACAGAATTGAAAAGGAATCCACAAATACTATCAAGTACTGATAACATAGAAAAAACTGGTGTTAGCCACCAGTACAATAATCATAAATTTATCAATAAAAACAGAAGTGAAAGAGAAATAAAACTTTAAACCAAACATCACACTCTTTATCATGTTAACCATATAGTATTTCACAGAAATTGTACCTTAGCTCCATTCTGGGCTGAAAACCGCGATGCACGGACTCCACCACTGCCTGCCCCGATGACAAACAAATCGAAGTCATAGTGAGTCTCCACCTCACTGGTTTTGTCCAACTCTCCATCAATAAGCATCTTTCTTGCCATTGAAATATACTCTATACCCAAAAGGACCACAAACAAACAAATTAAAAAAAAAACAAGTACACAAAATCATGTATTGTAGCACTGGTAAGCATATGACAGCATCTTTTTCACAACCGAGAGCATCAAGTGCAGTAAAAAGTTATAAGCAAGCTCAGATCACAGTAAAAAAAGATAAACTCGATGCTCAGTTATATGCTGAAAGCTGATGGCTTTAACCAAGTCATAGGGAGCATACCTTTTCCAAGCTCAGAATATCGCTAGTACTACTTGATTATTTCGATCAACTCGTAATTATCTACGACTTTCCTTGGTTTATTTAATCAGTTATAAGAAAACCCCTGTTTAGCATAGTTAAGGAGGAGGAATATGATCGCAAGTCGCAACTGTCTTCTAAAATCAACTAAAAAGAAGAAAAAGTCAATGTAATGTACCTGCTTGTGTTCAACTCTGTGTGTGAGTAGAGATCTGTTCTCTTCTTAACTTATGGGGTGATTTATTGGGAGATAAATTGAGAAAGAAATCAGGGAAGAAAGTATTTGTGAGAAAGGAATCAGTGACGAGAATACCAAATTTATTGGTGTAACGTGGAAAGCTTGCTTGGACATAGAGACGCCGCCACGAGTGTGTATGAATGATTGGTCGTGCTTTCCTTTTAGAGCAAAAGTTCAATTAAACTACCGCTTCATCAAATCGGACTAGTTGGTAGACTACTACAAATAGTCAAATAGCTTGTTTACCTTTTTATTTCGTCACATCTTTACACAACCCAATCAACCAATTTTTTTTTTAGTACTTTCTCAATCCCTTCAAAATACGAACATATGTGTAAATATATAATTAGTAAAATAAGAGAATCATAAGTAAATAATATAGTAAGGGTGGGTCGATACGATATATCATATCGAAAACGTTTGTATTATCGTATCGAAAGTTTTAATATATCGAACTTTCGATATGGATAATATCAATATCATTATCGTATCGATATTTCGGTATATCGTACCGAAATTCGACTTAACGATATATTGAAATATCGTTATCATATCGAATACCTGTATATCGAAAAATCTAATTTTAAAATTGAAAAGTAACACAAAAATTAAATGGATTTATATATATTTATAATTTTAAACTTCAATATGTATTGAATTTCAATATGTTTAGATATATACGATATATATCGTGTATTCGATATAAAACGATATATCGCGATGTAAGGAAATTCATATTGTTATCGTATCGAAAACTTACGATACAGTATCGTATCGTATCGAAAATTACGATATATTGAAAATTCGATAATTTTTCGATATTTTTCAATACGATACGAACGATATATCATTTTTTCGGTATTTTTCCCCGGCCTTATAATATAGTATACATAGTATTAGTGTGACGATATAAATTATAAATAAAATAAAGTGTAAATCTCATATATATTTTTAATTATTTTAAAATTAAAAATTCATATTTTTTAAATAGTTCATATTTTTCAGCCGATATATTAAATCAATCCTAAAAGTAGTCTTAGTTTGTTCCAAATTATTTACCTGGATAAAGTAGTTTTAATCAGGTCTTCATTACTTAGATATTTGAGAGCGTGTTTTGATTGGAGAACAGAATTTGGGATCCTATATCTCATTTGAGCGTTATCGTTGAATAAACAACAAGACATTGGGATTTGTATTTTTTTAAATAATTGACTCAATAATCTAATCTGATTTTCTAATTCACATTGATCTGATCTGATCTCCTCCAACGGTAAGTAACTGTGGCTCAAATGATAATGAGCCCAATCAAATAATGGGCCTCAGGTTGTCCACTATACATGGCCGGGCCAAGCTACAAAGTATGGCCAGGCCACCAATGCTCATGTTTTCCACTATAGTGGACATGGCCAAGCTATCAAAAATTTAATTTTTTCCATTTTGTTTATTTTTTAATTCTACTACAATAATAATTGAAAAAATGCATACGAACTAAAATTAAAACAAAATCTTCGTTGTATTATACAAAGGGGTAAAATTATACAACGAAAATTTTCGACTTCTAATAAACTACTTTCCCAACGCATATCACGCTCTACGCCCTCCTCCCCTACGATTCCAAACCTCTTCTACCATATCAGCCTGCAGTGTCGTATGTGATGTTTCCCTCCGCATATCGGCGAACCGTTGGATCAAGTATGCATCACTACGCGGTACACCCATCTGCAGTGGGGCGGTTGCAACACCGTGACTCGTACTTGCACCCTCTTCCGGTGCCCAGTTCTCTGCAGAATATCCTTCGTCCTCTATTATCATATTGTGCAATATGATACATGCATACATGATGGAGGCGACATCATTTTCGTGCCATTGTCGAACCGGGCACCGAAGAATGCCCCATCGCGATTGGAGGACACCAAAAGCACGCTCAACGTCCTTCCTAGCACTCTCTTGTTTGGCCGCAAAATAGGATTGTTTCGGCCCAACCGGCTGCCGGATCGTCTTGACAAACACGGGCCAACGAGGGTATATCCCATCGGCTAAGTAGTATGCCATGTTGTACTGCGTCCCATTGGCCATGAATCTGACCGTCGGACCCTCACCCCGACACTCATCATTGAAGAGATAGGACGAATCTAGTACGTTGATGTCGTTGTTCGACCCTGCGACACCAAAATAGGCATGCCAGATTCGCAGTCGGTAGTCAGCAACAGCTTCTAGTATCATTGTTGGGTGTCTTCCTTTGAATCCAGATGTGAACTGCCCCTTCCAAGCCACTGGGCAGTTCCTCCACTCCCAGTGCATGCAATCGATGCTGCTCATCATCCCCGGAAAATTATGCACTCGCCCGTGCATATCTATCAATCTCTGGCACTCATCAGCATTTGGCTTCCGTAGATACTCCGGACCGAAGATGGTCTGGATACAATTACAAAACCGCCTCAGCGCCGTCAGAGCAGTTGTTTCACCCAACCGTAGGTATTCGTCGAACATATCAGCGGGTCCGGCATAGGCAAGCTGCCTAATTGCAGCGGTACACTTCGATATGTCGACAACCCGGGTCGGCCGGTAGCATCATTGCGCAATGTGAAGCACATGTACCGCTGCGCCAATGTATTCGCTATATGGATGAATAACCGTTGCGACATTCTGAAGCGGCGACGGAAAATCTCTGCTGGGTAACGGGGGTTATCGCCAAAGTAGTCTTCTACCAACCGATGGTGTGCCCCGACATGGTCACGCCAGATGGTCCGCCGATGATAGAACGGGCGAACGAACGCCGCCGCCTCCTCCTCTTCTGCTTCCCGTTGCACCTCTTGAACGAGTTCATCGAACTCCCTATCCACCAATTGTTGGAACTCATCGCCGGAACTCATTTTTCAAAAGTATAATTGGTGATAAAATGAAAAGAGTGGAGATTGGAATGGTGTAAAAAATTGGGGAAAAATGGGTATATTTGTAGAAGAAATTAAAAAAAAAAAAAAAAAAAAATTCGGAAAAGGGGAGCCGCGGCTCGTGGCCGGCACTATAGGAGGGCCGCGGCTCGCGCCCAAGCGCCGCGGCCAGGCCACGAACGTGGCGCGCCCACGTCCACCCTCCGCCGCGGCTGCCCACCCCTCTCACTATAGGGAGCCGCGGCTCGCGGCTCTCCCGTGGCCCGGCCGCGGCTCCTGTATAGTGGACGCTCTCAGGCCGTACACTTCCCTACTTTATTTCATATAGAAATACTTATACTTTGCACCCAAAAAAATAGTTTTTCTATCATCTTTGTTCGTCTTATACTCCACTTTGCACCCAAAAATATTAGTAATAATTTATGATATTACACATTTCCCACAAATTAAGCATATAGATTTTATTTATAGCAGTGTTTCAGGGGTTGTGTCATGCATGCATCACCATTATTATTATGGTTAAAGTGATAATTCTTATTATTGTTAAAGTATGAGACTGCTGGCAAGATTCATACATGGGACAAAGAGAGCAAGAGAGGGACGAAATGTAATTGAAAGAAGAACAAAAATACAGCAATAAACCGTCTAGAAACAAGAACCATCAGCAAAAAAATCTAATCTGCTACTAATCACCTATATTTCATCTCTGAATCAGAGCAAATCTCAAGTTGCAGACCAAGAGAAAAGAACTGGTTTAAAAATGCAGAGCATGTATACTTGCATCAACATTTGAAACCATGGCAGATAGAAACCCAGATGAGGAGAGCTATAAGTATCAAGAGGCCAATCACAATCAGCTTGATCTTCATATTCTCAAACCACATATTCCTCTTCAGCTGTGTTCCTTTTGCTTTAAAATCCTGGGCCTGAAACCCCAGATACAAATATGTTTAAGGAAAATATTAATGAAATAATCCTATGCATATTACTAACTGCAGCCAAGATCTGTCAAACTGACCTGTGACCTTAGATCCTCAGTTTTGTCAACAAGCAATTCAATCTTCTCCCCTCGGTCGAGAACCTAATAAGTAATTAACAGACTTGTATCAACAGGTATGATCAAGATGAATGATGAGCCATAAGAACACAAAGCTCTATCCAGCGAGACAACACAGTTAACATCTTTACCTTTTCAATATTTTCAATCATAACACCTTTTACTTCAGAAACTTGAGACTGGACCTTAGCGAGGTTGTTCACTTCGTCAGGGTGATCGACACAATACTGCATATGCTCTTTCAGTTTGGGGCTGGAATACCATAATGAGTTTGACAATGTCATGAAAGATAGTAGAAAGTATTGTAAAAATAAAGAAACATCTTATACCCAAACTCCTTGTTGAGGCTATGTTCGCCTGCAGTTGTAGCTTTGCCCCCTCCATATCTTTTGTTGAAATCTTCCTTAACACGCTCCAGAAACGCAATGGGAAGCTGTCTACCAGTAGATTCCACAGCAACAACACAATAGGCTACAAATGCAGCATGTAAAAGACAATTATACAGTCCATAAACCAAGAAGATCCAGTAACTGAAAAAACAAATGCGTACATATTAAAGACAAATAACAAGAAAATTCTACACATTCATAGAGCTTGAACTCTAGATATAGCCTTTTCCATTTTTATATGTTAATCTGCTTATAAAAAGTGCCTCTTTCTAAGGAATTGAAACTGAGAATGAGGGTGAATAGTGGCATAACTTTCTGCTCAAAGTAACAGCAAACCTTAATTCTTTTCTCAGCAATCTTCCATTTAAATATACTACTCCAGCAACGCAAAAGGATTAGCGACTTAACAGAAGATGCTATACCTCATGAACTAGTACACCATATAATCGATCTGTGTGAGTATAATAGTACTAGACAAGTGTTTGATTATCCGTTTATAGATTTAGCACCTCATATATCCTTATTGAATCAACAACGCAACCAGCATTCAAATTTTCATACAATATGAAGAATGTCATGAATCGCACTTCACAAATCACATCTCCTTGTAATTCTGTAGCTCCAATTTGGGCATTACACAAAAAATAATCAAAAACAGAGAATAAAACATGAATTGAACGATATGGTGAGAGAATGTCGAAAACGTACTGAATCCATTTTCGACGTGATAATTGAAGGTATGGCCATCGCAGTTGTAAGTGAATTTGTTACTGGAAGCGGGAAGCTTCTGCAAACACTGGGAAGCAATGGTGGTGAAATTCCCTTTGAATTCAGTGTACTCGACCAAAATTGTGGTGCCTCTGGCGACGAAACTGTAGATCAATTCTTGCTGACCCATGATTGATTATGGTGAAGATTGAAACGCGAAGGAGCATAGATGATGAGAAAATGGGGAAATGGAGAGGAGATACAAACCAGAGAAAGGTGAGGTGGGAATGAATTGAGATGAGAAATTTGGGGGAGAGATTTTCCACAATTGTTGAGAATTGAATTTTGGAGGGAGAGAGATTTCCGTTTTAATTTGCACATTATAATAAGCAAATATTTACTCCAATAATCAACTGCACCTACCAACGTTCCTATTAATATTCAACACACAAACGTTTGTAATTGAGTCTAATTAATAATTGTATCTTAAATATTAATAATTCAAAATTAACAAACTTCTTATTATAAAACGATCATTCCACACACTCAGAAAATAAATCACCACAATTACAAGAGAAACAGCTTATTCAGCTACACCACATCTTATTCACTCACTCACTCACCAAGGCGTTTCAACTTCTAACAGTCTGGATTGGCTTGAACATAAGCCTCAATGGCTTTGAACATAGCCATGGCCTTCTCTTTCCCCTCTTTGATCTTCTCCTCATTAATCTTGATGTCGACTTTGGTGTTGTAAATGCTCCTGTTCTTGCAGATGCTTCCTCCATCTTCGGTTGGGACGATTTTGATGTGATAAGTGATGGATTCAAGGACTCCAGCCAGAGCATCACCATCAATGATGCTGTAGGGTGTGTGTCAAGTTCTCTTTATCGATGGCCTCCACACGGTGCTTAGCGCTCTTATACTGACTCCCTTCCCCAAAATGGATGATCTTAACAGTCCCAACGCCGCCATCTCCTTCCAATATCTCGACGTTCTTGATGGCCTGAGGCATGATCTTGGGGATGAGAGTGTCAGCATCGAGCACCATGGCCTTAAACATCTTTGCAGCTGAGACTGACGATGGGATTTCGATATCATAGGTGATGGCAACCATTGTTCTAATTTTATTGTTGAGCTAAATATATGGAAATGCAATGAGAGTGTATTCGATTGTGTGTGATTGAAATGTGATGGAAAATGTGGGAAACACACTTGGTATTTATAGTGTAAAAAAGAAGCTTCATTGCAACGACTTTTTCGGAGGTTATATTTTAGCAATTAGTAGAAAACAAAGAGGATCAAGTCATAGATCAATGGTTAGCACCTCTTTGTGGAGTCTTCTTTACCATATGAATTTAATGATTGTGTCCACATATGTCGGTTTGTTAATCTTCTACTTTCATAACATTAATAGTACTCCCTCCGTCCCGCTTTAGCAGTCCCATTGACTTTTCTGCACTCGTTTTATAAAAATGATAATAAATAGTTAAAGTGGAGAAATAATAAAGTAAAAAAGAGAATAATGTAGAGAAGACTCTTATCTACATTATTCTCTTTTTTACTTTATTATTTCCCACTTTAACTATTTATTATTATTTTTACAAAACGAGTGCAGAAAAGTCAATGGGACTGCTAAAGCGGGACAGAGGGAGTATTATAGTTGTAACATGATCATTAGAGTATTTAATAGCAAGTGGATGTGATGAAGTCCATAAAGGAATGCTGATGCACGGTCTATCATTTCACACATCGAAAATGCAGGTCATTAATAAAACATTTGAAGAAATGTTCTTCATTAATGTCTAACCTAAGAAATTATGATTTATGGGACAATTAAGAAATTATGAAGAAATTATGATTGTTATTTTTTTAATCAAAGATGTAAGAAAGATGATTGTGAAAGTTATCTTTAAAAATATTACGTATTCAAACTTAAATTTTGATGAATAATATTAAATTCTTTAAATTTGTTAGTCAGTTCATATAATTCTAATTTTAAAAATACAACATCAATCCATATGCTATCATCTACTAACAAAAGTAACAGTATTGGTTCTTCCTTTTATTATGCACTTACTTTTAGATATAATAAAAAAATAAAAAATAATGTTAATACAAAGTAAGTAAATGAACTTACACACATAATTTAAGATTAGATTTAGTGTAAATAAGATATAAATACAAGTTATACATTTTATTTTTTCTTATAATATATTCAGCGTCTCCTTAGAATACATAAATAAAAAATTTAAACAAAGTCAAGCCTAGCCAAACCCAGGCCCACCTTGCAAGTGGATTGGGCCTAGTAAAATTAATAAAAGCCCATCCCCTCATACGTTGGCCCTGGCTGGCCCACTTGACAACTCTACTCCCTCCGTTCCATTAATACAAAGCTAAGTTTGAGGGCACGAGTTTTAAGAAATGTAGTAGAAAGTGGGTGGAAAATGTCAGTGAAAGATGGATCCTACTTTTATAACTCCGTCCCAAGGTAGTTGAGTCGTATTCTTTTTTGGATAGTCCCAATATAGTTGAGTCTCCTTTTTTGGACAAAAAACTTTATTTCCTCTCCTACTATACTCTCTCTTCATCCCTGTTACTTTACTTTCTCCACTTTAACATTTAACACGTAAATTTCTTAAATCTCGTGGCCAAAAGAAATGCTTCACTGCCTTGGGACAGAGAGAGTATATTAGTTTTCTAGTAAAATGTGAGTGAAATAAAGTTGATGTATAGAGCCATAATAATAATAATAAAAAAAAAATATTATTATTGTATAACCAGCCTACCATTGTACTCCATATTTGTATGTAGATTATCTCAAGATTATTTTTCAGGTTTGACGGTTTGTCTCAATTGTTTAGGTTTAAGTCCAAAACGCAGAACAAAATCATACGAAGAACATTTTTAGGTCATTGCTAGTTTATTTTTAGGTTATACTAATAAAAAATGATCTAAAAATGACATCAAATCTGGTATAAAATGACCAAAAATTAATTAATAATAACCTGCCATGTTTTTTATTAAATGATTGAACATTACATCACCTAATCTTAGGCCACGATTTAAATTGCATTTATATATTAACATGCATTTTTATTTTGATCATTTTCAATTTATCAGAATCATATTACCCAAAATGGCTGTATAAGTAACTTTTCTTTTGGAAAAGCAAGTGAGTCCAACTCACACTAGTATATACTCCCTCCATTCCATAGTAATAGAGTCGTTTCTCCATTTTCGTCCGTTCCATAGTAATAGAGTTATTTCCATTTTAAATAAAAGTCAACACATTTTTCCACACCTACTTTACTTTCTCTTACTTTTTTCTCTCTTCATCTCTCTACCTTTTCATTTTCCACTTTATTCTCACCTCACACAATTTTTCTTAATCTTCGTGCTGAAAAGTTTTGCCTCCATTACTATGGAACGAGGGAGTACTTTAGTGAGTCTCTCTTTGTTTTTGCACGGTCATTTATTTATTGCTTGTGATTCTCTCTGTCTAGATCTACAAATTTGTTCAAACTCAGTTCAGGCTTTCATATCTATGTTTTATTTCTAATGAGACAGAGGGAGTACTAATTTGCATCTCTGCTTTAACTTGTTTGTTTACAATTTTATAAGATCCGGCAAATACTTTTCCTTTTCCTTTTTCATCTCAAAATAAACGGCTTACGTTTCTTTTTTGGACGACCCAAGATAAGTGAGCAATTTGCTTTTTTTGTATTCTCTCTCTTACTTTTTCTCTCTCCTTTATTAATTATCTTCCTTTATTTGCTTTCCACTTATTAACAAAATCTTATTTTCTTAAATCTCATGCCTAAAAGTATTTACTCACTTATCTTGGAATATACAGATGGAGTATATACTTAGTGAGTGTCTCTTCCTTTTTGCAGTTCATATGGTTATAGATCTACAAATCTGTTCAACCTCAGCTCAGCCTTTCACATCTATCAGGTAACAACTCTCATACTAATTTGCATCTCTTTAATTCGTTTGTTTACAAGATCTTGCAAATATTACACAAGGCTTCAGCAAACGAAAGTTTTAATTTTTCTTACATGTAAAATGAAGGAAATTATGAATACTCATCTTGCTTGTAGATTATTCAACATATATTGGATTTATACTTTGTTCATTACTTACAAATTCATTTTTGGACTGGATATATGATCGGTAGAAAAGTGAAATTGTAGCTATTTTTCTCATCAAATAATTGTTATTTTTGGTATGTGTTTCATCCGGGAATAGCAAAGTGGTGAAAATGTTAAGCCGGATTTTCGAGCCGATTTTGACAAAGGTATGGGAGTCAATTTCATCAAAGTTGGTTGAACAAACGGCGGATAATGCATACAACAATATCAAAAGTATAAAGGATTTTGAGCTCAATCTAAAAGCTCTGCAGAAAAAGTTGAAGTCATTGTGTGCTAAGGCATCTGATGTTGAGGAGGAAATAAAGAACTCTGAGCTTTCTGGTCGAAAGAAAAGGAAACGTGAAGTTGAGGAGTGGTTGGAAGAAGTGACGTACATTGAAGATCAAGTTGTTGAATTGGGGACTCAAGTGGAATCCGAAGGATTTATTATGAGATTGATGGATGGAGGGTTACCAGCTAAACTAATTGATGAGGTTGACACACTTGTTGAGCAAAGTCGAAATTTTGGTGAACTTGTCCTCGATGTTTGTGGAAGTAAGGGAGATAAGTTGTTGACAAATGGGATGGTTGGTGAAGCTTTTAATGAAAATTTGGAAACGATTTTGAAACTTTTGGAGAGTGGACAAGTGTTGAGCATTGGTGTTTATGGTATGGGTGGTGTGGGCAAAACGACACTGGCAAAGCACATTAACAATCGACTCCTCCAACACTCTCAGGGATGTGTGATTTGGGTTACAGTCTCTCAAGAATTTAGTGTTACGACTTTACAAGATAAAATAGCTCGTTTAATAGGTGTGGACTTTGTGGGTGAGGATAATGAAGACATAAGGGCGGCGAGACTCCATACAACTTTGTCTCAGATGAAGAATTCAGTGCTTATATTAGATGATGTGTGGGAAAATATTGATCTATTAAAGGTTGGATGTCCCGTTTCTGCAGAGTGTTGTAGGCTGATTATAACTACTCGCTCCTCAGAAGTGTGTCGTCAAGTTTGTTGCCAAAAAGTGATTCAAGTGAAAAATCTACATCATCATGAGGCATGGGAATTATTCAATGAAACGCTTAGAAATGAGATAGAACTTGATTCTTCGGTAGAAGAGATTGCCAGATCTGTGGCAGAGTTGTGTGGTGGTCTGCCCCTAGCAATTATTATAGTGGCTGGAAGCATGAGGGGCGAGAGAGCCATTCATACATGGAAAAATGCTTATGCAGAACTAAAAGAACGTGTCTCAGGGAATGATGGCATGGGACACAGTGATGTTTATAAAGTATTGAAATATAGTTTTGATCGGTTGAAGAGGTATAATCATAGTGAGAGTAATGAATTCAATACATTGCAACATTGTTTCCTCCATTGTGTGTTATATCCTGAAGATAAAGAAATAGAGAGAGAGGCTTTGGTTAGAGAGTTCATTTCAGGTGGATTGGTGGATGAAAGAAAGACAAGGAGAGCGCAAATTGAGCAAGGACATTCCATATTGGATAAATTAGTGAATGTGTGCTTATTGGAAAGTTGTGTTGTTCTCGATGAATTTGGTGGTTCGACTGAATGCGTGAAGATGCATGATCTTGTAAGAGGTATGGCATTGAAGATATGTGAGGGGAAATATATGGTAAGAGCAGGTGATAAGTCTTTGAAGGAAATTCCCAAAGAAACAGAATGGGCAGAGGATCTGGAGAAGGTGTCCTTTATGAAAAGTGGCATAATGAGAATTGGAGAAGGAATGTCTCCCGATTGTCCTAAGCTCGCAACATTGCTTTTACGGGATAATTTTTGTTTGGAGTTTATTCCAGATTCATTCTTTTCTAAAATGCAAGGACTCTGCACTCTTGATTTGTGCTGGACTGGCATAAAGGTGCTGCCAAACTCAGTTTGTGCCATGAAGAGCCTCAAGGTATTGCTCCTTGAGTGGTGTGATAAGCTTAAAAATGTGCCATACTTGGGAGAGATGACAGAACTCAGGGAGCTAAACCTCTCGAATACAGCCATCAAGGAAGTCCCTCAAGGCGTTGGGGAATTATTCAATCTCAAATTCCTCGCAATGGATGCAGATGAATTAGAGATGCTTCCAAGAGGATTGTTTCTTAAACTTGGTAATCTACAGCACTTAGAATTACCATTCCATATAGAAGTAAAAGTTGAAGAAATTACGAATCTGAAACTGCTTGAGGAGTTTACTGGAAGAGTGGAAAATGTGAAAGATTTGAAGTCTTTGATTACAAGTTGGGGAAGTCGGGTGCGTGACACTTGCTACAGAATATTAGTGGGATCGTACAATAAAGATAAATTCAATACAATAGGAGGAACATGTCATACTAAAGAGTTGTTCTTGTTCGAATGCGGCCTTGAAGACGAGAGAGTATTAGCAGAGGGAGTTGTGCATCTAACAATCTTTAAATGTGAGGGTCTGAGCATTTGGTTCGTGGATGGATTGAAGAGTTTGAGAATTGAAAGATGTGGAGGAATAGAGTACATTTTGAGGAGTGAGTCAGGATTATCATCTCAAATATCTGCTCTTGAAAAAATTGAACTGGTTGAGTTGGATGCTATGAAGGGGTTGATCGAAAAGGGCGAAATAGGAATATCAGCTGCACTTGCACAACCCGTGTTTTCCTCTCTGACAAAGCTAAGAATTGAAAAGTGTAACAATATGAGGATGCCATTATCAGGAGCTCCCAACCTTGAAGTTATTGTTATGAGCGAGTGTGAAGAAATAGAAGAGATATTTGAAGATGAAGGAACAAGTTCCCTCAACCTCCCTAAATTAAAATACATAGAGTTAGATGAGCTGCCAAAACTGAGAAAGGTGGGGATACTACTATCAGGAGTTCCCACCCTTAAAACTATTTCTGTGAGAAAGTGTGGAGAAATAGAAGAGATATTTGGAGATGAAGGAACAGGTTCCCTCACCCTCCCCAAATTAATAATGTTGAAGTTGGAAGAGCTTCCAACACTGAGGAGCCTATGCAAGGGAACAACCATCATTTGCAACTCCATTGAAGCTATCCTCATAGAAGAGTGCCCAAGACTGATGAACAAACTTCCTGTTGTTGTGGATTCGGCTGTGCCTCGACGATGTCAGATATCGGTGAACACAGAACTGTGGGAATCATTGAAGTCGGATGATCCCAACCTCTCTCTGTTTTCCAAATCTGATGAAGAGTTATCATATTCCCTACTGTTCTTTTGGAAAAGTACAAACTAATCTCTAGTACTCCCTTTGTCTAGTATGCACTATTTCCTTTTTTGTCCGTCTCCAAAGAATATGAACATTCCAATTTTAAAAACTTTCTTTTCTCTAATGGGGTGGAACACATTCTCCATAAACAATACTTAAAAAACTTTTCCATCTATCCCTCTCTTACTTTACCAATAATGGATTAAAATCTGTGTCGAACCCAAAATTCATACTCTTTGGGTACGGAGTGAGTATAATGCACAGTTTTTGGCGCACATGTTTTCTGGATTCATGTTATGTAATAACACGATTACATGCCCTTTTCTTATGCGTCTTGAGACATTAATGACTCGAATTCAAAGCTTGTAAAATACTCAAATTCAGGGGTAACCATTATTTCATAATTGTTATATTGCTATAAAAAATTCAAAGTTTACACATAAAAAGTTTCATTTGCGTTTATTTTATATTTGCTATAAAAAATTCAAATTTTACATATAAATATGTGAACAACCTTCGTTGTACAATAATAAGAATAGCAAAATAAAAATAAATAAATAATAAAACACAAACTCCAATATCCCGTTGACTCTTCTCAGTCTTATTTTTCCCCTGTATTCCCAAATAAATGATTTATGCATATGTGCGAAAAAAAATGTGATAGTTTATGATATTCGTCTTTTTTGCTTCTTTTCGTCATTTCGTTGCTTAGGTGTTTTCTTTGCATGAAAACAATAAAGTGACGAAGTTGACGACAAATGTGTAAAATTGTATCTTCGAAATATTGTAGATAGTCAGAAGCTTATGTGATTTCTATATTTGTAAAAACAAAGGATTATTATAGCATGGACGAAAAACTTAAAACAAAACTAACAAAAATGTGTTGAAACTGTGTTGACATTTTCTGTTGATGTATTTTAATCATCTGTTGATATTTTCTAACGGTCCAGATTTAGAGTTTGTACATATATAGATCTGCATTTAATCACTCACCATCGTTTATATATATTAAAAAATAAATAAAAATGAAATTATGGTCATGCTTTTATGTAGTGTACAAGGATTTCTTTATTCATTTTACTAAGTTCTAGTACTATCATTTTTTTATAGATTTAATCAATCATAATAATATTGTGGATGGTACTATTTTATACTTTTTTAGTAGTATATTTTTGTTGTTGTACCAATGACCATGGAAACGAGGTAGTACCAATTATCCGGTTTTACAGTCATAAACACACAACTTTTAAAACCCGTGTATATCCTAACAAGCAAAATATTATAATTTCTGGGCCATTTTTATTTTAAGTAGCTGGCCTTTTTATAATTTTATAATCCATTATGATAGTACAAGGTTGCACAAAGGTCGCAGCCTTCATCAAATGACCATAACTTTTTCATCCGAGTTCCAATTGAGGCGTACAAGGTACCCATGCGAAGCTAGACGACGATAACGATAGTAAGATAAAAGAATTTGGGCATGGTCTTAATAGGAAACGAACAGATTGAATCAGACTGGAAAACCTGACATGGGAAAATGACAACCAACAATAAAGTTCGTGATATTACACGAACTTTTTAAAGTTCGTGGGAAAAACCGGAATTCATGAAAAGTTGATGACTTTAAAAGCAGTTACCCCTAAATAGTTTGATCTAGCACATACCATATCAAAAATCTCAACAACTTATTAATTGCAATTTTTATTAAATGTGGTTTGCCAAAAAAATTGTTTCGTGTGAAAATTAATTGCAATTTTCCATTAAATCAATAATGAGCTGAAAACTGAAAGTAACTTCGGAAATAATTTATAAAAAAATGTTATTTTTTTCAATAGCTACTCAACTCCAATTCCAAAAAAATTAATTATAATTTTCCATTAATTCAGTAATGAGCTGAAAATTGAAAGTAACTTTGGAAATAATTTATAAAAAATTGTTTTTTTTTGTTTGCAATAGCTACTCAATCCCAATTTCGATTAATTTTGATAAGAACAACTTCAATAAGGGTCTAAAATATAAAATAAATACCCGCAACTAAGCAGTTTTGAATTGAGTTCCAATTTTATATTTTTCCTAGATTTATTGACAAGAAAGACAACAATATTCACAGAAATAATTTACCTATGAAAAGACAGATGTTTTGAATGAAATTTATATTCCGAAAAAATAACAACTTGTATAACTGGCAACTCAATATGATTAACTTGAATCAACTCGAGCCCATAGAGTTGCTCCGAAACCGAGTCAATTAAGTCTTTTATTTAGTTTTCAATTTTTATTACTCCACTTTTTCAAATATTATAAAATTAGTAAAATATTGTTTTTTAAGATGTATATTTAATTCATTTTTTGAAAATTATACTCAGTTTATATTATTTAATATGTAAAAACTACTGCAAAATAAACAATATTTCGGAAACAAATTGTATTCTCATTACTCTATTTAAGTTACTCTCTCCGTCCCACTATAAACGGGACATTTCTTTAGGACACGAAATTTAAAGAATTGATATATAAGGAATTACATAGAAGAGAGTAAAGTATGAGCGAGATTAAAGTAGAGAGTGCAAAGAGAATAAAGTAGATGAAAAATAAAATAAAAGAGAAAAAAAAATACTTTCTCCTTCCACATGAATATGCACTTTTGATTGGATACGGGTTTTAATGCACAGTTGGGGGATCGATTTATATATATATATAGTTGTTTCTCTCTTTTTAAATTGTATGAAAAATTATTTAGTGAAATCTTATAAACCCTAAATCTCTGGCCTAATATCGAATCAGGGTTTAGTGAAATTGCTACAATGCTAATAATAGATTTCGTATACTTGGAGGACAATTTCCGTTTAGAACGACGCACAGAAAGAAAACCAGAATTGTAATGGAAGAAGTAGAAGATGACTTCAATAAGCAATTGGGATAGGGAAAAAATCCGGAATTTTATAGTATAATTTTCTCTAATTTTGGGAATAATTAGATTTACTTCTCTTATTTTCTTATTTAACAAAAGACGGAAATTTCAAATTCTGAAATTAAATTATTTTTCTTATTTTTTTATAATCAAGCCATATATGGAAATTCAGTACTACTTGAAAATCATATTATTTCTTTATAACAATACAATCCGTTCAACAATCATAATCGCAGATGCACAAATCTACTGAACAAGAGGGCTTGGGATTGAGATTTGCATATGAATCCTGGCACAAGAGTTTGCAACATGGAAAGTCGCAGTGTGATCCACCAAGCTTGCAGCATGAGTGACCAGGACATTCCCCAATTACTTTTGAACATCTGGTTAATCCAAATGTCTCTTCCATGCCTATAAGAAAAACATACAAAGACATTTAATTAATGTCCAAACATCAAAAAATTGTAAATCTACAAATTTTGAATTATAAAGCCATGTTTTAATTTTTATATAACCAAGAATATCGTTATGCTACTGGGTAAGAATGTCAATTCAGTTCGAAATCGACAAACCCAAATAGATTGAGAAGATCAAAAAGTATAGGAGGAAAAATTTATATCTAACTCAAGATCAAGCAAACATATTCAGAAAACACAATGTTTATAGTAGGAATTAAAAGACTTCGTAAACTTTCTAGGCCAAGTTGACTAGCTTAAGTGACATTCATAGCCGTATTGATTAGTTAGTTTACCAAAGGCAGAAATGGGGAGAAAGAGAATGCAAAAGGATTGAGTTAGTGATACCATTTTGCCTATTATGTGTTAAAATGATGTATACATGTCCTATTTATATAGAAAGTTTGAGCTAGCTAGCATATGCCATATCAAAAATCTGTTGGCAAATTTTATTAAATACAATTTGCAAAAAAAAAAAATTTGTTTCGGGTGAAAGTTAATTACAATTTCCCATTAAATCAAGATCTATGAAGTATATTTGTTGAATAGTAAATGAATGAGAATAGTTCATACCATAACTTATTATACTATATATGACCCATAAAAATGCCTCAAATCACAGTATAAAATCAAGATTTTAAACTCTACGTTTTAAAGCTAGTAAGTGTAATACTTTTAAACATTTATATGAACTTAGGATATTTGAAGTCGATAATCAAATAGGATATTTATCAAATCATAATCATCAAATTGAATTGAAGTAACTTTAAAAAAAATTTACTCCGTATTTATCTTCTCTTATTACCAACAAGTAAAGTGCTAGATATCGTAAGAATTAATTATATAGCGACTTTTGTGTGGTCCAGTGATTTATTTTCGAAAAATATAGTCAATGGGTCCCATCTCCGATGAAAACAATGAAAACAAACCTTTTCAATAACACTTTGAAAATGCAAAACACTTCGAGAATTTGCATTCCAGGATAGTTGATTATGTTTTATTTCAAAAATTAAAGAAGATTGGTACATGAGCAGTGATGATGATGAACTGTGCAGAAGAATAAAGAAAATTTATGTTTAAGTTTATATTAGGGCTAAATAAAATATTCTAGTCTGATTGGTTGGGATTAGTCTCCAATCCAAAAGTCTTTGGATTAGGATCGATAATTTATAATTTGAATGACCCATAGCCAAAAATCTCGACAAAACCAATAAGATTAGTCCAAACCCAAGCGAGTTCTCTCTACATAAGATGTTGAACACATAACCAAATAATATAGGTCATTATAAGAAAATATAAGGTTATTATAAGACTATTTTTAGTTTATTAGGGCCGGTGGGAGTGTATATATATGGATATAATCAAATGCAAACTCTAAATATTGTATAAAGGATAGGGGGAAAATCCTGAATTTGACAATAATTCCCTTAATTTTAGGAATTAGATTACTTTCCTTTATATTTTTATAGTGAAACAAAGACGAGAATTTTAAAATTATAATTGCAAATCAACTTATTTTTCATAATAACATAATTTGTTCAACAATCATAGTTGCAGAAACAATACTTAAATGGGAGGAGATCCTCTGTAGTGTTGGAAAACACAACATCATATGCTGTGGTTTAAACGCAGCTAGTAGGGAATGAAACGCAGCAAATGCTGCAAATTTTCTTTTTTATAATAATACTCCACTATGTTTATTTAATACTTCGTTAAAATATTGTTTTCATTTAAATATTTATAACTATTGTAAAATTTAGTTTGTTTGATAAAATTTGGTTTAGACGCATCACATACAGGAATTGAAACGCAACAAATTTCTCTTTTTATTTTATATTGAAATATTTTTTAAAATATTCACAAATATTGTAAAATTGATGAATTAAAATAGGTAGCAATTCTAATTATCATATCATCCATTATAGGATTTAAATTTTTATTTGATATTTTTATTTTTTTAAAAACATAGTACTCCCTCTGTCTCACAAAAGATGTCATACTTGCGGGATGATACATATTTTAGGAGGTTTTGTTTTGTGTGTTAAATAGAGAACAAATATATAATTTTTATATTAAGTGAGAGTAAACTTTTTTTTAAAAATGGAAATGTAACATTTTTTATAAGACAAACTAAAAAGGAAAGTATGACATTTATCATGAGACGGAAGGGGTAATATATAACTAAAATAAAAACAAAAACCAATGATACGATACTTACACTCCAAAAAATGGCTGATTACCGCACAACAAAGTGCTCGATATAAAGGATGAAAGTGCTCGGTTAACGGAAAATACCAAGCATATTCCGAGCACTTTAGGTGGTTGATATTTACTTCATCAGAATATTCTAATTAGAATCGATAAGTATTTTTAATTTAGCAATCTAACTAAATTTTTATGAATATTTAATTGATAGATACTTGGTGTCGGTAAGTATTTTAAATTATCAAACTAATTAAATTTTACAAATAGTTATAAATATTTAAATGAAAACAATATTTTAACGGAGTATGAAATAAACATAGTGGAGTATTATTATAAAAAAGAAAATTTGCAACATTTGCTGCGTATCATACCAGCTGCGTTTAAACCACAGCATATGATGCTGTGTTTCCCAACACTGCAGAGGATCTCCTCCCTACTTAAATAAACAATATGGTGCAGGATTGCGATTTGCAAATGATCCTGACTTTCAAGATTCATTGCAACATGCCATATCGCAATCTCCACAATTAAAGAAAGTTGACTAATTAGTTCTCAGTAGGCCTGTCAAAATGAATATCGGGTATTGGATACCCGATATCCAAACCCGAAAAGGTCGGATAATTGGATACTCGAAATCCGATTTTTCGGGTATCGGATCGGGATCGGGTAGTGAGAATTTTAGATTATCGGGTATCGGGTTACCCGATATCCAATCGGGTATACCCGAATTATCCGATTTATCCGATTTATTTTCTAAAATTAATAAATTATATTTTTATTATAATTAAATGTAATTAAATTTCTTAACTATAATTTAATTAATACTTAATAGTTAGTATATAAGATATGTAATTTAATTTTTTAATTACATTTTAATTTCATTCACTTGTGATATTTATAATTTTGAATTTTTTGATGATATTATTGTTAGATCTTGATTCTTGTGAATTATTGAATTGTGATATTTATAAAGGATGAATGTTTGAACTTATGCATTTTGATGGTTATTGATTTATTGTGGATGGATGAAAGATGTTAATATGTATAACTTATGAATTTTGCATTTTTCAAAGTTTGTAGTTATTTTCTTTTAAATTCGAACTACTACAAGAATTTTATATTTCTAAAAGTTTGTTGTTATTTTCTCTTAAATTCAAGCTACTATAAGAATTTTGTATTTCTAAAAGTTTGTAGTTGTTTTCACTTGAATATTAGTACTTCAACTTTGTATTAAATTTGAATTAAATAATATTAAATAAATTCTAAAAGTTTGTAGTTAATTAAAAAAAAATCACAATTGGGACTGGGATACCCGATTTTTCGGGACTGGATACCCGAGTCGGGTATCCGGGTACCCGAAATCAAATTCGGGTCGAGTATCGGGTATTAGATTTTGGGAATTTCGGGATCGGGTACCCGAAAATTTCGGATCGGCTATCCGCGGGTATCCAATTTGACAGGCCTAGTTCTCAGTGTAATTGAATAGCTGCAGTGAGCAATAAGCACACAGTTTAAATAGTTCATAGAAATTGTAATATGGATTCAAATTTTATATACAATCACCAACGTACCTAATAGATAAAACAACAGAATCCATAATTCCCAGCATAGGAGGAGAAGACTTGCAACACCCCTTAATGCAAATCTTCTTATCTCTTACATCCCAATTCATTTGTAAGACGACCAATCTGCACCATTCAATCAATATTGTGTCAAACAACAATCAAAATGGCTTCTTATCAATGCACATAGTATAAAAATACTTTTTTAAATATCTTCGGTCGTAATTGCCCCACTAATTTTAGTTTACAGTTTTACACCTTCAATGTAAAACCTCCCACTCACTCTACGTTGGCTTTCATAATTCACACAATTTTAGCTGCCTTTTAACTATATATTTTTAATTTAATATAATTTTTTATATTAAATGGCAATCTTGTTAATATCTTGAAAACTCCCTCAAAACTCCCCTTTTATATATTGTATATATTTCTATTTGTTTGATTTCACTTATTAATGGGCAGATAAGGGATTTTATAAGGAATTGGGGTCCGAGGTAAAATAGAAGGTCACTACAAGTATTAAAGATTGAAGCTTTCGCAGGAAAGTATGATTCAACCAAGGCTCGTGAACTACATAGGATTTAGAGAATTAAAGGTATACCTTTGAGAAGAAGAACGTTGGTATGGCCAGAATGGATCAATATAACTATGAACGTCGGTATGTTATCTATGTGTGAGAATGTCAATTCAGTTTGAAATTGACAAATGGCCAGAATGGATCAAGAACAAAATGGAAAAGGGAAATTCTGTATCTAACTAAAGCTCAAGTCAACGTCTTGAAAAAACAAGATATGTTTTTTGTCATGAGTATATATAAAAAAATCAATTCAAATTAAAAGAATTTAAAACATCAAAATATTCAAATTATAAATTCGATTGTTAGTTTACCTAAGACAAACATGAGGAAAAAGATAACGCAAATTGATCGAGTTAGTGAAACCATTTTGCCTAATTTTATGTTAAAACTATGTACATTGTACTCCCTCCGTCCACGAATAGGAGTCCCGTTTTTTCATTTTGGTCCATCCACGAATAGGAGTCTCGGGTCATAATTACCATAAATGGTAAAGAGACCCCACATTCCACTAACTCATTCCACTCACATATCATTTAATACTAATATATACAAGTGAGACCCTTATTCCACTAACTTTCTTCCACCCACTTTCTTAACATTTCTTAAAACCCGTGCCGGATAGAAATGTGACTCCTATTCGTGAACGGAGGGAGTATGTTCTATTTATATATGCACTTATCACGCATGTTACACATGAATCATAATTTTATTCGATAATGGAAAATTTAATTTTCAAAAGTATGAGCAATTTTTATTAGATACAGTCTGCAATAAAAATTGTTATGGCAATTTTTATTAGATATAATCTATAAAAAAATTGTTTTGGCAATTTTTATTAGATACAGTTTGAAAAAAAAAATTGTTTCGTGTGAAGATTAATTGCAATTTACCAATATTAAATGAATGAGAATAGTTCATACCATAACTTATACAATGTGTACGTAGAAAGCGCACTTAATCAAATAAGGAGTAATAATCATCAAAAGAGTAGGAGCAGCTTTCAAAAGTTATATTATCTTCTTTTAGAGCACAATAGTTCGGATTAGTGGCATGCAGTGTCCGCCACATCAGCATTTCAGTGTCCGGACTTGTTTGCTCTCATTCAAAAAAATATAAATATGCAAATATGAAATTCAAAAAAACATGTTTTATTCTCTATCTATTTGTTAAGCTATGAGTGAGAATGTCAATTTAGTTTGAAACTGAGAACTAACCAAATGAATCGAGAAGAAAATGCAAAGAACGAAAAAATCTATTTCTAACTCAAACTCAAAACACAGCTTCTTTTTTTTCAAAAGAATATAGTGATGAAACTAATACATATTAAAAAAATTTAGAACATCAAAACATTCAAACTACTAGAATATTCGATTGATAGTTTAGTTTACCTAAGGCAGCAATTAGGAGAAAATCAATACACAAAGATCGAGTGAGTGAAACCATTTTGGCTGATTTTTGTGTTTAATCAATGGATGTAAATTGTCCTATTTATATAGGAGAAAAAATTCAGTGGACCATCCACACCACGTAGACATGATGAGTTGGTGTGTACAACAAATAATTATTTGACAAGTAGAACTCTATAAAAGTTAATATTCCAACTATACATAATTATACATGGAAACTGTAAATCAACATTCAATGAGTATTACAATAAATTATGGAAAATTTTCCAAAATATTTTGAACCTTTTTAAATATTCTCAACTACATATTGAATCTAATGGGAATAATATTTGCGAACACATAATAATACAATGTGTTTTGCAATTTTATTTTATAGTTCTAAAATATTCTTACAGTTTTATATGCTATTAAAAAATTAGAAAAAAGTTGAAATTAATACATTAGTATGTTAACAAAATCTAAGTTAATAGCCACACTTCATTATTTATGTACTCAGTAGAACACACGTGATATTATATACACAAACGTATATTAACCTAAAATAAAAAGTTTGGCTATTAATTTAAATCTTGTTGATATATTATTAATTATTTCAACTTTTATCTATTTTTTTATAGAATATAAAAATTTAAGAATTTTTTTAAATTATAAAATAAAATAACAAAAAACATGTAAAATTTTATAAATATATTACTCCCACTAAATTCGGAGTATGTATATGACATAAATACAAAATATTTAGATTTTTTTCCATAATTTAAAGTAATAATTGACTTTTAGATTTACATCCATTAATTTCCATATATAATCATGTATAGTTGGAATATAACTTTTATAGAATTCCACTTGTCAAATGATTATTTGTTAGACATACCAACTCATTGTACCAAATGATATGTCTAGACTAGGGAATTTTTTCTCTTTTATATAGACTACTTGATATACCACATTCCTACTCCATTGGTTTATCTAGTCTTTAATAACTGATTTCCATCAATTAAGGTTGGGATTGCCATATGAAGATGATTTATTTTACATAATATATCTCTAATCCCTCTGGCATGATTTCTTTTTATGTTTTATATTCCATAAAGATATTTTGTATTTTGGGCTTTGCCTAATACATTCTAAGATATTTTGAACAAATATAAATTTTAACATTTCTACTAAAACATTAATTAAGAACGTGATATTCAATACGTATAAAATTGGATTTTGAGAAGAAATAAAAGTAATGATATAACATACTTATGAAATCTATAGAGATTAATATGTTCATGATGAGAAGTGTTCTGCTGAGCAACAAATATGAGCGCCTCATTTGCGCGACACACACGTGTCAGCAACATCAGCATTTTTTTATTTAATTTATTCTATTCATTTATGCTTCACTTCGTCTTCTTCAGAAATTTAAGAACCCATATACTGAAAAATTAAGTATACAGAGTTACAAATTCTTTCATTTCTCTTCGAAGTACTCCTATGTAACTTCCCCAGTTTTCATTGTCTCAAAATCTTTTAATTTGTCTTTATTTTTTTCTAATTTTGAAAATCTTGTTTCTATTGGTTCGTCTCCCATCTGCAAGTCTGCAACTTCAGTTTTAAGCATAACATATGCAGTAAAAAGAAACAATTCAATAAGTTCAAAAGATAATCGATTTTAATTTTAACCTGTGAATTCCAAAAGGCCAAAAGAATTAAACAAATGCATTGCAACTCTAATGATTAAAAAATGTAAATGTCAAGCTTTCGCCGCTATTCTTTTGAAACACCACAAAAAATTGCTTCATTAAAGTGATTTCTCTCACTATAAATTGCTCACAAAAATATATGAAAAGAAGGTGTGTTACACTGATCCACCTATTTGATCTGTCCAATTCAGGATCGAATTTGGTAGTGCCCCCAAATTGCCCACAACTCAAATTCTTCCTTATTTCTTCTTCTAATCTATGATAATTTATTTCCACCATAAATCTTTCCCAGAAAAACTCAGAACAATACAACCCTAATTGATACTCACCCAAAATGAGCGAATCGGACAAATTGTTTTATAGATCCTAACAAGCAAAAATATTTACAGAGTTGGGTTTCTCTTTCCAACTGAAAAGAATAAAAGATACATGTAGAGAGAGAAATAGCTTTGGCAAGAAGAAGAAGAGGATAATAATAAAAATATAAAAAATTGGTGACGTCATTGACACGTGTGTGTCGCGCAAATAAGGCGCTCATATTTGTTGCTCAGCAGAACACTTCTCTGTTAATGATATATATGATTTGTTGCATGGAAAAATGATTTGTTTTCCAAAATTAAAGATCAAATTTTATTACTAGATATATACAAATACTACAAAATAAAATAAAAATAAAAAAAAATTAATAATAATGATAAATATAATAATAATAATAATAATAATATTATTAAATTATTATTATTAATATTAGTAGTAGTAGTAGTAGACTAGTAGTAGTAGTAGTATTGAAAATGACTTTAAATCACAAAGCTATAATGTCTCTAAATCACAAGGTTAATATATATTAATTACATATACTGCATTCAGAATTAATTAGTTATTTAATTCTTGAGAATTGACAAAAATAAAAAGCATTTAAACAAAATAACCCCAGTAATCTCATTGAGACAAATCAATTCCATCGGTTATATTGTCTTTAATGCATGATTGATTCCCATCAATTAAGGTTGGGATAGCCATATTATGAGGTGATAATTGGCTACATCCCTTTTCTATTTAAATTTAATTTATTAATTTAATAAAATACTTTATTTATTTTGGAAAATGATTTTCGGACATAATATCTCCAATCTCTCATAATGCTTTTATGTTTTTTCCATAAAAGATATTTTGCATTTAGACTATTACACTCAAAGCTATAACTCTCAATATTTATACGTTCATATTTTTTATTATTACTCTACCTCTGTGAATAAGAGTCTCATTTTTTTCCGGCAAAAAATTTGAGAAATATTAAGATAAGTGGAAGAAAGAAATGTTAATTTGATACATATTTATAAAAAAATGAATTTGGGTAAGATTGATTAAGAAGGAGGGAGAGAAGAGAGGGCATTGATGGTTGAGCAGGAAGACGGAGAGAGAATGAGGATATTTTAATATTTATTTGTTTTGTATCTTAAATTATTTCACTTTCAAAATAATTAATAATGTAATTAGGGAGTTAGTAATCATACTTAACGGTTTAATTAGGTCAAAATCAGCATTAAAAATGTTGATCGTTAAAATTTGTCGGAAAAGTTAGTTTTGGACCGATTGTGATCCGAATTGACGCAAACATTCAAAAGATAATGTCTAGGACCAAAATCATAAAATTGACCAATTTTGGCCAATACTCTTTGTATAAATATTATCAAACAGAAAGTTCAAAGCAATATATATGTATAAACTAAAGGTCACCAAAGATTATTATAAGAGAATTTCCTTGTTCCAGTGTTAATGTGACAAATTCATTTATTTGTAATAAGTAGTTTTTAAAGACTTAAACATAAAAGCCTTATTTCAAATAGCAGAAAGCAGACATCTGAAAGATTAGTTGTCAGAAGGCAGAAGATTGTATGGAGCACTCCCAAATGCAGCAACATCACCAGGTCTATTCAAGACAATCTGCAATCATTGAGAAATAACAAAACATTACTTACAAGATTAAATTTGTCACTAATCAGTTACAGAAAAAAAAGTGTTTAAGAGAAAAGCTATGCATGATACCTGATAATTTCCAATGACACAATATTTGAATCCAGCAGCACAATAGTCAAAATAGTATTCCCACGTCCGTATGAACTTCTCATCAAATCCAAGAGCATAAATTTTACTAACAACACACAAAGTTTCCTTCAGTAACCTTAAAAAATAATAAGAATGAACTGTTAAGGAGAACAGTTTAATTACCTTCGGTTTTGAAGGAAGTTGTGCCGCCAACTTCTGAGGGTGGGGACGTAATGCTGTCCTATTTCTTCTAAGTGCACGACGCTGCATAAAATCAATTTAACGAGAAATGCATCAATAAATAATTACATTTTTTACACATTTATTAACATGGATCACCTAAATCTGGACGCCGCAGCCATTGCATATATTGCTCGGTTAAGTGAAGGCAAACATCCACCATGGAATATATATTCCTTGACAAATCCATCCACGCGCCTCCACTCTTCATATTTCTCATCAGCTACTGCTGTGAACTAAGAACAGATCAAGTAGTTTTATTAGAGTTTATAATTTAAGGGCCAAAAACACCCCTGTTGTTGTTACCGAAAATCAAACAGTATAGTTTACTGGGAACAAAAAATGGCAAAAGTAGAGGTTACCTGAAGAACAAGAATACCATTGTCTGCTAATGAAGATTCACAACATTCGAAAAATTCTTCCATATAGTTATGCCCCACGTGTTCTATCATTTCACTGCAAATTCAGCATGAGAATTGTGTCTTGTATATATGAATGTAGCAACAGTAAAGCAGCAACTTACTTCAAGAGGTTGAGTTAGTTGGAAACATTAGATCAAGGGACTCACCATGATATTATCCTGTCATATCTGTAGTTGCTAGGCAATTGGCGATAGTCACAAAGAAGAACCTCAATTTGATCCTGATAATAAAACTTATAACTTGAGAAATACCAAATATGGGAAATATTTTCTAAAAAAAGTGTATAAAACAACTACTCCTAGTAAATAAAATGTTATTACCTGTAGACCTGCTTCCTTCACTTTCGTTTCTATGTATTGCAGCTGACTTTCTGACAATGTAATGCCTGTATATTTGCATCCTGTTTTTTTCACTACTTCAATTGCTAAACTTCCCCATCCACACCCTATCTCTAGAATGTGATGATCTTTATTGATTCTTGCCTGTACTTGAAGGGAATTCAACATGAGAGTTACTATGTGTGTCTCATCCAAAAAAAAAGTAAGTACTTAGATTTAACATATTTGATCTATTCACTCTAAATTTCACCTTCTAATGAGTAACTAGATATTCAATCTTTCCCACAAAGGTTAAGTTCTTAAACAGATCAAATTAATTACTAAATTTTAGCATCCCTAATGATCAATTCAAGATTGAAGGAATGTGCCAGTGATTTCACCTTTTCAATCAAAGTACAGACTTTCCGGAGCTGTGCATTCTTCAAATCTTCTAATGGATTCTGCAATGACAGTATGAACTATGAATATTGGTACAGAGTCCATCAACAGATATATCGATTGAAAACTTGAAATCATTAGTAACACCTGAAATATTGCACAAGAATACGTCATTGTCTCATCCAAGAATAGAGAAAACAATTCATTACTCTGCCAAAAGAAATAAAATGAAATTGAATCACGATGAAACAATTGGAGTAGAACTATATCACAATGTACTTCTTATGTAAAAGATTATGTACTTGACGTCACATGCACATCCACTAAGAATATTGCATACAAGGAAGTATACCAAATTAAACAAATTAATAGAGATTGGTATTCCTGTGTTATTCTATAATCATTTTAATACTTTGAAAACATATGGCCACTTACTAGGTCATAATGGCGCGAGATGTTACGCCGTGCCTGGATCAGTGTGTTCCTCCGGGAAACATGCTTGATGAATATTTTTGTGGTTGCTGCTAAAGTTGTGTAAAGAAATAATCTCCACTGTTTCCTAGCAATATCAACACAGTAAAATATATCATCGTATTACGTTCTATAAAGCAATCAGACCAGATCAACATACACACAGGTAGATTCCTCTTGATTATAATTACCTTACCTTGTTTAACTCAGCACATGCACTCATCTCTGCATTTTTTATAATCAGCTGCAAAATACAAGTCCCGTAAACTATTTATTCAAATAATGATAGTTGAAGAGTTATAAGTTATCAAATATTATGAATTTTGGATCCATTGACTTACTAGAAGAAAGTTGAGAAGTCCTTCGTTTGCATCAACAAAAGAAATGTCACCATTAATGTAGGCATCAGCAAAACCTAAATCGGACTCTGTTGCTACCTGTGAGAACAGTATCCAGTTTGACAATAAATACTTATAAAATTTTCAATATTTTTTTAGGGGTAATAACCTAATATTACCTTCCAATAAAACTGGGGTTTGTGAACTCTCACAGTGACCTGTAAATTGCTCTTTCTACTTGTACCTTGAAATGTAAAGATTCTACCACCTTCTTCCAAAAAGCTGCTTCAACAGAATTTGTCAGTTGTATACATTCTTTTATGTAGAAACCAAAGACGCAATATGTTATAATGTTGACTAGAAGCTCACATTAGACATCCAGTAGCAACAAATCGCTGAAAGAACCTCACAACGACAAAACAAGCACCAGTTTCAGGACGGGATGGAACCATGCCTTTGGGGATGTTTGAATAAGTATAACGTTTTCTAAGCATGCTGTTTGCAGCAAGTATTCCTGCCTGTCAAGATCAATTCATGTTAATAGAATAAAAATAGGAATGGGAATAAAAATTGTACTTGTGGTGTGATAAAATACCTTTACTCCATCCTCGGGGAAGCCATAGCCTGGAAGCATAAAAGATTATACCATAAAAGTCTATAAGTAATCATAGACAACTTAATGGATTGCAGAAAAAGCTTCTAGATAAATTTTTAGCACCTTGATATGATCCACAGAACCATAGTCCTCTTTTCCCTTGGATATCACTGAGGTTTGACAAAGCCCTGCTTGCAGAAACTGATGGTATAGGATGGCTTGTTGACAACTTCAAAGATGTATCTTTTGGTGTATGAGGTGGATTTAGAGTCACAAAAAATGGAACCCTGGGTTCACTAAGATTCTGTACATCCATTGAGAAAACAGGTCGCAAGATACTGGGTTATCTAGCAACTAAAGTTGGAAGAAAATCATTTTAATCGATAGATCATTTGATTCAATGTTCAAAACCTGGATATTGTTGAGCCAATACGTTATACAAGCACTGTCATTGATAGCTCCAAGAAAATTTCTCGAGCTCCATGCCCCTCGAATTTTCGGCATCAAATTTTCGTCACGGTGAAGGAAAATATCACTGTAGTAAGAGTTCAAGAGTAGAAGTGGGCTCGTGAGTCGTGACTATGGAGGTTATTCTGAAAAAGTATCTATACTACCATCTAAGGGAAAAGTTCCACAAGATAATGATTATCATAAAGGAAACCTGTAGGCATAATGAAAAGCACCAAGTATTCTTAATTCTTCATTTGTCGCCTGCTTTCTTAAGATGTTTAGAGCATCTGGAGGATGTGCAGCAATTATACACTGATCATATGCTTCTTCCAATCCATCATTATATGTAATAACACAACCTGCATAATTTTTTGTTACATTCATATGAAAAATGTATGCTCGTATAAATGGAATGATCAATATATTATTTATGCGCTAAGAATTCAAATAACAATAAGGTGATGAGAACGGATGAGAAAGGAGTAGTGTCTTGACGCGTACTTACCCTTGTCATTGGTAATAACGGAGTATATTTCAGAATTGGTTTTCACTTGACAGCATCTACTTTCCAGCTCTTTCTTAATCTGGTAATAAATCATTTAGTAAAATCTTATAAGAGTTTATTCACATTTTATATCTATGAGTCATGCCTTGTTCCTCAGATAACATTTCTAGATTAAAGAATCTGAGAAACTCACTACCTACCCCATCGACATAACTCTGTGATCGCCATTTTGGTGTGAGCCGTTTAGTGAGACCAAGAAGCTGCAGCAAAGAAAATCATTTCAATCATTTTACTAGAAAGATATTGTAATAATGTCACATTCACTAACAAATGTAAATGTCTACCTCAAGAATATCGAAATTTCTCAAGAATGAAAGTGTTAAATAGGCAGAGAAGGTCATCACTGCAGAAGAGCATGACCAAATTGAAGCACAAATTGGAATCTGGAAACAAAAACACAATTTAAAGTCAGATCTTTGCTTGCATGACATGGACAATATGATTTTTTAATAGTCATACAAGGAAAGCTTTCTGGAATATCTCAGAGTAACCACGTGATTGGACAAAGCTCCCCAATGTTTCATTCCGGTCAATATCTGGATTGTTATTGAGCTCTTCAATATAACTGCAATTGTTGGAGACATTCATTGAGCAAAGGCTTGAAAAGGGATTAAATCTAATACCAAAAGAGGCTCAGTGTTGTTAGGCTAATACTTACAGAGAAGCGTTGTCTCTGAAATTAATGATTTCGCTAATCATCTTCCAAAACCATGGATTCAACACATTTTTTTTCTGTGCAAACAAACTTGAGAGTCCATTTTGAGTTCCCCACTCGAATCCTCGGCCATCATCCAAGCTCACTGAGTATGAAGTGTCAGAAACCTCAGTATCAACTCCAACACTCTCAAATAGTTCCATCACTTCCGGATACATAGCCTGTCCAATAAGTGAATCACAGGTAAACAATGCATTGAGTGATGATAAAATTTCAGTTTTTGGATTAACAACGAATGGAACTCTATTGACAAAAACTCATACAGGCTAATTTGGTCAGACAAAGTATAACACAAGTGTTCCACCAAATCATCCAGCATCAATCGTTCCAATAGCCCCATAACAACAGCCGCATGCAGTTGAATGGGAAAACAAGATAAGATGAAGAATCATATGCATGTTCCATGCCCAAACAGGTAAGTCGCCAGATTCCGGAAAGGCCGAACTGGTGACAACTCAGGCATTTCGTCGAACATGAGATGGGCAAATAATACATACTCCATTTCTTATTCACACTCACATAACACATTATATATTTATATCATCATCTGTTTTGCAGTTGATGATTGTTTCCACCAATATCTTTAGATGGTAGAACAGGCCCTTGATTTTTCCTCATATTGTTGAGTGACAATCGACGGTTAATATCAAATTATTTGAGTGATAGATAACATATTCCTTACTTTCTCGTTCTTCTCATTTTCTTTGAATTATTTATGATGATTTTAGTTTTATCTTCTAAAGTTATACACTCTCTATCTATAGTCTTTCCTTTTATAATAAGTTGAGATTCATTCTACACTATTTTAATTACTTTTCATTTCTATCGGTTTCTTATCTTATCAATAGTGTATTAAAATTTATGTCCAATTAAAAGTGTATATTTTTTGAAGATGAGAAAAATGACGGTGATTTTTCTCTCTCTCTCTTTCCTACAAATACAATGCTCTAGTTTCTCAAACAAATTCCATGCAAGTATAGAAAAGAGTATGTCTATTTTATTTTTTATGGATAAATAAATTAAAGATTGCGTCACGGTAGACTTGAACTCGAAACCAACGAGTATGTCCTTTTAATCATCCAAAACCTTGTTGAAATCACTTTCCAAATATAGGAAGAGTCTGAGCATAAATATTTTACAAAATAAAAAACGATATTACCCGTGCAACAATTTATCAAACATATTTGACACCGAAATTAGGTCAAAGTAAATGAATCATGCAATTATTTATAGTACTCTCTCCGTCCCATAGTAGATGTCACATTTTCCTTTTTAATTTGTCCCACAGAAAATATTACATTTCCTCTTTTGGAAAAAGTTCCCTCTCACATCAATTATAAAATTATATTTTCTCTCACCACTTAACACACAAAATAACATCTCCTACAATCATGTGGCATTTCCCAAGCATGACATCTACCTTGGGATGGAAGGAGTAAAATTTATCGTGTTGGCATGGAACACATGTATCTAGTTTGTAGAGAGGCGTGGACTGATCCTGCTCTCCTTGTACAATTAAAAGTTAGATACATACCCGAGCAAAAATAGTAAAACCAAGGTCGAGATGAGTGCCATCAATAGTAGCCGTCTTGGCTTGGCCACCTAAGCTCATCTGCTTCTCATACACCACCACCTCCACCCCTTCTTTGGCCAAAACATACGCCGCAGCCATCCCACTTATGCCGCCGCCTATCACTGCCACTCTCATGATCTTCGACATTGATATGTATATGTTATTTTTGAATTTATTAGTGGATTTGGAAAAAAAACTAGTAGTAAATGTGTTTTTAAAGGAAATTTCTATATACTCCTTTCATCCCATCATAAGCAGAGTCATTTTTTGGGACACGAAGTTTAAGAAATTGATATTTAAAGAATTCAAGTGAAGACAATAAAGAATGAGAGAGAGAAAAGTAGATGAGCGAAAACAATAAAGTATTTTGGAAAATAAAGCAAGACGAATGATTTTTGCTTAAACGGTAAACGACTCACTTATGGTTGGACATTACAAAAAGAAAAGTGACTCGCTTATAGGGGACGGAAGGAGTATGTGTTAAGAACAAGTTCTTCGTGCCAAATTATAATTTTGCAACGTTACCTTCTAATGAAGTTGTATGGTGAAATTGATACAAATGTTATTGCAATGTGGGAAGCCTTCACCGCCCCCTATATATATGGTTGTAAAATTACTTTATAATGTAATTTGAATTGGATAAGAGCAACTTATTTTGATTTGATAGCATCACTAATTGTATACACAATTGTAGGAGGAATATTATATTATTACAATTATTTTTCTTATTCATTTATTTTCTTTTAAAAATATGTAAATGAATTTATTCTTGAAAACATTCACCCTTATTTAAAGATTCACAATAAAATTTTCAATAGAATAATCATTCATATTATTTTAGAGGAATAAGTGTTTAGTCCATTTTATTTAAATTATCACAATTATATGAAGATAAATAAATTGTTACAAAGTAAAAATTGGGAAAAATACACTTTTATTTGTAAATTATCTTTTATTATGTCATATATATTTTAAAAATCATTGGTATATTATTGTTAATTTCAACTTTTAATTTTGCAAGTATTATTAGAACTTAGTAGTATAGTACATATTGGTTGATCTTTCAAAGAGCTAAAATTATTCGTTTACAAAATAAAAATCATGTCATTTAAATTTCTTTAATTTTTATATTTTTTGTAATAAATATTTTTTACCTTTTAGGAATTTTATTTTGCTAGCATATAGTATTTCTTTATTTTATTTAGGGTAACATATATCGATAAGATTTCAAAATGATAATTTTATGTAACTAAGAAACTATAATTATTGAATGATATTATGCAGATGTAAGATATTGCTATAAATATTACTCCGTATTAATAATATAATATGGATCATTCGATGATGTAAGATTGTTGAACTCGAGCACATATAATACAACATTCTAATGTATAGCTCTTCCTCCATAAATTGATAAGATCATTAAAAATTAAAATTAATAAATCCCTATAAATTTTAGACTCATATTATAAAATTTAATATTTATTATATTTTATAGTGCATCAATAAAAGGTAATTTGATGATAGAAGGTCGTCACACTCACGTCCACCCTATGAATTTTACACATTCTTCAAGTGTATTATTAATTAATATTTTCAAAACATATAGTATTAAATAATTACGTCTTCATTCATGTAATTTCAACAATAATATTAAATGACCATGTACTGACCTTTCTTTGCATAAGGTATCCCTTCCATTTTTAAATGATAATTTTAGTTTAATGGAAATTTTATTAGTCAAGATATTCAATTTATGAAATTTGACTAGATGAATGGGTATTCAAATTTGATGATATCACTTCGATAATAGTACTAGTTAGTAGTCAAGAAATTCAAATTTTCATATTTTTTAAACAAATGAAAGTGTATTATTGTAGTGATTATATATAATTTCATTTATATTGTATAATTTGAAACATAAAGGGTCATCTATATTTGACACTTGACTAAACAAATGGAAGCGTTTTAATTGCATTGATTGTATATAATTTCATACCTTATGTTATTCATGCAATTTGGTAGTGAATTGACTCTACAAATATAATAAAAGAGTAATTTAGTGAATATATAATAGTTAATAAAAAAACCGGTTTAAATTAAAACCGATTTGAAATATAGGGGTATATTGTATCTACAATCTTTGTTAATACATATTTATTCTTCTCTAATATGCACATATTATTAAGGTGCCTAGCTACTTAAATAGTTATAATTTTCTAATTTCCTAGGGCATGTAGCTAACATTTAGGTATGGAGATGTCATCTTTAGAATGGCAATAGGTTTGGTACAAAGCTATTAAACATTTTTCAGATTCAAATTTGTTTGAATGTATATCTACTTGTACACGTTCATATCCATAACTTTGCTATTCATATCCGTCTCGAATCCATAACAACTCATGACTTTGCTTAGGGGTGGGTAGGTAAGGTATACCTTACCGAAACCACCATACCGTATACCTTACCGTAAATACGGTATGCGAAAAAGTCATACCTTTACCTTACCAAAGTTTTCGGTATACCGAACTTCGGTATACCTTATATTCGGTATGACAAATTTCATGCCGATACCGTACCTCATTTTCGGTATACCGTACCGAAGTTCGGTATACCTTATTTTTGCGGTATACCTGACTTTCAACATCAATTAAAATAGAAAATTAGTGTTTTTAAAATATTATTTATAATTTATAATTTTAAAAATAAATTAAATATAATTTATTCATAATTATATTTATATTTCACAATAGATTTATAATTTAAAAATATATAAAATATATTTTATATACAATTGTGTTTATATTATTGTGGTATATACCTTAATTTACGGTATATACCGTAAACTAAGGTATATACCGAATTTCGGTATGCAGCGGTATACCGCGGTATTTGAAAATTCATATCGTTACCTTACCGCAATCTTTCGGTAAGGTATCATACCATACCGAAAGTCACGGTATACCAAAAAAACGGTATTTTCGATATTTTTTCGGTACGATAAGACCGATTTTTCGGTATTTCGGTATTTTTCCCCAGCCCTAACTTTGCTATCCATTTATTTCTCGAACCCAATGTAACCTTTAATTATTTACTTGAACCTATTTAAATTTACAATATCTAATAGTAATTAAATATACATTTATAGGCATGGGATTAATAACGAATCAATTTAACATGCAAACCCAAAGAAAATTTGTCGTTATAATAGAACATCAAAGATAATTTTTTTTCGTTTTTAGTTCATTTTAGGAAATTCAAATTTTATGAAAAAAAAGATAAGCACTCCGAAGGGATGTGATCAATTGCTAAGTTTCTTAAGTTGCTAACTTGCTAACTCATCGCAATGTATTAAAAATGTCAACACGATGACATTAAAATGTCAACACATAATTTTGTTGAATTTCAATATAATGTGTTGATATTATATGTTGATATTTTGATGTCACCGTGTTAACATTTTTAATACTCCCTCCGTCCGCCATTAGGAGTCCCGGTCACTTTTGCGCACTCATTTTATAAAAATGATAATAAATAGTTAGAGTAAAGAAATAGTAAAATAAGAGAGAAAATAATGTTATTAACACTCTTCTCAATATTATTCCCTCTCTTACTTTATCATTTTTCCACTTTAACTATTTATTACTCCCTCCGTCTCATTGAAGATGACCCACTTTCCTTTTTAGTTTGTCCCAACCAAGATGACCCATTACTTAAAATGGAAACACCTTTATCTCTACTTTATTCACTCTCTCTTACTTTACTCTTTCCTCTATGCAGACAAAATAAAGTTGCATAAAATCCCGTGCCGCCCAAGAAAGGGGTCATCTTCCTTGGGACGGAGGGAGTATGATATTTATAAAATGGGTGTGCAAAAGTGACCGGGACTCATAATGACGGACGGAGGGAATACACTGTATTAATAACTTAACAGAGTTAGCAACTTAAATAGTTAGCAATATAACGCACTCCGTACTTCTAATATATATTTTTCCCAATATTTAAGCATCTGCAAGGCCATTTCGAAATTTATAGGAATGTGGGGACGCACTTTACCTTTCCAAGCTGCACATATGCCAAATGTTTTTTCTACTAATATTTTTCTGTTATTTTGTGATAGTTTTAATTATTTTATTTATTAAATATATGTGTGTTTTTTAATTATTTTTGGTTGGGGGAGGGGTGTTAGAGATTTCGGAAAAAGAGATTCATTTCGCTGACCTCTCGAAATTAGGGATTAATTTCGCTGACCTTTTGTAATTTGGAATCGAGGCACGCGTATTTTTCAAAATAAGGGATTTCTGATTTTTTTCCCCTTTTTCTATTCTTTTTTAATATTATTTCCTTACAATCATTTATCAATTGTCTAGATTACCCCTCAATTATTTGACATGATTTCTACAAAATCATAGCTCCAGCCGTTTCTACAAAGAATTTGTCCAAACACAAACACACACAAACACACATATATATAGATTCTAACAAAATTTCAAATAGTTTTTATGTCAAAATTTTCAATTACGTTAAGTAAAGTGATTTCAAAACACCAATACATGACCGACAAACAAAAAATATGTATTGTGTATATATGTATATTGCATATATAGACGGATATGTATATTGCCTATACAAATAAAACATAAAATAGGTATGTGTATTTTGAAATCCTTACAGAATCACGGCTGTTTTGGGTTGAAAGACGGAAGAAGAGGGCGGAGGCGACGAACAGTGGAGGCGCCGTGAAGGAGGGTGGAGTAGGGCTGGAGTATGGTAAAGAGGCGACGAAAGGCGATGAAGAGCGGAGGCGCCGTGGAGGGGAGGGGAGAGGAGAAGGCTTGGGATAAAAGGCGGGTGGTTTGGGAGTGAAAACGGCTTTGATTTTTTAGAAATTAGTTAAAATAATTAAGGGACAATTTAGGTAATTGATAAATGGTTGGAGGAAATAATATTATAAAAGAATAGAAAAAAGATAAAAAAAATCAGAAATCCCTTATTTTGAAAAATACGCGTGCCTCGATCCCAAAATACGAAAGGTCAGCGAAATTAATCTTTAATTTCGAGAGGTCAGCGAAATTAATCATTTTTTCCGAAATCTCTCGGGGTGGAGGGAGTAATACCTAATGTTAATGCATTTGTTATCTTGCACTTGATTCGGAGTGAGATAATTCTTTTATACTATTGGCTCAAGGAATAATTAAGATATAAACATATAGTATTTCTTAATTTATGTAATATTTACTCCATCTCTTAATTAATGTGAATAATAGTAAGTGTATAAAATTATTAATTATTATTCTGATTTATCATGGATTAAATATTCTGTTCAGGTAATAGTTTTAATTAGTATTAACTATAAAATGCTTGAATATCTTGCATAAAATTGCATTATCTCACGAGTTCAAATTGGTCCGTTTAGTACTCTATTTATAATCTTGACTAGAAATGAATTTTAAGAAATGTAAGACAAGAAAGTAAATTAAGTAAATGAAAAGTAGTGAGGATCACCTAAGCTGTATCTTAATACATTTTTTACTCCACCTCTCACAAACATGATAGTGGATCCCACCATTATATTTTATGTTGGTGAGGAGTGGAGTAGGAAATATATTAGGATCCGGATTAGGTGATCCTTTCCGAATGAAAAGTAGATTTCACTATATGCTACTCCTTTCGTCCGTCATTACAAGTCTCATTTATGGATGACACGAATTTTAAGAAATATTAAGAAAAGTGGGTGGAAAAAAAGTTAGTGGAATAGGAGTCCCACTTGAATATATTAGTTTTGAATGAAATGTAGGTGGAATGAGTTAGTGGAATGTGAGACCATATTACCATTTATAGTAAAAGTGAATCAGGACTCCTATTTGCGGACGAACTAAAATGAAAAAAGGACTTCTGTTCAAGGACAGAGGGAGTACTTAGTTTATAATACTTCCTCCGTTGACAAACAAATAGTCTTATTCGTGGACGGCATAGATTTTAATAAAAATTGATAAAGTAAAAGAGATTTGAGAAAAAAGTAAATAAAGTAAGAGAGAAAAAAAGAAAAAGAAAAAGTAAGACACATTAGAGAAAGTATAAAAGAGAAGAAGAAAAAGTGTAAAGTATGTAAGAAAGTTTCCATTTTTGAAATAAGACATTTTTTGTGGATATTAAATAATGATAAAATCAGACTATTTTTCGTGAACGAATGGAGTAGAATGAATGTGTAAGAATTTAGTGTAATGTAAGGTTTCCTAAAAAGGAAATGAAAAATAAATGAGACTTTAATGGTTTCATGGATGGAAATGGTATAATAGTAAGGTTTGACTTTTGAGTAATAGTAATACTGTTGGAGAGTGGATATTAATAAATAGAGTAGTACTCCTATTGTATTAATGTAACTACAATATTTGTAGTAATAATTTCTAATGTTTGAGATAAGAGTGAGTTCGAAAATTCAAAAACAAAATCGAAGGCTGTAGGCTAATGGGCGCTTTAATAAATACTTTCTACGTTCTAAAAAAAATAGTTTTTTTTTTCTATGAAGTGTGTTGTACTAACAATATTTCAATTACTTTTTTATTTCTATATCTATATCATTTTACCAATTTCACATTAAAACTCGTGTTGTCTCCAAAATTCTTATTTGTTTGGGACAGAGGAAGTATTGAGATTTTGAATGCTTTAAAATATAAAATTAATTTATGATGGATCTTAACATGTTAAAAAACTTTATTTATGATTTGTAAAATTATTATGGAACATAAGAACCCTAAACCCTAAATATAATAACATCAATAGGGTTTTATAATATTATTTTTCTGAGACTCAGTTTATATTCCTTATGGTAACTTGATTTTCTGATTCAGATACTATCTTTTATTACTAGTAAAAATCTTCTCCGAGAAATAGTTGAACGAGCAACTCATGACCGCTAATAAATATCGGGACTTTGCAATACCTGATTATCACAATTTTATATTGGCTCGTTCCGTTTGCAGAAATATTTTATGATTATTTTTTTTACGTAATATATTTAGTTGACGAGATTGAATCTCACAAATAACCCACTAAAATAATTTTACAACTTATTCCTAGATGAATTATCATATGATAATTAGTCATAACAACCGAACATCACCTATATTTACTATAGAAGTTCGTGGAAAATTATTAGATTAATGTTAAAGAATAAAATAGTTTGATATTTACACAGATAAATTAGACAGTTTACTAGTAATTCATTTTAAACCAAGATACAATGGTGGTGTTGGTTTTAAACCATCAACAAATGCCTGGCTTTTGGAAAAATGCAGATGTACTACTTGCTGCTGCCTTGTTGCAATATTATAGTAAGAGAAGCTCCTTGTTCTAATGTTAATGTCATACTTCATTTATTTGTAATAGTTTTTAAAGACTAAAACAGATAAAACCTTATTTCAACTAACAGAAAGCAGACATTAGTTGTCAGAAGGCAGACGATTGTATGGAGCACTCCCAAATGCAGCAACATCACCAGGTCTATTTAATACAATCTGTCATTAATGAGAAATAACAAAACATAGGTCATTTATTTGTGACAGAAAAAATGTTTAAAAGAAAAGTTACCTGATAATCTCCGATAACACAATATTTAAATCCAGCAGCACAATAATCAAAATAGTATTCCCACGTCCGTATGAACTTGTCGTCAAATCCAAGACCATGAATTTTACTATCAATACACAAAATCCTTTAGCAACTTTAAAATAAGACTTTTCTGTTTAGGAGTGCAGATGTATCAAGTTTAATAACCTTCGGTTTTGGAGGAAGTTGCGACGCCAATTCCTGAGGGTGTGGTAATAATGATATCCTATTTCTTCTAGGTGCACGACGCTGCATAAAATCAATCCAACCAGACACGCGTCAATAAATAACAGACATTAAACACAGTATTTGTTAAGAATGCAAACATTGATCACCTAAGTCTGGATGCTGCAGCCATTGCCTGTACTACTCGGTTAAGTGAAGGTACACATCCACCATGGAATATGTATTCCGTGGCAAATCCATTCCTGCGCCTCCACTCTTCATATTTCTCATCAGCTACAGCTATGAACTGATGAAAAAATTCAGCTAGTTTTTTATAGTAGTTCACATTGGGTGAAGTGATAAAAACAAGCCTGTTGTTGACAACAAAACTCAAACACTAAGGTTTGATGGGAAACTAAGAATGGAAAAATTAGAGGTTACCTGAAGAACAAGAATACCATTGTCTGCTAATGAAGATTCACAACATTTAAAAAATTCTTCCATATAGTCATGCCCAACGTGTTCTATCATCCCACTGAAAAGCCAGCACGAGAATTGTATCATGCATATGTTTGTGTCATTACAGTAAAGCAGCAAATTAATTCAAGAGGTTGGGTTAGTTGGAAACATTAAATCAATGGACTCACCATGATATTATCCTATCATATCTGTAGTTCTTAGGCAATTGGCGGTAGTCACAAAGAAGAACTTCAATTTGATCCTAATAATAAAACTAATAACTTGAGAAATCACAAACATGGGAAATCTTTTCTTTACAATGTGTATAAAACAACTAAATAATATGTTATTACCTGTAAACCTACTTCCTTCACTATCGCTTCTATGTATTGCAGCTGACTTTCTGACAATGTAATGCCCGTATATTTGCATCCTGTTTTTTTCACTACTTCAACTGCTAAACTTCCCCATCCACACCCTATCTCTAGAATGTGATGATCTTTATTGATTCTTGCCTGTACTCGAAGGGGATTCAGCATATGAGAGTTACTATGTGAGATTGTGAGCCCCATCCACATTAAAAAAGGATTAGATTTATGTTACAAATTTATCATGTAAATTAGATGAATCTTACTCTGTATAGAACAGGAAGAATAAGTTTCCAGAGAAAGAAACATAGTTACAACTTTTATCTGTTCACTCTAAATTTCGCCTTCTAATGAGTATCTAAGTATTTAACCTTTCCCATAAAATCAAGTTCTTAAATACATCAAATTAATTACTAAATTTTAGCATCCCTAATGATCAATACAAGATTGAAGGAATGTGCCGGTGAATTTCACCTTTTCAATCAAAGTATGGACTTTCCGGAGCTGTGCATTCTTCAAATCTTCTAATGGATTCTGCAATGACAGTATAAAGTAACAATATGGTACAGACCATCAACAGATATATCTATTGAAAATTTGAAATCATTAGTATCACCTGAAATATTGCACAAGAATACGTCATTGTCTCATCCAAGAATAGAGAAAACAATTCATTGCTCTGCCAAAAGAAATAGAAAGAAACTGAATTACAATGAAACAATTGAAGTAGAAAGATATCACAATGTACTCGTTATGTAAAAAATTACTATGACTTTGATGTCACATGCACATCCACTAAGAATATTGCATACAAAGTCTAACAAATAAAAGAAATTAATAAAGATTTATATTCCTGTGCTAATATATAATTATTTATAACCCTTTTAAAGCATATGGCCACTTACTAGGTCATAATGGCGCGAGATGTTACGCCGTGCCTGGGTCAGTGTGTTCCTCCTGGAAACAAGGTTGATGATTTTTTTTGCATTTGCTGCTATAGATGTGTAAAGAAATGGTGTCCACCGTTTCCTAGAGATATCAACACAGTAAAATATATCATTGTATTACGTTCTATAAACCAGATCAACACACACACACACAGGGAAATACCTCTTGATTATATTTACCTATCCTTGTTTAACTCGGCATATGAATTCAGCTCTGCATTTCTTATAATCAGCTGCACAATACATGTCCCATAAATTAAATATTCAAATAATGATAGTTGAAGAGTTAAAAGTTACTCCATACTCCCACTGTCCATCAAATATAATCTCATTGGTGGACGACACGAGTTTTAATATGAAATTGGTAAAGTATGAGAGAAAAAGAGATAGAGTAGGTAAAGTATGAGAGAGAAAGAGAAAATGTAGAAAAAGTAGGAGAGAGAAAGATAAAAGAATAACAAATTGGAAGTAACTTTCCATTTTTAGTACTATGAGACTGATTTTGGTGGACGGGTGAAAATGGAAAGATTGAGACTATTTTTCGTGGACGAAGGAGTATTATTAATTTTGGATCCTTTTACTTACTAGAAGAAAGTTGAGAAGACCTTCATTTGCATCAACAAAAGAAATGTCACCATTAATGTAGGCATCGGCAAAACCTAAATCGGCCTCAGTTGCGACCTGTGAGAACAGTATATCCAGTTTGACAATAAATACTTACAAAATTAACTATTTTTTAGGGGTAATAACCTAATCTTACCTTCCAATAAAACTGGGGTTTGTGAACTCTCACAATGACCCTTAAATTGCTCTTTGTTCTTGTACCTTCAAATGTAAAGATTTTACCACCTTCTTCCAAAAAGCTGTTTCAACAGTAATTGTCAGTTGTATACTTGTATACATTCTCTTTAAGCAGATACCGCAGTACTATGTTATAATGTATACTAGAAGCTCACATTAGACATCCAGTAACAATAAAGCGCTGAAGGAACCTTGTAACGACAAAACAAGCCCCAGTTTCAAGACGAGATGGAACCATGCATGTGGGGTTGTTTGAATAAGTATAATGTTTTCTAAGCATGCTGTTTGCAGCAAGTATTCCTGCCTGTTAAGATCAATTCATGTTAACAGATAAAAATCTGTTTAGGAATAAAGTTGTACTTATGTTGCGATAAAATACCTTTACTCCATCCTCGGGGAAGCCATAGCCTGGAAACATAAAAGGTTATACCATAAAAGACCATAAGCCATCACACACAACTTAATGGATTGCTGAAAAAGCTTCTTAAGAATTTTTATGAACCTTGATAGGCTCCACAGAACCATAGTCCTCTCTTCCCTTGGATATTATTGAGATCTGACAAAGCCTTGCTAGCAGCAACTGATGGTATAGGATGGCTAGTTGATGACTTGAAAGATGTATCTTTAGGTGTATAAGGTGGATTTAGAGACGCAAAAATTGGAACTGCGGATTCACTAATATTCTGTACATCCATTGAGAAAAAAAAAATCTCCAAAAACTGGTTATCTAGCTACTGAAGTTGATAGAAAATCTTTTTAATGAATAAATCATAATGATTTAAAGTGCGAAACCTGGACATTGTTGAGCCAATACGTTATACAAGCATTGTCATTGCTATCTCCAAGAACATTCCTCGAACTCCATGCCCCTTGGACTTTTGGCATCAAATTTTCGTCACGGTGGAGGAAAATATCACTGTAATATGAGTTCAACAGTAGAAGTCAACTAATGACTTTAGAGATTAATCATAAGAAGAGTTCAACAGTAGAAGTCGACTACTGACTTTAGAGATTAATCATAAGAAAAATTATTATACTACCATCACAGGGAAAAGTTTCACAAGAAAAAGATTATCATAAAGGTAACCTGTAGGAATATTGAAAAGCACCAAGTATTCTTGATTCATCGTATGTCGCCTGTTTTCCTAAGATGTTTAGAGCATCTGGAGGATGTGCAGAAATTATGCACGCATCATATTCTTCTTCCAATCCATCCTTGTATTTAATAACACAACCTGCATCATTCTTTTGTTACACACTCATGTGCAAAATGTAAGCTCAAATTAATAGAATGATCAATATATTATTTATATTCAAGACTTCAAATAACAATAAGGTAATGAGAGAAAACAAGGACTAGTGTTTTGACGCATACTTACCCTTGTCATTGGTCAAAACCGAATATATTTCAGAACTGGTTTTCACTTGACAGCCTCTACTTTCCATCTCTTTCTTAATCTGGTAATAAATCATGTATTAAAATCTTATAATCGTCTATTTACATATAATATCTACGAACATGCCTTGTTCCTCAGGTGATATTTCTGGATTAAAGAATCCAAGAAACTCACTACCTACCCCATCGACATAACTTTGTGAAAGCCATTTTGGTGTAAGTCGTTTAGTGAGACCAAGAAGCTGCAGAAAAGAAAATCATAACAATCATTTTAATAGAAATATATTGTAATAATGCCACATTCACTAACAATTATAAATGTCTACCTCAAGAATGTCTTGATTGCACAAGAATGAAAGTGTTAAATAGGCAGAGAAGGTCATCACTGCAGAAGAGCATGACCAAATTGAAGCACAAATTGGAATCTGGAAACAAAAACACAATTTAAAGTCAGATCTTTGCTTGCATGACATGGAAAAGTATGATATTTTAATAGTCATACAAGGAAAGCTTTCTGGAATATCTCAGAGTAACCACGTGATTGGACAAAGCTCCCCAATGTTTCATTCCGGTCAATATCTGGATTGTTATTGAGCTCTTCAATATAACTGCAATTGGTGGAGACATTCATTGAGCAGAGACTTGAAAAGGGATTAACTCTAATACCAAAAGAGGCTTATGATAATACTTACAGAGAGGCGTTGTCTCTGAACTTAATGATTTCCTTAATCATTTTCCAAAACCATGGATTCAAGACATTCTTCTTCTGCGCAAAGATACTTGAGAGTCCATTTCGAGTACCCCATTCGAACCCTCGGCCTTCATCCAAGCTCACAGAGTATGAAGTGTCGGAGACCTCGGTATCAACTCCAACACTCTCAAATAATTCCATCACCTCCGGATACATAGCCTGTCCAATAAGCGAATTACAGGTAACACCCGCACACGCAATTTTGAAAGCATTAAAGAATGCTTTACTATCTTCACAATCTTCTATGAGTTCAACTCAACAGTGATGATAAACTTGCAGTTTTTGGATTCACACAAATGATACCATTTTGCCATCAAGGGCTAATATGGTCAGACAAAGTATTTAGTGGAGAAAACAAGTGTTTCCAGCTTACACCAAATCTTCCAACATCAATAGTCCTATAACAACTAAAGCCGCATGCAGTTGAAAATTGGAGAAAAGGAGAAGATGAAGAATCATAAGCACATTCCATGCCCAGACAGTAAAAAAACAAAAGTCGTTTTTTTAAAACTCCGGAAAGGCCGAATAGGAGAGGGTCAGTGTAAGCAAGGATTTCAGGAATATCAACAGTCAAGCATTTCGTCGAACAACAGATGGGCAAACATCCAGTGATTAGTTCTCCAGATCTGGTGCTTATTCCTAAATCATGCTCCATATAGATTATGGCATGTATAGATAGATGTTTGCAGTTGATGATTTCAATTCAATAATATGACCAGTCCCTTTTTTCCCATATTCATGCTATATAGCCTACGGGCTACGGCGCTATTTTTGTAACACTTCATAACAGTTCGTTGATGCTATTGCTACATTGTTAGCCTACTTTATCTAGTCAATAGGAGTATATAAATATAAATAAGGGTAATTTGGCGAAAATAGCATAAATGTTTGGTTACATTTTTATCAAAAAGTGTATAACATGAAACCGAAAATCATTTTCTGCAAACTAACAAAAGTTAATAATTTTAGTATATATAAATATAGAATGCGCAATCCTCTAATTATTAAAATTATAATTATTATGTAAATGATGGGGACGTGTTATATTATTGCCAACTCACTTTTAAATTTCTAATTATAACTAAATGATAGGCTTTGGATCATTAAATCAAGATACAAGATAAGCAATCAATTAAGGGTATTAATGTGATTAACAAAAAAGTTAGTTATAACTAACTTTTAAAAAATATCTCAAAACTTTAAATGATTATAATTATCCCAATTTATATTTTTTTTACACCAAATATATCAAATTAAAGATAATTTTATAAGGATTCTAACGAGACCTCACTTGCATATATTCCGTTGTCAAAATTTGAAAAAAATTATTGAATTTTCGTAAATATCAACTAGCAGTTTAATGTCAATATAGCTACCATAATATATCAATATAATACATATACAATGTCAATGTTAAATTGTGTTGACATATTCAATGAATCATATTAATATGTTTAGTACACTATATTGACAATTTGAGTGAAAACCTTAATTTTGATAGTTTTCTTATCTTTTCAAATTTAATTAATAATAAAATGAAATTACACATGAGAATTTATGGACCACTAGATCTCTATAAATCTAATGGTTATAAATTAGTTGTAGTTAGCAATTAAAAATATAGTTAACAATTGATCACACCCCGTAATTAATGATAATTGTTATAAATTACAGTATTTATTATTGTAGGGGAGTGTTATATTGTTAACTCATATTCAAATTAAGGGCTTAGATCATTAATCCCTAAATGTCAATACGATCAACGAAAAACGTCAATAAAACCATAGGATTAATTCCAAAAACTATTAATAGGGGTTTTAATGTCAATTAACTACATGTTTACTTATAACTAACTTTTAAAAGAAATTCCAAAACTTTAAATTCATATAACATATATCAAATTAAACATAATTTCATAAGGATTCCAATGATATCCTACATGCATATGTTCCGACGTCAAAATTTGAAAAAAAATTTAAAATTTTTTAATTTTTTCGTACATCAGAAATGTCAACATATTATATACAATATGTCAATATAATACATGTAGAATGTCAATATACGCAATGGGTTAACATTCTTAAAGCATTGTGTTGACATTCTCAAAGCATTGTGTTAATATTTTCGAAACACTATATTGACATTTTCATCCAAAACCCTAATTTGGAGTTTTTTAAAATCTTTTTTATTTTATTAATAAAAACAAAAATTACACGTGGAAATTGTAGACCACACGTTTTCTAAAATCTCATGGCCTCAAATTAGTTGTAGTTAGCAATTAAATGATGAGTTCGGAATTGATCACTCCCCTATTATTGTAATTATAAATTATTTATTGAATATTTGATTTCCTTCTATTATTTGATACTATTCATCTCATTTATAATTTATTATAAAATCAGTACTATTTTTAAAAAATATCTATTCCTTAAATATTCACTAACTTTTCTCAATCTATTTTTTTATAATTTTTAAAATTGGTGTGAACTGTGAACTAAAATATCCGATTCTTTGTTTTACTAATGTAAATTTTTCTTTGATAATTGAATTGAAATTTAGTTTAAACGTAAAACAAACACAAAATGTTGTCGTGCACGAGCTATTGTAAATACTAGTTCTATCCACAAAATAATTATAGCAATAATTATCGACACGTAATATTTGATTTTAAGGTTAACTAGTTGACATGAATATAACTTTAAGGCGTGGAATAAATAATTTTCTCTCCTCACGGAAAAATTAAAAAGAGTAATTTGAGTTTTAGAAAGCCAGAGAATTTGGTACCCGAGCAAAAATAGCAAAACCAATATCAAGACGAATGCCATCAATCGTAGCGGTCTTGGCTTGGCCGCCTAAGCTCGTCTCCTTCTCATGTACCACCACCTCCAGCCCTTCCTTCGCCAAAACATACGCAGCCGCCAGCCCGCTTACGCCGCCGCCTATGACCGCCACTCTCATCATCTTTGACATTGATCTATATACTATATTACTCCTAGTTCACTCAAAAGATATTTATCAGTGGAATTGAAAAAAGAAATGTCATTTTTTAAGGAAATTGCTACATGCATTAGGAACAAGTTAATTTTGCGCCAAATAATACTTTTTTTCAACGTAGTATGTAATGTTTACCTCGTAGTGAAGTTGTATGGTGAGAATAGAACAAAAGTATTGTAATATTAATATTGGAAGATTTGACAACTCCTTACATAATTGTGTCGATTACTTCAGATTTATAATATGCACAATATTAAGGTCTAGCTATTTAATTAGCTATAATTTCCCATGACAGCTAAATTTTTACTTTTTAGGTATATGTTTGTATCACGGCCAAACTCATGGTCTTCGACATTGATTTATAGTACTACATACTAATGTAGTATTATTTTCACATTTATTAGTGGATTTGTAAAAAAAACTATAAATGCGTTGGTTAAAGGAAATTGCTATATATGTTATGAACAAATTCTTAGTGCCAAATCAGAATTTTGCCAAGTACATATAATGTTTACCTTATAATCAAGTTGTATGATGAGATTGATATAAATATTATTGCAACGTTGGAAGATTTCACCACCTCCTTATATATAGTTGTGTCGAATGTATTCATATTTCAACAATATATACATAATTAAGGTGTCTAGCTACTTAATTAGCTAAATATAATTTCCGGGGACATGTAGCTAACATTTAGATTCAACAAATTAATTAAAAATAGAGTACATGATACACTAAGTTAAAGTTAATACATCCTCTCGATCTCGATGATACCAATATATAGTAAATATCGATTTTCATATTTTATACCATACTTGGTAGTTGGTACAAGTAAATATAAGGTGTGGCCAACCTATATATGTTACTTATTGCTATCTCATCTATGCACATCAATAGAACGGCAATAGGTTTGGTATCCACCTATTATTATTAATTGACACTTATATAAGTGTCAATTAATTATATCCTTGAACCTATTTAGATTTATATGCATAAGTATCTAAATAATCAAACAGAGTTATTACCATATGTTGCATTTTCTCTGCTTCTTAAAAGCTACTGTACTTTATTATTTTGCACAGGAAATTTTTAACAAGTTTCTTGTTGTTTAAGCTCGGGTCAGACACATTTTTTTAGAATAAACCCGACTCAGTGAAAAGTTCAACAACATACAATTTGAGCTCGAGTTCGATAAAAAAAATTTATGCAACTAGTATTTATTTTTATTGTTAAAACTCAAAATCATAATCAAAACTTAAATTGATAAATAAATTTCTTAATAGCTCGTGCAAAAAGTCGCGCCAGTAATAAATTGAATAAAAAACTTTCAAATGTACTCTAAAAGATGATTTGGTGGTTCCTTTATAATGGAGAAATTTATAATACATCCAATATGGGATAAATTGTACATGAGAGATAGAAAAGTTTTCCCCAAATTTATTTTTTGAAGTTAATTTTATCTACCTTTTCAATTCACTATTTTTAACAAATTAATGTTCCAGTAAAAAGTAATACTATGAGGATTTGATCCACGCATAATGATTTTTATTAGTAGTTTATAATAATATAAGCTAGTATTTCATTAAAAAGGATAATTATCATTTGAATTACATTTATTTTACTCATGGTGAATCCTAAACAATAAATTAGTTATTAATCGGATATTCGTGTATATTTGTTGCCCGAATGGTACTACTACCTTCGTTTCTATTATTCTTAATAGAAGCGTTTTATTTTCTGTACTCGTTTTGAAAAAATAATACTCACTTCGTTCCATTTTAGGAGTCTCATTAGAGTTCGACGCAAGTTTTAAAAAATGTAAAGGAAAGTTGGTAAAAAAATAGTGAAATGTGAGTCTACTTTTATATACTCCATCTGTCCCATTAGAAATGAAACGTTTTCCTTTTTGGTTTGTCCCATTAAAAATAAAACGTTTCTAAAAATGGAAACAATACTCTCTCTACTTTTTCTTTTCTCTTACTTTACTTTCTCTTCATTAACTCACAAAATAACACTACCTAAAATATCGTGCCGAAAAGCAAATGTTGCATATTTAATGGGACGGATGGAGTATTAATTTTATAATAAAATATGAGTGGAAAAAAAAGTTAAAAGAATGTGAGGCCTATTACCATTTATGGAATATTCCACCCGGGACTCCTAAAGCGGGACACCCAAAAATTGTAAACGAGACTCTTAAAGTGGGAGAGATGGAATAATAAATAGTTAAAGTGGAGAAACAGTGAATTAGGAAAGAGAATAATGTAGAGAATACCCTTACTTTACTTTTGAGCATATGGTACTAGGTATTATTGGAGCGGAAGTTTCAATCCTTGAATCTTAGACTTCAATATTCAATTTTCGCATCTAGGAGTGTTTTTGAGGGTGTAGGAGGTGTTTTTACTTTACTTTTGAGCATATGGTACTAGGTATTATTGGAATGGAAGTTTCAATCCTTGAATCTTAGACTTCAATCTTCAATTTTCGCATCCAAGAGTGTTCTTGAGGGTGTAGGAGGTGTTTTTGGGCGGCTTGGAGTGAACTTTATAAACCCTATGCGTTTTTCTTCTTATTCCCCACAAAAAATCGCATTTTAAGCATAAAAAATCGGGCCCGTCGCGTTTGAGCCGTCCGGGTCAACAATGGGATTGGAAATGACCACCCGGGTGAAAGTTTCTGTTTTTCTCACGCTTTGTGGAAGTCACCCGTCTGGGTCAAAGTTACGGGGCCAAAATGACCCGTCCAGGTGGTATTTTTTGGACAACGCAATGTTCGTATAACGGCCATAACTTCTTTTAGAGACGAAGAGAATGATATGCATTAGGGGCTGATTGGACTTTAAAATCACCAGCAGAATTGCTTCGAACTAAGGCTGTTGCACATCCACATATTATGTACCTTTTTCTAATCTTTTTTCTATCATATTTCAATAAACATATCAAAATACTAAAATATAGAAATGTAGCCATAAAAACAAAGACAAAATATAATCAAAATCATCTAAAGACGACTCTCTAAAATCATGCAAAATCCAAGTATGTCAGGATGACTAATAGAACTGGCACATTTATACTGATATCATAAAGTTACAGTTTAACTGCAGTAAATGAAGAAAAAGGAGTACATTCTTTAGACAAAAATTCTCGTGCATCACCCCTAATAAAATACAACTAGAGTTCATCGATCCACAGTTAGAGTTTATATTTCATAACTGGGATCTATTATTTTAACAAAATGTAACATTATTCCAAAGAACAACATGAGAACTCAGTTGACAGAAGGCAGAAGATTGTATGGAACACTCCCAAATGCAGCCACATCACCAGGCCGAGTGAATACAATCTGCCATTAACGAGAAATAACAACACATCATTTACAAGATTATTCTGTCATTAATACTATGTTTACTTTGGTTTGGAGTATTACAAATATAACAATGTCATCTATTCATCATATACAAGATTATTCTGTCATTAATACTATGTTTTCTAGGTTTTGGTGCCTGAAATGCTTGTCCAAATAGCCAATTTTCACTTTTTAGAATATTACAAATATAAAATATAACAATGTGATTATATCATCCTTCATTCTGTCAACAATAAAACTATTCCGTTTCATCAGTAAAACTGTTCAGTCTTAGTGGCAGGAAAAACTAGGAGTGTTATTTAAGTGCAGAAAAAAAGAAACCATTTAAACATCGTGTTAAATTGCAAATTCGAGTGACTATATGAATTAAGTACTACCTGATAATTCCCAACAATGCAATATTTGAATCCGGCTGCAGCATAGTCAAAATAGTATTCCCACGTTCGTATGAACTTCTCATCAAACCCGAGAGCCAGAATTTGACTAACATGAGAGATAAGTTTCATAATTTCAAAATATCATAAAGAATTCCAAATCGTGCAAATAATATGATAATATTAGCGGGCCAGGCAGGTTTGAAACATTTAGAAAACGACTCCACCTTGTGATCTGTAGCAATTTAGACACACTTAATATTTCTTGGTGAAATTTATCAGTGGAACAATGTTGTTTCAATGCTGAAACAGTTGGCCTTGTCAAAAATCATACATATCAATAGTTTGCGTGATTATTGTACAGATTTAAAGGTGGTGATTTGTTTGACGACTAACCACAATTTTCCACTTTAAAGGCGAAATTATGTTATCTATCAATATGGTTTAATTCCTATTTTAATGTGAGTTTGTGTACCTCTGGTTTTTGATGAAGTTGTGGCGCCAAACCCTGAGGGTCTCATAGTAATGAGTTCCTATTTCTTCTAGGTTCACCACACTGCACAAAATTACTTTATTAAAATGGTGTAGCTCTGATTTACCTAAGAAATATATCTATGGAGAACCATAATGTCACCTGAGTCTGGATGATGCAGCCATTGCAGATATTACTCCGTTAAGAGAAGGCAGACATCCACCATGGAATATGTATTCCTGACCAAATCCATAGCTGCGTCTCCATTCGTCATATTTCTCATCAGCCACTGCAGTGAACTAAAGAAAACTCTAGCAGTTTTAAAGCTTAGAATCCACATCCTAACATCATGAGCAACAAAACTGAAAATATAGAAAGTTATCTTGATCACCAAAATGTATGAATTACCTGAAGAATAAGAATACCGTTTTTATCCAAATAAGATTCGCAGCATTTAAAAAAGTCGTCCATGAATTCATGACCAACGTGTTCTATCATCTCACTGAAAATTTAGCATGAGAAAAAAAAACATACATAATCAAATTAACTTAATTTAAATGGTTGATATGATTCTAGATATGACAACAGAGAGGCTCACCATCCTATTATCCTATCATATTTGTAGTTGTTAGGCAGTTTGCGGTAGTCACACAGAAGAAATTCAATTTGGTCCTAATATCGAAATCTTAAAACTTGAGAATGACAAATCACATAACAGTGTAAGAAGACATTTACCATGCAACAAAATTTCCTTATCATACACATACCTGTAGGCCTGCTTCAGCTGCTTTCGATTGCGCATATTGCAGCTGATTTTGGGACAAGGTAATGCCAGTATATTTACATCCTGTTTTTCTGACAACTTCAAGTGCAAAAGTTCCCCAACCACATCCAATCTCGAGAATGTGGTGATTTTTATTGATTCTTGCCTGTTAAAGATAATTTAGTGTACGAGTTATTATTAGTGCATTGAGGAAGAAATGTATGAATGAATGAATGAATGAAGCTCACCTTTTCAATCAAGATATGGATTTTCCAGAGCTGTGCATTCTTCAAGTCCTCATCTGGATTCTTTAAAGACAAGAAAATATTTTATTGTATTGTACTCCATAGATACAAGGCCTATCAACAAACCTACTGAAATTGTTAGCACTACCTGGTATATTGCGCAAGAGTACATCATTGTTTCATCCATGAAAAGAGAAAAGAACTCATTACTCTGCACAAAAATAAAACACGAAATATGATAAATACTATAAATCAATAACTAGCTATATAATTATGCGAGCCTACTTCAAAACCTAAATATGTAGAACAAAGTAATGTTAGTATTAGACAAAATAGAAGAGCTGTTATATACATCTGAAAATAAATGAACATTACATTCTATCACATCTTATGTATTACCATAGATTAATCATGCATATGTCTGAACCACTTACTAGGTCATAATGCTGCGAGATGTTATTGCGGGCCTGAGATAGGGTGTTCTTCCTGGAAACACGCTTGAAGAAATTTTTTCCAGAAGCCATTACAGAAGTGTGAGAGAAATTTGTCCACCATCCCCTAAAGATACCAGCAAAGTAATATTCTCATGATTTTCATTTGCCAACTAGATGACATCAAGATAAAGTTGATACTTGATAAACACATACTATAATTTGAATTTTTGTTGATTTATACTACCTTCCTTTGTTCAGGTTTGAGGTATAATAATTAAGTTCTGTATTTGCAACAGTGAGCTGAAAAATACAAGTTGAAAAAAGTATATTTTCAGATAAATAAAAGCCGCAGAGTAAAAATTCACCGAAAGTAATACATATATTTTAGATCCACTATCATACGAGAAGAAAGTTTAGAAGTCCTTCATTTGTGTCATGAAAGTAAATGTCACCATCAATATAGGCATCAGCAAAACCTAAATCAGACCCTGTTGCAACCTGTAAGAATAATATTTAGTTTGATCCACAAGTACCGACCCAGAAATTTACAATTTAGGTGCAATAAACTAATTTTACCTTCCAATAGAATTGGGGTTTGCGAACTCTCAAAATGACTTTTAAAGGGCTCTTTTTTCTTGTACCTTCAAAGGTGAGGATTTCACCTCCTTCTTCAATCAAACTGTTATAGGAAAGCCAAAGGTGCAGAATAAACAGCTAAGGATCATAATCTAAGATTAAGCATTGGAAACATCATGATGCATTGTGAAATCACTAGGAGCTCACATTAGACATCCAGTAGCAATAAAGCGTTGAAAAAACCTAGTAACAAGAATACGAGCCCCACTTTCTAAAAAGGACGGAATCATGCGCGTGGGATTTTGTGGAATAGTATAATGTTTTCGAATCAAGCCATTTGCAGCAAGTATGCCTGCCTGCCGAGATCAAATCATGTTAACAGAATGAAAACTGCCCCAATAAAGCAGGAAATTTTAGTGACAAAATAGTACGATACCTTTATTCCATCTTCAGGTAAGCCATAACCTTGAAGTCAAAAGTTTGCAATCCCAACGATAATCATTAAGTCATCAATGACACATATTAATAGAACATAATTGGACTGCCTAAAATGCTTCTAAGGATTTTGAGTGCACCTTGGTATGCTCCGCAGAACCATAGTCCCCTCTTTCCTTGGATAAGATTGAGCTCATACAAAGCTCTGAATGCAGTAACTGAAGGTACTGGGAGGCTAGTTGACCACTTACACAAAGTCTTTTTAGGTGTTTGAGGTGGATTTAGAGTCAAGAGAAATGGAACCCCAGATTCACTAATATTCTGTGTGTCAATAGAAAACAGGAACCACAGTAAAATGATTGTTTTTTTTTCTTCAATGGTGCAACATTCCAAGGAATAACTTTCATTTTGTCCGGATTAATGCAAATTTATGACAAAGCCAGAAACTGTTTCTTGTTACAGACCTGGAGATTGTTCATCCAATATGTTATAAAAGTTGTGCCATTAGTAGTTTCCAGAAAGTTCCTCGATCCCCATGCTGCTCGGACTTTGGGCATTAAATATTCATCGTGATGAAGGAAAGCATCACTGTCGTAAAGTTGAAGAATTCAAGTAGATTCATGATTATAAAGAACCATTAGCTTATTTCCCAAAATACTTAGACAGCTGATAGAATCCATTTCTAAGGCATTATTTCCATAAGATAAGATAAAGGCCTGAGAGTGAATCTCTGCAACTGCATAAATGCTCTTTTCTTCTCAAGAAATATATTCAGCCATGCTTTTATGTCATGAAAAGTTAATATCCTTTGCTACCAGAGACGAATGTTTTGCAGAAGATAGACAAGAGATGTTTGTTGACAGTAAAAAGAGAAAAGAAACCTGGAGGCATATTGAAAAGCACCGAGTATTCTTAGTTCATCATATGTCACATGTTTTCCTAAGATCTTCAGAGTATCAGGAGCATGTGTAGCAAAAATGCATCCATCATATGCTTCTTCCAAGCCATCTTTACATGTAACAGCCCAGCCTGATGATTTTTTTTGCCCAAGCTCAAAATGTAAAGCTCATATTTATAGAATAATTAGTATAGCAATTTTCCAAATTGACATTAAGATCATTACATTATATAAATAAATCAACTTAATTTTTAATTTGTTTTATTATTGTATACTGAATCTGGTTTGGACCTTTATTCAGCCGTGATATATATTTTGACATGTCTGTTTGAGAAAAATTTGGAACATAAAGTATGATAATCACAGAATTCGCTTTATAAGGTTGTATTTAGAAGTTAGAACATGAATAATATTTTCATATTATCAATATGTTATTATTTATCTGCTAACAAAAATAGAAAAAGAAAACAAGCAAAGAGTTGTGTTTTGACACACTCACCCCTGTCATTGGTATAAATTGAACATATTTCAGAACTGGTCTTCACTTGACAGCCTCTACTTTCCAGCTCTATTTTAATCTACTTATAAATCATCAAGTAAAATCTTATAAGTCTATTTAAGAGAAGTGGAAAACACTTAAGGGTGTGTTATCATTGATTGTAAATTTATCATGGAAAAATGTGTGGAGAGAAAAACTTTTCCCTTTAAATCCATTCTTTCTTTACCGTATGTTCCTGTAAAAAAAGAATTTCACCTTTTCACATTCCTCATTTTCACTGCATCACACCACTAACTCAAGATAACATCAGGGTGAAAATGTGGACAGTAAGGGTTGTTTTTTATTTTTTTATAGCAAATGATGGAAAAGAAAAGAAGGATTTAAAGGGAGAGAATTTTCATCTCTCATTTTCTCATGATAAATTTTCAACCAAACAGAACACACCATAATGAATATAGCAAACTCACTGCCTACCCCATCCACGTAGCTTTGTGAAAGCCATCTCGTGGTAAGCCGTTTAGTGACGCCAAGAAGCTGTAGAAAAGAAAATCATTTTAAACATTTTAAAAGAAAGATATGGTAATGATGACACATTTACTAATGAATGTAAACATCTACCTCCAGAATGTCGTAATTGCGCAAGAATGAAAGTGTCAAATAGGCAGAGAAGTTAATCACTTGCGAAGAGCATGACCAAATAGAAGCACAAATTGGAATCTGCCAAAAAAACATGTCAGTCAGATATTTGCTTGCATGACATGGCAATTAAGTATGAATTTTCAACAGTCTTACAAGAAAAGCTATCTGAAATAACTCAGAGTAGCCATGTGATTGGACAAAGTGCCCCAGTGTTTCATTCCGGTCAATATCTGGATTGTTATCAATCTCTTCAATGTAACTGTAGTTGGTGGAGAAGAAGATCAGCCTTAAGTCTGAGACTAATAAATGTGATGAATTACAACCAAAAGAGGCTCGTTCTTATGATATAGTAGTAACATACAGAGAGGCGTCGTTTCTGAACTTAATGATCTCCCTTATCATTTTCCAGAACCAAGGGTTGAAGACATTCTTTTTTTGAGCAAACAAGCCTGACAGTCCATTTCCAGTCCCCCATCCGAATCTTCGGCCATCATCCAAGCTGACAGAGTATGAAATGTCAGAGGCCTCAGTATCAACTCCAACACTCTCAAGTAGTTCCATCACCTCCGGATACATAGCCTGCCCAATGAGTGAATCGCAGGTAACACTTGCATACATCTTTTTAAAAACACTGAAACAATCATGTGCTGTCTTCATAGTCTTCAATCATTTGAATTATACTCAACAGTGAAGAGAAAGTTAATTTTTAGTTCTTGGATCGATAAACGCATATAGGGAGAAATGGATGTGTTCTGCCATACATGCATAATGCTTACATGCTAATTCTTCAGTCAGAGTGTTTAATGGAGAAAACAATCGTTTCCAATTTCCACTGTATCTCCAAACATCTATCATTCCAATAGCCTCATAACAACAACGAGGAAGAAAGATGAAGAAGCATCAGCGTAATTAAGGGATGTATAGGGAAAGCTGAGTTGGAGAGGACAGAGAATACGAACGGTGAGACATTTGATCGAACATTTGGAGGGCTGTGGCGCAACACCACATAAATACCCAATGCTAGTTGTGGAGGATGATTGGTGATCATGATCATAGCTCGATGTAGTTGGCCGCACAAAAAAGGAAGAATTTTGGTTTGTCATGTTAGTGCATTGGTGGAAAAGGGTTTTATATTTTGGGGCAATTGAATGCAAAAACTGCGGCGGGAATTGTTTCATGATACAACAACATTAAAATTTGGAGTCCTAAAATGAAATTGTAATAAAATGTTTTTTACTACCTCAAATTGTTAATTAGCTATATATCTTTAATCTTTCCTTCAATTTTTATTTTCACCATTTTCTGTTTTATTTTATTTTTCTATTTATTTAATTTTTTTGGTATTTCTTTAAAATAAATATTGTGGATTGTAATAAGATTTTTTTTTTAGTGAACTGCAAAAATCATATCCGGACAATATAGGATTCATATTTACGGTACTTCGCGAAAATATATTGCATCCAAGGTGTCCGGACCATACTTTTATTTCATTTGAGGTATTTTTCCAACTATTTATTTTTTTTATTTTTTTTATTTTGCCGTTTTCAGACTCAATGAAACTATTGACCTTTTTCTTTTTAGCAGCCACTTGGTGATTGCATGCTGTAATTGAACATCTTCTTTTCTTACTGTTCTTTCTCTTTCTTTATTAACATTTCTGGAGAAAGCGCGACTATATCTCCTTCTCTTATTTCATTTACAATTTTAATTTTACACATTTTCGATTTATTTTCATTTTACACAATTACTTTATTTTTTCGTAGATAGAAGGCACAATACACTGATAAAGTGATAAAAATGAAATGTCAACTGTGCCCTTGAGACTGGAAAGGGCAAATTAGGAAAGAAAATGTGAAAAAGTAGCTCGAATGAATTAGAATTTATTGTAGATACCTCAGATGCAATTTATTTTCACGAAATACCACAAATATGCATCTTACATTGTCATGGGACAATTTTTACCGTTCACTATTTTTTTAAATATTAACATGTTTATTTTATTTTTTATATTTTTCAATTAATTTAAAACTTTCAAAAAGTTGGGTTTTTCCCACGAACTTTAAAATTGGCAAATAATATCACGAACTTTACCCCGAGTTTGTTTTTTTCCCACAAATGAAAAAATTCCCACAAATAATATTACGATACGGATTTTTTTTCGTAATTTTTCGACAATAATTTTGAGAGCTTCAAGTTTTTCAATCTTTGAAGATAGTTTTTCGCGAAGCACACCCTCCAAAATTGTTTTTCAATCTATTAAAATAACATGATTTTTTTTCATTCGTGGAAAAAAAACAAACCCGGGTAAAGTTCATGATATTATTTGCCAATTTTAAAGTTCGTGGGAAAAACCCAACTTTTTAAAAATTTTGTGATATTAGATGCCAATATCCCATAAATAAATTATACTCCCTCCGTCCCACATAATTTTACCCAGTATTCCATTTTGGGTCGTCCCACATAATTTTACCCATTTCACTTATACCATTTTTTGTAGTGGATCACATATTCCACTAACTCATTTCTACTCACATTTTATTATAAAACTAATACTTTAAAAGTAAGACCCATATCCCACCAACTTTTTCAACTCACTTTCCATTAGATTTCTTAAAATCCGTGTCGGGTCAAAGTGTCACAAATTATGTGGGCCGGAGGAAGTAAGTATGTATACCACAACCAACGGCCTCCCCTTGATTTCTCCACCATTATTTGATCCTGTAATTTGTACTAACGTGAATAATTTATAACCTATGTTCATAATTATCAGTAGTCATGTTTTCATTTTGGATCATTCATATTTTATTTTTGACAAATTTCTCAAATAAATCAGGTCTGTAGTATCTTTCTCTATTAATAATATTTCAAATATTTTTCTTCATTATCCACTAGTAAAATTATTGATAGTGGACTTGGGTATAGTAATAGTAATATGAATAGGCCAAATAAGTTCATACCCGATCAAGCATCATAAAACGTAGATCAAGAGGGGTGCCATGAATGAGAGCAGTCTTGGCATGGCCGCCTAAGCTATTCTCCTTCTCATACACCACCACCTCCACCCCTTCTTTTGCTAAAACATATGCGGCTGCCAGCCCACTTACGCCGCCGCCTATCACCGCCACTCTCCTCATCTTCGACATCGATCGATCTGTAGAACAAAAGGAGATGAAATTGCTAATAGATTTACAAAATACAATACGTGGAGAGAGAATTCACTCAAAGTGGTGGAGAACTTAATTTCTATACTGAGAGCTTAATCTTTTCTCTAAAACATATTTATAGACTCACTGTGTTGCTTCCCTCATCTTGACCGACTTTAGTACATACGTAGCAAAACAAAAGATGAGGTTTTGTTCCTCTTTTCAAGAAACATACAATGATTATTACATCACAAATTCAAAATAATTTTTTTTTTCTTTCTTCTTGCTTCTAGAAAATTGATAGATGGCATGCACTTAGTTGGCTCCGACTCTTGGCATGACAATGTTGATTCTTTCTTTTTTTTTTTGCATATTTGAGTTTAGCTCACACGATCAATATGAATTTCAAATAAATTAAAAGCAATACTGTGGAATGTGGATCAGCCAATTTACAATGCACTGTGCTTACATTGTTGTATGGCGAGATCAGTGCATGCAGTATTGGACGACTTCATCACCTCTCTCTATATAGTTTCACTGAATATATTCATGGTTCATTAATATGCTTAATTAATTCATACTAGTATATATAGCTAACTATGACTATTTTTATGTTCTAAATGGTCCATCTGCATATCCATATGGCGGCTTAATGCCCTTATAGCACATCACCTCTCTATATATAGTTTCCTGAAATGTTTATCCCATATTTTTGACATGTTCAGTACAGTTGATAAGCCGAGATAGATGATTTTATTTGGGTTAGTTATGTTTGGACCAAAAATAAAATTGTTCATCTTGGAAGCCCAATAAAATTTCACTGTTCTTGTTCGATAAACAAGGAAATCATGAACTCGATCCAGTCAGAAGAACTCGGGATGCAACGTCAACCAACGAATTAAGAAGCTTTATCCTCCTCGCATAGCAACCACCTTCACCTGGTGCCACCACTCTCTGTCCGAACGGGAGGATGGTTGACTGGTTGTGGTAGTGATGGAGCCATGATTTTGACTCTAGTAGGCCCAAATCACCATTAACAGTTGTAGAATATTTAACCGATCACCGTGACAATTATGAGATTATTTTTTTTGTTGGCGTATAGTGATTATCGTTAAAAGTGATGTTAACGTTGATGAACCACACTAAAATTCAATTAGATGATAGAGAAATGAATCAATGCGAAATGCACTTTCACAAAAAATAAGGGACGAGCAACAATAGAATAGATATTTGTGAGTGTGTGAAAAAAAAACTAATTCAAACTAAAACTAAATTAAAGTAACATGGAAAAAAAATAAGAAGAAGCGCATGATTTTTGTTGAGTAAGACAATTGGGGATAAGGAAGTAAAACAGAAAATAATTAAAAATAACTAAGCTAAACTAAATTAAAGTGAATTAAAAAACTATACTATAAATTAACGTAAACTAAAACTGAATTAAACTAAAATAGAAAATGAAATTAAGAAGATATAAGAAGCACATGTTATTTTGGAGTATATCACTTCTTATATTTATTTTTCAAATTTTCTTTTATTTTTTGTCTTATGTATTTATCTTAGACCATCATATATATAACATTTTCGTTTTAAAACAGCACTGCTATATATTTCTAAAACCATTTTCATACTTCCTTCAAAACTCTCCTAAATAAATCACTGAACAAGTAAATTTAACAACTAATTAATTACGACATAAGTACAAAGAATGTAGTATTTGAACTTAAGAACGTGAGTTCCTTCAGTAAATTGATTCCACCATAGATATTCATGGTTTAAGGATGAACTAATCTAAATTTTGTTTCTAAATAGATTTTATGTTTATTATGTAAAAAACATTTTGTGTGAGAATATAAAACTAAATGTATAAAATAAATAAAATTCGTAGTGAATTAATAACATTAAAAAATAATTTTCTCTCATAAATACTAGAATTCACCGTAGACCTTCGAGATTGGCAGGCTAAAAATTCACATTCTACTTATATGCATAAAAACATTAGCGCCAACTTTTAACTATGATTTTCATAATTAACTGCACGAGATGATATGTTTTTGTGTCAAATTTGTTATTAATCGGGCAATTAGCAGGTAATCGTCGGGTATATCAATAACCAAAGTTTTAAATGTGCAAAACGTCAACGCTTTTTCTAATTTATTGTATATTGAAACACGTCAAATTGAGAGCCATTAATTTAATCTAATTTAATTTGTGTGTATTATTCGTATTGTAAAATGCAAAAGAGAAGTTGAAGCAGAAGGTGGTAGAGTGTAGTGGAAAATGAAGGAATTGCAGAGCTCTAATTATAATGGAATGATGGGTAAAGACTTTTCAATTTTGCGTGGCAGCCATTGTAGCTTAGAATATAATATTTCTGACTTTGTAAGAGAGTGATACTGATGCATACTACATATGATATTCTCTAATTTCACTTATGTGTTTTCCAGGAAAGCCATTAGATTTGCCAGTTCCAATAAATTGACCCAATTTAAAAATTAGACAGCAGCCACCTCTAATTGCAGAGAATCTAGTACTCAACATATGACTAAAATTAATACTTCTTCCATCATCCCATCCCATCCCATTAATATTGGGTTACATTCTTTTTTAGATCATTTCACTATAGTTTAATTATTTTCAATTTTTGGTAAAATTCAGTGTTTTTTTTCTATCTAATTCACTCTTTTATTTTACTTTATCAAATTTTATTATTTCACTAACTTTATTCGCTAACTAGTATACTTTATTCTCTTGCTATTTATCTTTTACATTATTCTTTCACTATTTATATATTTAATTCTCTTTATTAACCTTCCACTTTGACTTGTTAAATATTCATTCCTTAATTTTCATGTCAAAAATGGGATGAAGGGACTACAAACAACACTTTTGAAGATAAATCTATATCCATAGAATGTACGCTGGACCTTTAGGATTACGGCTGGCATATCTGGTATCTTTTTGACCCCTCAAAATATTGTATGACTAGTATAAAAATTGTTTTATACAACTAAATGGATGTACTTTAATAGTGGGAGTTGAAAAGTGAATACTCCACTAAAATTAGTATTTGTATATATTGCTATGTAATATACCCCACTACAAAAAAGACGTAAGTTACCACCGGACTAAATCCATGGGTATAGCAATTTATCCGTTGGTAAGCAGTGTAACCAAGGGAGTACCAACGGATAGAAGCCATAAGTAAAATCAACGTCGGTAATTTTTTTTGCCTAGGGAAATAAGATGTCGGTAAAGTTACCAACGTTGTTGATTAGTAAGGGTAATTACCATACTAACGGCAATTTTCCGTTGGTAATTCTTGATATTTTATTTTAATATACCAACGGCGTTCGTCCGTCGGTAATTTTCCAGAATCCGTATTAACAGTATTTTATTGTTTTTCTACCTACCTATACACAAAATCATGTTTCTAGCTACATTAAATCAATAGTGACCAATAAAATGAGAATCATGATAGAATGAATGAGTAAGCGAATGAATGCATAAGATGTGGTGTAACTGAATAAGTTGTTTTTCTTGTAATTGTGGTGATTTATTTTCTGAGTTGATCGATACGTGTGGAATGATCGTTTTATAATAAGAATTTTGTTTTATACTAATACTTTTTGATATCTTGATGTCAAGAATTGATTGATAATAGATAACTATATATCTTCCATGATTTAATTGATAACAAATAATGTTGTATAATAATTTATAAATATATTATATGACAAATATAAAGTTTCAAAGCAATATATATGTATAAAATCATAAACTGAAGGTCGCCAAAGATTATGAACCTCCTTGTTCTAGTGTTGATGTGACAAATCGTTTATTTGTAGTACTAGTATTTAAAACTAAATCATGAAGACTTATTTCAACTAACAGAAAGCAGACATTAGTTGTCAGAAGGCAGACGATTGTATGGAGCACTCCCAAATGCAGCAACATCACCAGGTCTATTTAATACAATCTGTCATTAATGAGAAATAACAAAACATAGGTCATTTATTAGTAACAGAAAAAAATGTTTAAAAGAAAAGCTTGTGTGTTACCTGATAATCTCCGATAACACAATATTTAAATCCAGCGGCACCATAGTCAAAATAGTATTCCCACTGTTCGAATGAACTTGTCATCAAATCCAAGAGCATGAATTTTACTAACATTAGACAAATTTCCATTAGCAACTTTAAAACAATAATAAAAATTTACTGTTTGCGAGCACAGAAGTGTCAATTTTAGTTACCTTCGGTTTTGGAGAAAGTTGCGACGCCAACTTCGGAGGGTGTGGTAATAATGAAATCCTATTTCTTCTAGGTGCACGACGCTGCATAAAATCAATTCAACCAGACCTGTGTCAATAAATAATATACATTGTACACATTTATTAAGTGCGAAAATATCAATCACCTAAGTCTGGATGCTGCAGCCATTGCATGTATTACTCGGTTAAGTGAAGGCAAACATCCACCATGGAATATGTATTCCTGGGCAAATCCATCCCTGCGCCTCCACTCTTCATATTTCTCATCAGCTACCGCTATGAACTGATGCGAAAGAATCAACTAGTTGTTCTTAGTTTATAATTTAAAGTCGATGTTATTATTTTTATTGGGTTAAGGGGAGAAAAACAAGCCTGTTATTTAAAAAAAAAAAAAAACACTAAAAATGGAAAAAGTAGAGGTTACCTGAAGAACAAGAATACCACTGTCTGCTAATGAAGATTCACAACATTTAAAAAATTCTTCCATATAGTCATGCCCCACATGTTCTATCATCCCACTGAAAATTCAGCACGCGAATTGTTTCATGCATATGTGTGTGTGTAAAGCTGCACTTAATTCAAGAGGTTGGGTTAGTTGGAAACATTAGAACAAGGGACTCACCATGATATTATCCTGTCATATCTGCAGTTTTTAGGCAATTGGCGGTAGTCACAAAGAAGAACTTCAATTTGATCCTGATAATAAAACTTATAACTTGAGGAATCACAAACATGGGAAATCTTTTCTGTACATGTGTATATAACAACTAAATAAAATGTTATTACCTGTAAACCTGCTTCCTTCACTTTTGCTTCTATGTATTGCAGCTGACGCTCTGACAATGTAATGCCTGTATATTTGCATCCTGTTTTTTTAACTACTTCAACTGCTAAACTTCCCCAGCCACACCCTATCTCTAGAATGTGATGGTCTTTATTTATTCTTGCCTGTACCCGAAGGGCATTCAGCATGAGAGTAAGAGAGTTACTATGTGAGCCTCCATTCACAATAAAAAAATACTGTATTAGATTTATATTACAAAATTATTCTATAAAAAAATCGTAGTATATCATAATTTTGAAATAATTTAGATACATAAGATTCTTATATCAAATTTATAAAACCATATATATAGTTACTACAGTATCCTTACAAATTTAAATGAGCATATTATTTGTCTAATAATCTAAGAGAAATTGGTCTTTTGGTGGGTGGTAAGTTATGGATTTAAGGAAACTGCTTCACTCTTCCAGTCTAGTGTGAATATATCTCATCAAGAAAACATAAACTCTTCAATATTCAATCACTGTAATAGAACAGGACGAATAAGTTTCCTGAGGAAGAAAGATAGTAACAAATTATATCTATTCACTCTAAATTTCACATACTAATGTGCAATTGAATTTCACCTTATCAATCAAAGTGTGGACTTTCCGAAGCTGTGCGTTCTTTAAATCTTCAAATGGATTCTGCAATGGCAGTAGGAAGTAAGAATATTGGCACAGACCATCAACAGATCTATCTATTGAAAAATTGAAATCATTAGTATCACCTGGAATATTGCACAAGAATACGTCATTGTTTCATCCAAGAATAGAGAAAACAATTCATTGCTCTGCCAAAAGAAATAAAAAGAAATTGAATTACAATGAAAAGATATCACAATGTACTCATTTATGTAAAAAATTATGACTTTGATATCACATGCACATCCTGTAAGAATATTGGTATACAAGGAAGTACAACAATTTAAAGAAATTAACAAAGATTTATATTCCTGTGTAGTTCTACACTTATTTATAATCCTTTTCAAGCATATGGTCACTTACCAGGTCATAATGGCGCGAGATGTTACGCCGAGCCTGGATCAGTGTGTTCCTCCTGGAAACAAGGTTGATGAAATTTTTTGCAGTTTCTGCTATAGATGTGTAAAGAAATGGTGTCCACCGTTTCCTAGAGATATCAACAAAGTAAAATATACCATCGTATTACGTTCTATAAAGCAATCAGACCTGATCAACACACACACAGGGAAAAACCTCTTGATTATAATTTACCTTTCCATGTTTAACTCGGCACATGCATTCATCTCTGCGTTTCTTATAATCAGCTGCACAATACAAGTCCCATAAAGTCAATATTCAAATAATGACAGTTAAAGAGTTGAGTTATCAAATACTCCCTCCGTCTCATTGAAGATGACCCACTTCCTTTTTAGTTTGTCCCACCAAGATGACTCATTACTTAAAATAGAAACCCCTTTATCTCTACTTTATTCTCTCTACCTAACACACAAAATAAAACTGCATAAAATCTCGTGCCGCCCAAGGAAGGGGTCATCTTCCTTGGGACAGAAGGAGTATTATTAATTTTGGATCAATTTACTTACTAGAAGAAAGTTGAGAAGACCTTCGTTTGCATCAACAAAAGAAATGTCACCATTAATGTAGGCATCGGCAAAACCTAAATCGGCCTCTGTTGCGACCTGTGAGAACAGTATCCAGTTTGATGATAAATACTTATAAAATTAACTATTTTTGAGGGGTAATAACCTAATCTTACCTTCCAATAAAACTGGGGTTTGTGAACTCTCACAATGACCTTTGAATTGCTCTTTCTTCTAGTACCTTCAAATGTAAAGATTTTACCACCTTCTTCCAAAAAGCTGTTTCAACAGTATTTGTCAGTTGTATACTTGTATACATTCTTTTTAAGCAGAAACTGAAGACACATTATGTTATAATGTATATTATAAGCTCACATTAGACATCCCGTAGCAATAAAGCTCTGAAAGAACCTCGTAACAACAAAACAAGCCCCAGTTTCAAGAAGGGATGGAATCATGCATGTGGGGTTATTTGAATAAGTACAGCGTTTTCTAAGCATGCTGTTTGCAGCAAGTATTCCTGCCTGTTAAGATCAATTCATGTTAACAGATAAAAATCTGGGTAGGAATAAAATTGTACTTATGGTGTGATAAAATATACCTTCACCCCATCCTCGGGGAACCCATAGCCTGGAAATATAAAAGGTTATACCAAAAGAGACCATAAGTACTTAAAGGATTGCTGAAAAAGCTTCTAAAGAATTTTAATGCACCTTGATAGGCTCCACAGAACCATAGTCCTCTCTTCCCTTGGATATCATTGAGATTTGACGAAGCCCTGCTTGCAGCAACTGATGGTATAGGATGGCTAGTTGAAAACTTGAAACATGTATCTTTAGGTGTACAAGGTGGATTTAGAGTAGCTAAAAATGGAACTGCAGGTGCACTGATGTTCTGTACATCCATTGAGAAAAAAGGTCTCGCCATACTGGATTATCTAGCGAATAAAGTTGAAAGAAAATCCTTTTAATTGATAGATCATTTAATTCAATGTGCAAAACCTGGACATTGTTGAGCCAATACGTTATACAAGCATTGTCATTGCTATCTCCAAGAATATTCCTCGAGCTCCATGCCCCTCGGATTTTGGGCATCAAATTTTCGTCATGGTGAAGGAAAATACCACTGTAGTAAGAGTTTAAGAGTAGAAGTCGACTACTGACTTTAGAGATTAATCATAAGACAAATTATTATACTACCATCACAGGAAACAGTTTCACAAGATAAAGATTATCATAAAGGAAACCTGTAGGAATATTGAAAAGCACCAAGTATTCTTAATTCATCGTTTGTCGCCTGTTTTCCTAAGATGTTTAGAGCATCTGGAGGATGTGCAGAAATTATTCACCCATCATATTCTTCTTCCAATCCATCCTTGTATGTAATAACACAACCTGCACCATTCTTTTGTTACAGTAATGTGCAAAATGTAAGCTCAAATTAATAGAATGATCAATATATTATTTATATGCAAGACTTCAAATAACAATAAGTTAATGAGAGAAAACAAGGACTAGTCTTTTGACGCATACTTACCCTTATCATTGGTCAAAACCGAATATATTTCAGAACTGGTTTTCACTTGACAGCCTCTACTTTCCAGCTCTTTCTTAATCTGGTGATATATCATGTAGTAAAATCTTATAAGAGTCTTATTTACATTTAATATCTATGAACATGCCTTCTCAGATGATATTTCTAGATTAAAGAATCCAAGAAACTCACTACCTACCCCATCAACATAACTTTGTGAAAGCCATTTTGGTGTAAGTCGTTTAGTGAGACCAAGAAGCTGCAGAAAAGAAAATCATAACAATCATTTTAATAGAAATATATGGTAATGATTGCCACATTCACTAACAAATGTAAATGTCTACCTCAAGAATGTCTTGATTGCTCAAGAATGAAAGTGTTAAATAGGCAGAGAAGGTCATCACTGCTGAAGAGCATGACCAAATTGAAGCACAAATTGGAATCTGAAAACGAAGAACAGAATTCAAAGTCATATTTTTGCTGGCATGGCATGGACAAGTGAGATTTTTGTAATAGTCTTACAAGGAAAGCTTTCTGGAATAACTCAGAGTAACCACGCGATTGAACAAAGTTCCCCAATGTTTCATTCCGGTCAATATCTGGATTGTTATTGAGCTCTTCAATATAACTGCAATTTGTGGAGACATACATTGAGCAGAGACTTGAAAAGGAATTAACTCTAATACCAAAAGAGGCTTATGATAATACTTACAGAGAGGCGTTGTCTCTGAACTTAATGATTTCCTTAATCATTTTCCAAAACCATGGATTCAAGACATTCTTCTTCTGCGCAAAGATACTTGAGAGTCCATTTCGAGTACCCCATTCGAACCCTCGGCCTTCATCCAAGCTCACAGAGTATGAAGTGTCGGAGACCTCGGTATCAACTCCAACACTCTCAAATAATTCCATCACCTCCGGATACATAGCCTGTCCAATAAGCGAATTACAGGTAACAACCACACACGCAATTTTGAAAGCATTAAAAAATGCTTTACTGTCTTCACAATCTTCTAGTATTATGTATGAGTTATGATAAACTTGCAGTTTTTAGATTCACAGCAAATGGAACATTTTTGCCATCAACGCTTACAGGCTAATTTGGTCAGACAAAGTATTTAGTGGGGAAAACAAGTGTTTCCAGCTTACACCAAATCTTCCAGCATCAATCATTCCAATAGCAATAGTCGTATAACAACAACAACAGCGGCATGCAGTTGAAAATTGAAGAACAAGAGAAGAAGAAGAATCATAATCACATTCCATGCCCAGACAGTAAAAAATGCCGTAATTTTTAAGATTCCGGAAAGGCCGAATAAGAGAAGTCGGTCTAAGCAAGGATTCAAGGAATATCTACAGTCAAGCATTTCGTCGACCAATAGATGGGCAACATCCAATGATTAGTTCTGGAGATGTTGTGCTCAATCCTAAACCATACTCCATATAGATTATGGCATGTTCAATCATCCTCGTCCCTTTTTCCACATATTGTTGTGTAAGTCGTTGATGCTATTGCTACATTGTTAGCCTACTATGCAAATATGCAATTTCCGTAACACTTGCGTATATATAAATATAAATTAGAGCAATTTGTCGGAAAAATCGTGAAATTTGGGTAGGTTTTGGTCAAAATATGTATAACATGAACGCCGAAAATCACAATTTTTTTGCAAACTAACAGAAGTTAATGACTTTAGTATATATAAATATAGAATACGTCCTATAAATAAAAGCAATCCTCTAATGAATAAAATTAATTATTACTCCCTTCGTCCCGGATAATTCGGGTCACTTTGACCAGACACGAGTTTTAAGAATTGTAATGAAAAGTGAGTTGGAAAAGTTAGTGGAATGTGGGTCCTACCTTTATATATTAGTTTTATAATAAAATGTGAATAGGAATGAGTTAGTGGAATATGAGGTCCACTGCCAAAAATGGTAAAAGTGAAATGAGACAAATTATGTGGGACGAACCGAAATGGAAAACTGAGACGAATTATCCGGGACGGAGGGAGACAGGGAGTACGTAGTAATTGATAATTGGAGTTTAAATTAAAGAAATAATGTTTTAATTAAAAGTTATTTTCTTGTACGTATTTATCTCGTTTTCATTAGAATGTCATTTTATGATGTTTATTTATTAAATATTTTATTTCCTTTTTATTATTTTGATACTGTTCATTTCATTTATACTTTATTTATACTTTATTATAAAATTAGTACTACTATATTGTTATTCACACAATGGTATAAATTTTGTGTTCCAAGTAATAGTACTATTTTAATGTAAAGTTTTCTTTGATGATTGAATTCAAATTTAGTTTATTCGTAAAACAAACACAAAATGTTCTCGTCCACGAGCTAATGTAATCTGTAAATGCTAGGTACAATCTAAGAAACTTGTGGTTATATTATACTATAAACATTATTAATTATTGAGAGTAAAATCGGTTAATTTATATAGCATTTTGAATCATATTTAACAGAATTCTTATAAGTTGTATGTCATGTTGGCGAAATATTAAACACAATACTACTTTTATTTGACAAAATAAAGCTCTAAAAATAAAGAAAACAAAATAAATTTAATAAAAACACAAAGAATTCAATTAGAAACACACATATGTGACGCTACGCTACAAAAATTAATACACAAAACCTTGTTTCTCTCTTTTCACAAACGCTAGGAACACATTTTAGGGATTTTCCTAAAATATTCTTGGATTATTGGGAAAATACCAAACCAATCTAAAAGTTCATGATTTATGGTACTAATTTGAAAGTTCATGGGAAAAACCAAAATTTGGGCAAAGTTCATGATATTAGGGACCAATTTTCCTATATTATACTATAACATTATTAATTATTGACATGAAGTAATAAAGGAATGATATGCAACATATGTGAGCTCCGTATGTAAACACCACTCTCGTTTAATTCATGTTTATCGTTGTTTGTTTCGATTTATATATTTAGTGTGATTCTTTCAATTTATATATTTAGTGTGATTCTAATACATTAAAAAATTAATAAAATTCACAAAGCTCAATTTGCCCGTTTTCTCGATAATTTTAAATAAATTAATAAAATAACAAATCAAACTTTGATTTTTATGAATTTTGTGAAATTAAAAATTTCAATAACATTTTTAATGTATTAGACCCAAACTAAATATATAAATCGAAGTGAACAATGTTAAACGTGCGTCAAGCGAGATAAGGAATTCACATAAGTTATACTACCTCCGTCCCTGAAAATTTGATACAGTTTACTATTTTGGTCCGTCCCTGAAAATTTGATACACTTTACTTTTATCATTTTTGGTAGTGGACCACATATTCCACTAACTCATTCCTACTCACATTTTATTATAAAACTAATACTTTAAAAGTAGGACCCACATCCCACCAACTTTTTCAACTCACTTTCCATTACATTTCTTAAAACCCGTGTCGGGTCAAAGTGTAGCAAATTTTGGGGGACGGAGGTAGTATATCATATCATTCCTCTCCGGAGTAATATTTGTTTTAAGGTTAACCTGTTGTTGACATGAATATAACATTAAGGCGTGGAATAAATGATTTTCTCTCCTCACGGAAAAATTAAAAAGAGTAATTTGAGTTTTAGAAAGCCAGAGAATTTGGTACCCGAGCAAAAATAGCAAAACCAATATCAAGACGAATGCCATCAATCGTAGCGGTCTTGGCTTGGCCGCCTAAGCTCGTCTCCTTCTCGTGTACCACCACCTCCAACCCTTCCTTCGCCAATACATACGCCGCCGCCAGCCCGCTTACGCCACCGCCTATCACCGCCACTCTCATCATCTTTGACATTGATCTATATACTATATTACTCCTAGTTCATTCATAAGATATTTATCAGTGGATTTGAAAATAGAAATGTCATTTTTTAAGGAAATTGCTACATGCATTAGGAACAAGTTAATTTTGCGCCATATAATATTTTTTTTTCAACGTAGAATGTAATGTTTACCTCGTAGTGATGTTGTAAGGTGAGATTAGAACAAAAAGTATTGTAATATTGGAAGATTTGACAACTCCTTACATAGTTGTGTCGATTATAATATTCAAATGTATAATATGCACAATATTAAGGTGTCTAGCTACTTAATTAGATATAATTTCAAGGGACATGTAGCTAACATTTAGATTCAACAAATTAATTAGAAATAAAGTAGTACTCCCTTCGTCCCATTGAAGATGACTCACTTTCCTTTTTGGTTTGTCCCAATTAAGATGACTCATTGTTAAAAATGGAAACACCTTTTATCTCTACTTTATTCATTCTCTTACTTTGCTCTCTCTACTTAACACACAAAATTAAGTTGCATAAAATTCCATGTCGCTCAAGGAAGTGATCATATTCCTTGAGAAGGAGGGAGGACAAGATAGACTAAGTTAAAGTTAATCCATCTTCTCGATGATACCAATGCTTTCCTAAAATGAGTAGTGAGGGTCGATTTTCTTATTTTGGTACCTAGTCCATATAAGGGTGACCCAACCTATGTTTGTTATTATTGTTACCTCAACTATACACATAAATAGAACGGCATTAGGTTTGGTATCCACCTATTATTATTATTAAACCCTTTTTTAAATTCAAATTTGTTTAAAATTTCTCTATTATATATACACGTTCATATCTGTAACTTTACGAATCCATAAGTGTCAATTAATTCCTTGAACCTATTTAAATTTATATAATTAATATCAAAATAATAAAACAGAGTTATTATCATATGTTGCATTTTTCTATGCTTCTACTGTTCATTGAAAGTTAGTACTACTAGCTAGATTATTATTTTGTGCAGAAGATCATGTTTTAAACAAGTTTGTATTGTTCGAGCTTGGGTCGACACATTTTTCAGAGCCCAACTCGTGAAAAGTTCAACAACATACAATTTGAGCTCGAGTTCGATAAAAAAAATTATTTATACACTAGTATTTATTTTTATTATTAAAACTCAAAATCTAAACCAAAACTTAATTGTTCGATGAATTGCTTAATAGCTCGTGCTAAAATGGAAAAGTTTATAATACATCTAATATGGGATACATGACAGATAGAAAAGTTGATCTCCAAATTTATACTGATCATCATAAAGTTACAGTTTAACAGCAGTAAATTAAGCAAAAGGGTATTTTTCAGACAAAAACTCGTGTGCATTGTTGGAAATTTTTTGACACATAAAATATAGGAACACTCAACAAAGATGAAATATGGAGGATAAGTATTTATAGGCTTCTCACAAAAGGATTACAAAATACAATCAAGCGTGCTTCTGCACAACAACAAAAACTCTCACAATTTTTCCAACTTAGGGCTACGGCTCTTTTCCACTCCAACTCACACAATTCCTTTTCTTTCTTTCTATCTAAGAGCTTCGGCTCTTACAAAGACTCACTCTTCCTTTCTCTCTTAAGAGCTTCGGCTCTTAAAACACTCACTCTTCCTTTCTATCTACTATGAGCTACGGCTCATTCTCTCTGAATCTCATTCACTACATTTCTTTTTTTTCTCTTATGATTAATCTTACAATGAACACAACTAGGCTATATATAGGAGAATATTTGCTAGCTATGATATACATATGCACTACGTCACCTACTTTCTTAATGTAGAAGATAACAAATGTTATCCACTAAATCCACCTCCTAGTGATCAATATGGTACGTGGCTTTCATGTAGCCATGAGGAAACAAAATTTCCTCCACATATGATAAGTAGGTGATGCACCTACTTCATCACTTTTCTTAATCTTGAAGCAATTGAGTTTAATAAACTCAGCATCTCCCTTAAACTCAATTCTTCATGGTCTTCATTCCGAGCATAAACTCAATCTTCATGTCTTGCGCAGCATCCGCATAGGAAACAAAATCCGCATCCATATGAAAACAAATAAGATTCACATTTTCTTCTCCAGCTCCATCAACTTCTTCAGTTATTTCCTCTTGTCTTTTCATTTGATTCACAATAACTAATGTTCTTGTGAAATAGTTGAAATACTCTCCGTTTTAGACATGGCCAAACTTTCGAGCTCGCCACGTAGAATCTGCAGTCGAACTCGTATCGCCTTATCAACGCCGGCGAAAGCATTCTTCAGAATCTCCCAGGCTTGTTTCGACGTGGTGGCTGCACTTACTTTCTCAAATGTGGTTTCATCAATACCTTGATAGATATTGAATAATGCCTTCTTGTCTCGTTTCCTTGCATCTCTGATGGCGTTCTTCTGGTTGTTCGTCAGTGCATCTTCGGCTTCTTGGGAAGCAGGTTCGGTGTAGCCGTCTTGAACAATATCCCACAACTCTTGTGATTGCAACAAGACTCGCATCTGAATACTCCAATTTCCATAATTGTGTTTCTCTAATTTGGGAATTTGGGGTTGAACCATGTTCAACGTTGCCGCCATAGGTAGGATCGAGTGGCTCTAGATACCAGATTTGTTGGAAATTTTTTGACACACAAAATATAGGAACACTCAACAAAGATGAAATATTGAGGATAAGTATTGATAGGCTTCTCACAAAAGGATTACAAAATACAATCAAACGTGCTTCTGCACAACAACAAAAACTCTCGCAATTTTTCCAACTTAGGGCTACGGCTCTTTTCCACTCCAACTCACACAATTCCTTTTCTTTCTTTCTATCTAAGAGCTTCGGCTCTTAAAACACTCACTCTTCCTTTCTCTCTACTATGAGCTACGGCTCATTCTCTCCGAATCTCATTCACTACATTTCTTTTTTTTTCTCTTATGATTAATCTTACAATGAACACAACTAAGCTATATATAGGACAATATTTGCTAGCTATGATATACATATGCACTACGTCACCTACTTTCTTAATGTAGAAGATAACAAATGTTATCCACTAAATCCACCTCCTAGTGATCAATATGGTACGTGGCTTTCATGTAGCCATGAGGAAATAAAATTTCCTCCACATATGATAAGTAGGTGATGCACCTACTTCATCACTTTTCTTAATCTTGAAGCAATTGAGTTTAATAAACTCAACATGCATCACCCCTTATAAAATACAACTATAGTTTATACTATTTCATAACTGGGATCTATTATTTTAACTAATGCAACATTATGCCAAAGAACAACATGAGAAATCAGTTGGCAGAAGGCAGAAGGTTGTATGCGAAAGCCAGCCAGCCAAAACTATTTAAAATGAAACAATAAGTGTATTATTCGATTTTCTGATAGCACCAATGGAACAAATAAAAAGAAAGAAAAGAGGTTGCCTTATTTTGTAAAACATAAAATCAAACGTCTACATATTAATAGGATCAACGAACAAAGCAACGATGTGAGGCTTGAGAACCTTCTCAGGTTGAGTGTATCCATCTTCGTTGCCTTTGTAAGTAACATCAATTATGCGTTCAAGATTCAGAATCCGCATCAAAACATCTCTGGAATATGGAGATGGCCTCATACACTCCTCATTTATATCCTTCCATGCGTCTGTTGCTATTTCAAAGAATTTAGCCACCGCTTCTTCTATTGTGGCGCCATTGTCTCTCATGTACGATTCTATGCCTGTTGCACTCTGACCTCTTTCTTTTTCGACCTCATAAGTAGCTATGTCGTCAATGACTCGACATATGAGTAGCCCTGCCACAAGCATTTTAGGCTTCTCACTTAGCCATTCGAAGTCTTCCTTGGTCGCAGATTCATCCCCCAGCAACGCCGTTGTTGTGTGGTAACAGTAAGTGCAAGTGATGAGGGCATTCTTTAGATACTCCTCAAATGGTGGTAAATATCCTTGTATGAACCACTTGGCCTCAACATGGTAGCTTCTCACCAATTCTTTGAGCTATTTTAGAAATACAAATAACATTATCAGATTATATAAATCATATGATATTTCTTAAGTGCATGTATAAAGGAATAATTAATGTTTGAACTCGTACAGATTCTATGGCATAGTGTGCAGCGTAGGATCTTCCTTCTTTAGCCAATTCTTCTTCAAATTGTTCATAGAGTTCCAAAAGAGCTTTATAGAATGGCTTCACATACTCAGGTAGTTTATCCATCTCTTCAATATTCCACCTGAATAATAAAGCAATTGATCAAGTTGTGCACCAACCAAGTCAAGAAGAATTGTAACAGTGTAAGTTTAGAGGTCTACCTCTCTATTGCCTCAGTAAAAATGTCGAGCTCTTCAATGACACCGTAAGCATCATAAGTGTCATCTATGATTGAGGTCATGGCGATAGTTTTAGTGAGCATGACACGAGCACGAGAGAACTGTGGCTCATGGTATACTCCCATAGCCCAAAAGAAGCACTCCACCACTCTATCTCTTGCATATGGAAGTTTCGAGACAAGGTCCAGTTCTTTCCACCACCTACACATATACATGTACAACATCAATATTAATTAGTTTTTACTATATATTAAGAAGTATTGATAACAAATAAAAGGCCTCGGTCATCATATATATTACCTTGAGACTTCATGTAGCTCCTCCTTGTGTAGCATTTGCAATAGATTATAGTCCAATTTAGCAAACCTCAAGAGAGATTCATTCTTGTCTTGGTATTCTTCATAGATGGAGATAAAGTAACGAGCTTCAATTCTTGGATTTCCGTAGTGCAAGGGTTGAATTAGAGCATGCACAACCTGTTTGCTAAGAGGAGATTCAAGGTGTGGCGCTATGGACTTGAGAGTGGCAGTAGCAAATTCAAGCGCATCATCCAGTATAGTTTCTCCACGTGTTCTCAGGTACGAGGCTTCATACAGACTTAACAAACCCTTGCCGTCATTCTTAAGGCCTTCTTGGAATTTGCCATTCACATCGACCCATCTTGCAAAAATGTCTGCTTCACCAATAGTAGTATTTATATTAGTATTTTGATATTTGCAGAGCTGTGAAATTTGGAGTATAAGTGATAACAGACCAGAAGATAAACGGTGGCCATGCTGCCTGAATAGACGGAAATGAAGTGCAACAGTGTACAAATCATACGACTTATCATCACTATAATCCGTATTTACATTGAAGAAATGGTGCAGTTTATCTTCAATCTCCTTTTCAAAGTGATATGAAATGCCAAGACGTTCGAGCGTGTCAATAAGGTTCATTGCTTCAACTAGATTGTTTCCAGCAGCTGCCATCATATCCAAAACTTCATTCTTACACACTTCAACTGCACTGGAATGTTTTTGAGCAGCCTATATGTATTTGAAAAACATCAATATAGTAATATGTCAGAATGAAAGTGAATACTATATATGTTATACACTGAAATTAATTAGAGTAAGAATGATGAAAGTACCTTAGCAGTAGAACCGTGTTTGATGAACTGATCGCCCCACAAGCTCGGGGAGAAATTGGCGACAGGTCGCTGAATTTCTACTAGTGATTGTGGTGGAGCCATTAATTTAATTTTTGTGTAGTATTAGTATGCAAAATGCAAAGAGAAGTTGAAGCAGAAGGGGGTAGAGTGTAGTGCAAAATGAAGGAGTTGCAGAGCTCTATTTGTAATGGAATGATGTTAGACTTTTCAACTATGAGTGGCAGCCAACTTTGCCGATTGTAGCTTGGAATATAATAGTACTATCTTTGTAAGAGAGTGAGACTGATGCAGTGTATGCTAAATATGACTAATGGATTATTCTCTAATTTCACTTGTGTGTGTTTTCCAGGAATGAGCCATTAGATTTGCCAGTTCTAATAAATTGACCCGAATTAAAAATTTGACAACAGACACCTCTAATTGCGGAGAATCTAGTACTCAACATAAGACTATAATTTATACTTCTCCCATCCCATCCCATCCCATTAGTATTGAGTTACATTCATTCTTTAGATCATTTCATTATAGTTGAATTATTTCCAATTTTGGCAAAATTTAATATTTTCTTTTTATCTTATTCTCTCTTATTTTACTTTATCAAATTTTATTATTTCTCTTACTTTATTCACCGACTAATAATTTATTCTCTTGCAATTTATATTTTACATTATTCTTTCCCTATTTATATATTTCATTCTCTTTATTAACATTCCACTTGACTTATTAAATATTCATTCCTTAATTTTTATGTCAAAAATGGGATGAAGGGACTACACACTGCACTTTTGAAGATAAATTAATCTATATCCATAGAATATACGCTGCACTTTTGGATTAAGGCTGGCATGCCTGGTATCCTTTTTTGACCCCTCAAAATATTGTATGAAGAATTATTTTATACAAATAAAACAATTATATTTTTATATCTCTCTTTACTAATTTTAATCAGGTGAATACACATATATAAATATAGAGGCATTAATATTTATTTATCCATTCTCCAAACTTCTCGGTAAATAAAACCCAATAATCACCCTCTCCCCCACCTGAAAAACTGAATGTCGTGTAATTCGCCAGAATGTGTTATTTCCCCTGTCCCGTTTTAGCAGTCTCAATCACTTTTGAGCACTCGTTTTGTAAAAATGATACAATAAATAGTTAAAATGGAGAAATGATTAAGTAAAAGATAGAATAATACAGTGAAGACTCTTCTTTACATTATTCTTTCTCTTATTTTACCATTTCACAACTTTAACTGCGTATTTATTATCATTTTTACAATATGAGTGCTCAAGAGTGACTGGGACTGATAAAACGCGACATATGGACGTAGAATATATTACTTGATTGACGTCATTACATTTATGCATTAGCGACTACTTTCTTTAATGATTCTTCTGCTAATATTGTGGCAGTTAGGTGTCAAAAAAATTATTGTGGCAGTTTCTTTTTTTATCATGAATTATTAGTATTTTTTTTGTATTTAGATCGGGATGCTAAACTAGAATTTACTTCATAACGATTTTCTAGTGCGTGACTGAAATTTCAAAATTAAATTTTTTTAATACTTGAATATTTGATCTTAGCATAGACTTATGTACGCATGAGCAATTACAGGTCATAAATTCCAATTGGCATTTCCTTTGTTTGGAAATTGACGAGGAAAAATAAAATATGGAGCAGTAAAATATACAGTTTCAATAAATTTCATTATCATGTTCTACCGAAATTATATGTCTGGCCAGTCTGGGTAGAGAACTAGAGTTGGACAAATGATTTATTTTTGGATGAGCATTACAATCTATTCTTGTAATAGATCAGAGTCCAAAATGTTTGCTGCTAAAGTTCAAAGAACTCAGCATATTAAATTCCTCTATTTAGTAGTAGTATATAATATACCCTCATTGTCCGCCATTAAATGTTCTAATTTTCCTTTTCTCCTTTTCTGTGATTAGCCAATATATATTTTATTTCATTTTTACTTTATTTGGTATATGGACTTTGCATTCCACTAATTTAATCAACTTACATTTTATCGTAAAACTAATATTTAAAAGTAGGTCGAACATTCTACTATTTTATAGAATCAAATAATTTCTTAAAACTTGTGTCGATCAGATATGGAATATTTAATCATGGATGGTGGAAATACTAATTAAAATGGAGAGGAAAGAGTATGTTGTCTTCTATTGTACTAACTTGCAATATATTTAGTGCTAGTTGCAGTATATACGGCCATTTCTTAATTCATTAGGAAATATTTACTGTTGTTATGAATCCGATTCCTATCTATTGCTAAACTATTCGGCTTCTCCGTCTCTATATATGATCAATAGATAGAAATATAATATAATATAGTTGCGTTCAGTTTCTTAAATAAAATAATAATATTAAGATATAATTTATGATAGAATTGTGAGATTAAATATCTCATGATTATTCGTTTAGGATTAAATTGTAGATTGAGTCTCATGGACCAAACACATTATATATTTAATCTCAAATACAATTTTACAAACCAAACACCCCTCCTATAAATTAATTAATGTGGGTTTAATTTCCACCAAGACGGCTGGACTCAAATTTATACTACTATCTTATAAATTTCTAATCATGTTTTCTTCTCTTCTATTGTATTTGTCCTTTGTTATTCTGAGTCAAGTCAACAATTGCCATAAGAATTCACTAGGATAATAAGAATATTCAAATACAATGGTATATATCTGTATTTTACATCTTCAGATTTCATTACTTATAATTTTAACTTATACCTTCTTCTAAAAAACAGCTGTTATAAACTTTCATCACTATTCCTTTTCTTAAAAATATTATTAAAAAAATATAAAAAGGCTCTAGCTCACACTTTTATTAGAATTTTGCAAATACAATATATATATATAAATGACTCATATACTATTCATCTGAAATAACTCGAATTCCACACTTATTTAAATTGATAAAAAACCATCTTACCAATTAAAAATATGTTGTCATTTTCCATCACTGATTAATACACCATCCATCCCAAGATAAACGAGTCATATTCCTTTTTGGGATGTCCCTCCATAAGTGAGTCATTTCTCTTTTTGGCAAAAAAATCTTATATCGTACTTTATTTTCTACCTACTTTATTCTCTCTTTATAGCTCTACTTTTCACTATCTCTCATACTTTACTCTCTCCACTTTAACTATT
>NC_062970.1:6042154-6092335 GCF_023119035.1 Salvia hispanica | reverse complement strand
ATATTATTTAAAACTTGATAATATTTTGTGAAGCTTTCTATCTATATAAAAAAATATTAAGGTTTGATTCTCATAATTTTGGTTTTTGATGAATTTGCCAATTTCAAAGGATAAAACTTACTCATATAACTCACAAAACCTTAAACAAGGACCACAATATTGTTTTAACTCAAACAAAATAAGAAGCGACATATATCGACATAATCATAAACACCATACAGTTTGGATTGTTTTATTTGAAATTACTTAATACTACATCGGTCCCCCAAATTTTGACATACTTTTACTATTTCGTGCACGTTCCTAAAAATTTGACACACTTAACTTTTTACCATTTTTGATAGTGGACCCTATATTCCACTAACTCATTTCTACTCATATTTTATTATAAAACTAATACTCCCTCCGTCCCAAATAATTCAATCTAGTATTTCATTTCTAGGCCGGCCCCACATAATTTGTCCCACTTCACTTTTACCATTTTTGGTAGTGACCCCATTATTCCACTAACTCATTCATACTCATTTTATTATAAAACTAATACTTTAAAAAGTAAGATCACACACATCCCACCAACTTTTTCAACTCACTTTTCCATTAGATTTCTTAAAACCCGCTAACGCCGTCAAACGCCCAAATTATCCTATAAATTTATGAAACTATTTTTAAAAGCAGGCACTTCACATCCCACCAACTTTTTCAACTCACTTTCCATTATATTTTTCTTAAAACCCGCCACGGGTCAAAGTATGTCAAAATTTGGGGGACCGAGGTAGTATTGTACTTCAACTCTTCAACTATTGGGTGTTTGAGCTTGGATTCTCAAGGTTTGGTCTGAGCGGAAGGTGGCGTTTTCTTACACAAATTCTGGTAACTACATCTGCGGCGCTTGTGACCTGGGCCCCGAATAGGTCTAACCGTGATGGATGATGACGCCTTTTTTGTTTCGGCTTCCACAAATAAAAATATATTAGCAACAATACACTCTTTTATCAGTTATTGTTTATAAAAACATCGATCGTGCTTTAATTTTGAAACAACACGACAGTTAAAGAGTTATTAGCGACTCGTCATCAATGAAAAATTCTGTGACCATATATCTAAACTCATAAAACAACATGAATTAATAATAACAAGAGATGAAATTAAAGAGCATACGTATTATATTGGTAGTCTCCGCAAATTCTCTTGCAAAAGCTACTTGGGGGGACATTATGAGAACAAAAACGACCAAAATGTTTAGAAAAGAAATTACTTTTCCACCCATATTTTGATGTTAAATATTAAATGAGTCTCTTTGGATGATATTTTGTGTTGGATTTGATCATCAATTTATAGATCAATTTTAGTAAATGAGTGGTGGAGAAATTTCCGGATAATGTTGTGACTTGGTCAAAAGATTTTCCACATGGACATGGACATGGGTAAGAAAACGAAAGGATGAGGCCTCAATTATTAAATCTCATATAGTGTTATTACTATAAGCATGCTAATACTAGATAATACATTTAAAATAGATTGAATATAGTGCGACTATAATCACAGACTCACAGTACTCCCATCCCATATAAATAGATCGGAAACAATGAAAATGTTGAAGGAGAAATCTCATCTGCAGTGAAGTTGCTGAGCAATTTGCCATTTCTAGCATTTGGAAGATACAGTGAAGATCGAATAAAGATGAATTACAATTTGAATAAAAAGAATATCTTTAATTTTCATTTTACTGTATTCCTTTAACAAAATATATATAATATTTTATTTTAAATAATGAACCTCACAAGTCTATTAACACTATATTCACTATTTTCTCTCATCCCCTCTCTTGCTATCTTTTTTTCTCCAAAGCTATTTGGGAAGATATTATTAAAACAATTTATAACATCCCAACTTTTTCTATATTTTTAGTTAAGCTCGAAACAATGTTGAAATTGCAAGCCAAATTTTCTTTCATTAAATCCTTGTAACCGCCACAGTGTCAATGCTTGGAGCAACCTGAACGACGTGCTGGAGGAAGGCGGTGCAGCCCCGGCTCTGTGCTAGCAGCAGCGACCACGGCTGCGTGGCATCGTGACTGGACGAGTTGTTTCCGTGCGAGCGATTCGCGGCTGTGAAACCAGCGAGAGCATGCGGCGGGTCAGTGGTGCGAATCCGGCGGATGGAGAAGGCGGCGTGGCTTCGAGCGGGCGATGGCGCTGAAGCCGCTGTGATTTCGGCGGAGGCGGCTGTGCAGAGAGAACGGAGGCAACGATGGTGAGTCGCTGAAAGAGCGGACAGGAGTAATACACCGCTCATGGTAGCGGCGTCTTGGTGGGCAGTGGCAGCGAAGGCGTGCAGCGACGGGTAGCAGGGGCTGACCGCGACGATGGCGGGTTGATGGAGGTGACTGAATTGAGGTGATGTGAGAGAGAGATTTGGGCGAGAGAGAAAGATGACAAACGTGTGTTTCAAATGAGAAAAAGGGACTTCAAAACCCATTTTGGGGTTTTCACGTAAAGTGAGGAAGATTAATGATTGGGCTTGTTTTATTTAATGTTTTCGGAAAAAATGAATTAATTTAAATATTTGGGCCAACTTTTTAATAAATGATATGGATTGGAGTTAGTTTGGTTTGGGCCAAATTAATTGAATGGAAGATTGGGCTGGAGTACATTAATTAAAACAATGGGCGACTTTCACGTACTTTTTTGAGAATGGAATGGAAAACAAATAAAGGCTTTAAGCGAATAAGATGGGCTTTTCAAACTAAAGTATTGAAGAGCTTTCAATTTAATATATCGGTTTGAGCATCATTTTATGTAACGAAATTCCTTTTATGTGTGATTGAAATTATTAATTTTATTCCATGACAATGTGATATATGTTGAAAGTGAAAATGATTGTCATGTGTTGTGAAGTATAGCTTTTGAGTAGTTTTGAATTGCTCGATTTTGTTGATATGATGTTCGACCTTGACAGAAATATGATTTATATTTCTAATACTCCCTCCGTCCACAAACAATAGATCACTTTTGTCATTTTGGGACGTCCACAAAAAATAGATCACTTTCTTAAAATGGAAAGTTTATCTCTCATACTTTTCCCACTTTTTCTTCCCTCTCTCTTACTTTACTCACTTTTTCTCTCTATCTCTCTTACTTTACCTACTTTTTCTTCTCCTCTTTCTTATTTTACCAATTCTACATTAAAACCCGTGCCATACACAAAGTGATCTATTTTTTTGTGGGCGGAGGGAGTACGTTTTATGAAAAAATTAAGTTTGATGCAGGAAAATAAGCAAAAAAAGGAAAACCTAATTTGGTAGAAGGAAAAACGATTACTCCTAATATTTTTTGATCTACTAATAATATTAACTAGGAAATAAATAAACCAAAAATATAACTCTTTTAATGCTGCATCAAAGTTAAGAAGGATGTCATGCCATGTTTTATTTTGAGAAATGTCTATCTATTTGTTTAGCAAGAAAAGTGAGTTTGGATTTGGATATTCACTTGTTACACATAATTTTGTGTGTGTATATGTGTGTTTTCAATCAAAACATGGACATATATATTATTAGAAACTTTTAAGGTGGGAGTGGTTCATTTCTAATATGGTATCAGAGCATGCCCAAGTCGATGATGGATTTTATCTCTTTATCCCTTCTTTGGCCTACCCACATGTTGAAAGCCTGATGTGTCATTCCTGCCCACGCGTGAGGGGACATGTTAAAACTCTTAAATCTTGTTTCACATCGACTTGATAATAATCACAACTGATATATAAATGTGGATAACCCTCCTCTTTATAAAAGCCTTTTAAGGAGTGAGTGACTCATTTCTAATACAAATTCAATTATTTACTATTATCTAAGCACTGATATGTAAACAGGGGAGTGTTATATTGCTAACTCATAGCTTAATTGCTAACTACAACTAAATAATAGCCATTAGATATTCAAATTAAGAGCTTAGATCATCAATCCCTAAATGTCAATACGATCAATGAAAAACGTCAATAAGGCCATAGGATTAATTCCAAAAAATATCAATAGGGGTATTAATGTCAATTAACTACATGTTTAGTTAAAACTAACTTTTAAAAGAAATCACAAAACTTTAAATTCATATAACATATATCAAATTAAAGATAATTTCATAAGGATTCCAACGATATCCTACATGCATATATTCCGATGTCAAAATTTGAAAAAAAAATTTGAAATTTTTTAATTTTTTCATATAGCAGAAATGTCAACATACTATATAAAATATATCAATATAATACATGTAGAATGTCAATATAAGCAATAAGTTAACATTCTTAAAGCATTGTGTTGACATTCTCAAAGCATTGTGTTCATATTTTCAAAACACTATATTGATATTTTCATTCAAAACCCTAATTTGAAGGTTTTTTTTTTCTTTTTTGATTTTATTAATAAAAAGAAAATTTACGCGTAGCAAATTGTAGACCACACGTTTTCTAAAATCCTATGGCCTTAAATTAGTTGTAGTTAGCAATTAAATGATAAGTTAGCAATTGATCACTCCGCTGTATAAACATATATCTGTTTAATCATAAATTTACATCAATTAAATTCTCCATAATAGAGAGAATTAAAGAACACACACCGGGTATTGGTATTCTGCGCAAGTTTCCTGGCTAAAGCGACTTGGGGGGACATTACCAGAATAATTGCGATCAATATGTTAAGAAAAACAATTGCTTTCCTACCCATATTTGAGATTGAAATTTAGTTAAACCAATATTGACACCCGTGCCTAGGAGATTTAAATAATGAATCATACACAATATAATGAAAATATAGAAAATAAAATCAAGTTAATATGAAGATTTACAAAAACATAAATGTACTTATCTCGTTTCATACTCCATAAGGAATGAAACATTTTAAATTTATGGAATGAAACATTTTAAATTCGGTAAACAAGGGGAATTCAATCAAGAGGAAAGAGATCTCATCGCCAAACTTCGTTATGAACTCGGAAACAAGTATGATGATTAATTAATTATTGATCACAATTACTACTTGTTTTAATCAATTATATATATCCCAAACACATATAGTAGAACATACAGAAACATGAAAATTAAAACATACATTAACATTAGTAATACTGTTATATAATACTAGTAATTATAGATGTTTAAGCATTACATTGCGCACTTGTACAGAAATTAGAAAGCTTTCATCCATAATCCTATGTGAAAGCATAAATAGATACAAAAGTCGACTTTAATGCCTCTTTATTTTACTAAGCGCCAACATAGGCATTTGTTACAGTACGAATACGTAGTTTTGTATGGATAAAACTGATCGATTTCGGTCCGGATATGGGACTGCAATTTCTCATGGAAGTTGCGAGGTGTAATGAGGTGGTGGAGAACGATAGCATTTGGAGTATGGAGCGTTTTTGTTGCAATAAGATCGTTTGGGATTCAATGCTTTACGGGTCTCCGACTTTTTCTCTAAATCTAAAGACAAAACAAGAATGTAAAGTGTATCATATGGGATGTAGCATATGCAGTATTAAACATGTAAGATATCAATGCATACTCAGTTATAACAATCATGTTCAAACTAAAGTGTGAGTTTGGATTTGGATCTTCTTTTGTTACTCATAATTTTGTGTGTGTATAAGTATGTTTTCAATCAAATTAAAACAAGGAAACATATATCTGTATAATCACAAATTTACATTAATTAAATACTCCAAAATAGAGAGATTAAAAGAACATACACGGGGTATTGGTACTCTGCGCAAGTTTCCTGGCTAAAGCGACTTGGGGGGACATTATGAGAACAATTACTATCAAAATGTTAAGAAAAGCAATTACTTTCCTACCCATATTTGAGATTGAAATTTAGTTAAATGAGTGTTGTCTTGTTGGAGATGTTTTGTTGGATTTGCTCGTCAATTTATAGATAAATTTGAGCAATTGAGTGGAAGAGAATAGTTAGCTACTTTTCTTTGGTTTATAGGAATTGAGAAAATTCAATTCCAAGATTGACGTAGATGTGGTGACGTAAAGTTTTTCCACAAGCACATGGGCAATGAAAATGAAGCAACCTCAATAATTTTAATTTTCAATAAGTCTATGTTTAGGATTTTGCAAGAAGAGGGAGACGCGTGTAATGCATTTCAGGGTCGACAATTAATGTATGAAGTGAAACCGCTGTTTGATCTGACTGACTGTAATATCTGAAGCATTTTGATTTGAGTGGTTGTTACATTGAAATAACAAAAAATATAACTCATATCATCAAGGTATTCTCTAATTTCTGACTTTTCCTCGTGTTAATTATGAGTGTAATCAGTGGCGGATCCAGAGACTTAAAACGGATGGGGCGAAGCGAAAAAAAAAATTAATAAAATATTAAATATCATTAACTTCAATATATTTTTTCTATAATAATAAAAGTTACTATATGTTACAATTCAAGTAGCATTTGCATCCGCTAATCGCGACAACTGACTTCTGCGGGTATCCATATCTTAAAAACGTGTCATGATTCTTTCATTAGAAACAGTGGCGAAGATGGACCTTTCACTGTATATCACCAAACTATTCCGTCGATCAGTCTTGAACTTTTCAAGTGTTTTTTTTCCAATTAGAAAAGCCACCAGCAGTAAATGCTTCATCCCCCGATGCCACAGAATCACGCTCGTAAAGAAAATAATAAAAACAATATGCGGCATCATTCGAGACACTATATTCAAGCCATTCACGATCCTTGTACCAAACATCTCTAAAACATCTATTATCTTTTCCGTGACATGATTTTTGAAAATTGAATCCTTTTAGTTGACAAGGACCTTTAGCTACATACTCTCTACGAATTCGATCACGAATATTCACATCATAACTTGCAATTGAACTTCGTTTATCGGGATCAGCTTCAATTTCATTTTTATCAATTATTTGGTGTGAATCTTGTGACTCTTATTTATAATTGTGATTGGTTGGGTTAATTATTCTATAATTTTGGGCTTGAAATTCATATTACTTGGGCTTCAACAACTTGACCCAAATGGTGTCAGCCGATCTCACTCTTCTTCCTTATTCTTCTTTCTCACTCTTCTTTCTCATGCCTCAGCTCAGGGTGACGGAAACTTATCAGAATTCAGAGGGGGAGGGGGCGACGTCGGAAGCTTTCGGAGGAGGCGATGTTGAAAAATTTATGTCGCGGTCCATGTCTGCGGATGCCGGGGAGGGGCGGTCGCCCCCTCCTGGCCCCCCTAGCTCCGCCACTGAGTGTAATCAACAACCAAGATGATTTAAATGGAGAATATTAGTACAGTTGCTTTAAAAATATCAGAATTAATAAGTCAATAAAATCAACACCCAAAAATTCATCTCCTTGTAAATGTTTTACTTAATGTATTTTGTCTAATTGTTTCGAACTTCCTCCATTCACCAATACAAAAGGGGAGTTTCGATTCGGCGAGAGTTTAAGAAACGTAGTACTCCCTCTTCCTAATTAAGCTGAGTCGTATTTCTTTTCTTGGATGCCCCAACTAAGTTAAGTCATTTTCTTTTATGATAAAAAATAAAACATTCAATCACTCTTACTTTATTTCATCACCTACTTTACTCTCTCTTTATCTTTTTGACTTTATTCATGTCTCATACTTTTCAACACAATTTCTTAATTTCTGTGGCCAAAAGTTTTGACTCAACTTAGTTGGGACGAATGTAGTACAAAGTTGGTTGAAAATATTAGTTGAAAGTGAATCATACTTTTATATACTCCCTCCGTTCCATAGAAATAGGTCATTTGATATGAGCACAAGTTTTAATGTATAATTGGAAAAGTAAGAGAGAATAAGAAAAAAAGTAGTTGAAATTGTACAGTGGATAGTGGGGTCCATAAATAATTAAGTAAAAGAGAAGGAGAAAGGGGTTACCATTAATGAATATGGACTATTTGTATGGAACGAAAACAAAAAAAAAATATGACATATTTCTATGGGACGGAGGGAGTATTAGTTTTATAATAAAATATGAGTGAGATAAAGATAATGGATGAAAAAGGAAAAATAAGTAGTTTATTGAGGGATGAAGGAAGTAGTAGAAAAGGCCAATTCAAAATCTCATTTTTTCCCTATAGTCTATGAGATCAAATCCGTTAAGTGATTTAACATGTTGCTCGAATTAATAATTTTTACCAAAAGTTATCTAGTTCATGCTAGTTATTCAATCAACTTGAAATTATATTCCAACTAACCCGAGTTTACGTACAATAAAAAGCCTCTTCAATCTTACTATGTCAATTAATATTAAGGAACGCAAACGAAAGCGTCATAGAAAAATAAAAGTTTAAGGTGTAGTAATATTTGTGTCTTTAATATAAAGTGTGTTTTTCTCTGCACCCAATTTTAATCATTTTTCAAAAAATTTCAATATAAATAATTGTATCTCTAATTTTGTGTTCTTATAAGATAAGGTTATTGTAGTGGATCAAATAGAAATTGTGTATGGCCGTTACCTTATTGTAGTGGATAAAATAGAAATTGTTTATGGCCGTTACCTTGGATTTTGAAGATCTTAAGTGATTTATCAACAAGTTCGAATTCATCATTTCCTGAACGATTTCACATGTTATACGAAGACACTTTCTCTTACTTATTAAGAGGAATACGTACGATTTTAATTGTATATAATAACATTGAGGTTTTACACAATCTTGCTTAAGATAACAACATTATATATATCTCATGACTACAATTCTCGATAAATTTCATTTTGGCTAATCCATACAGTATCTTTGTATCATTTTGTTTAACAAATCGAAAGCAATATTTGCATATTCGTTTGCATTGACATAATGACTAATAGTCGGCGCAACATGATGAAATAGACAAGAGTCTCCGTTAACTGAAACACACTTAAAATTACATATATCGTCTATATTCATAAACACACTAGTACAGTTTGGAATATTTTATTTGGAATTGATTAATATTTGTGATACAAGCATCGGTTATTCGGGCATTGATACTCAGGGTTCGGTTTGGGCCAGAGGAGGCCTGCCTCTGCCACCGCGGCTGCATTTATTCTTGTACTTACACTCGCGGCGGCGTGGGATTGTTTTATAGATGATGGGTGATGACTTCTTTTTCGCCAAGTCTGTCACCAATCAATTATACTTAGCCTCATCAAACATGTTCAACATTGAAAATAAATTGTACTAGTATATTAAATTTTGGAAATAATACACACTTTTATCATTTATTGCTATAAAAAAATCATATGACGGTAACACTTAAAAGAAATATTACTATAGGCATTTCATACTACAAAGTAAAAGAATAAAAAGTTCTATTGAAACACATTCATACACACAACACAGAACAAAAACGAAAATAAAAATGAGTTTAATGACAGATCCTTTGATAACCCCTTGTTCTTATTTATTTTGCAGCATCAATCTTGTTCAAGGTCAAGAATCATTTCACTTAATTTTTTTTTGACAAGAAATGGTTAAGCAAACTCATACACATGAAAAATAAAGCTTGAATTTTGATATGCATATTCTCTTGTCAGACACTAATTTTGTGTGTCTAATTAGTAAGGTTACGCACAGAGATATATGCACATATTCAATAATTCATCATGTAATAAACACAAAAATATGACCATATATATACGTATCATATAAAGTACATGAATTATAAAATATTAGAGAGACGAAAAGATCATACTTTTGGTATTGGGGGTCTCTGCAAGTTCCCTAGCAACAGCTACATGGGTAGACATTATGAGAACTATTAAGACCAAAATGTTAAGGAAAGCAATTACTTTTCCACCCATATTTAGAGGTTGAAATATAGCTAAATGAGTCTTTTTAGAGATGTTGTATCGGATTTGATCATCAATTTATAGATAAATTTGTTCAATTGAGTTGTAGAGAAATTTCCAAAACCAGGATTAATGTGGTGACTTAGTCAAAGAGTTTTTCCACATGCACATGGGCATGGCCCATGGGTAAGAAAACGAAAGCATCACCCTCAATTATTAAATCTGATATAGTGATACTTCTTCCGTCCGAGAATCGGAGTCATGTTTTTCAATTTTAGTCTGTTCATAAATAGAAGTTCCGGTTCACTTTCACCATTAATGGTAATAGAGTCTCACATTCCACTAACTCATTTCACTTACCTTTCATTTAAAACTAATATATACAACTAGGACTCATATTCCATTAACTTTTTTCCATCAACTTTTCTTAACATTTATTAAAATTCGTGCCGCCAAGAAATTGGATTCGTAATGGCGGACGGAGGGAGTATATATTACTATCAGTGCAACAAAAAGAATGGACATTTTTGAATGCTATTAAGGACACTAATTTGTGTGTCAAATAATACCATCAATGCTTCATAGAGTATTCTTATTGTTGGTGTCCCAACTAAAATTAGGAGACACAAATAAAAACTTCCTAAAAAAGCTAAAGATTAAAATAATTTGTCCTCAACGTAGGACCACTTTCTTTTATGTCCTAAATTATAGTTATTTTTTAAAAATTTCAAACTATAGTAATTTCGTTTCAATTTTTGTATCCTTAAAAGTAAATTTTTTTAGTGTATAAAATGTCAATATTAGATAATATATTTAAAATAGATGAATATAGTTCAACTATAATCACAGTACTCTAATACAAATAAATCTGAAACAATGAAATGTTGAAGTAGAAATCTCATCTGCTGTAACGCCCCACTTTTTCAAACCCTAATTTTCGGGTTATAAAATTTTTGCATTAAATGCCTTAAATGCTATGATATGTGGATTAATTGATGAGTGATTAATTACATGATGTCTTTGTGACCTAATTGCGTATGGGAGTTGAGATTGAGTTGTAAATATAAATATGCTAGAATATCTTACCATATCTAAGAAGATATTGCCATATCCTAATTAAATTAGGATTTGAATTTAAATTCCTTGTGGGAGAGGCATAAAAATCGCCTACTACTATTATTTGGGGAGGATTTTATTATTTTATTCTGCTCCGTGATATATTATTCTACTCCGTGAAATATCCAAATTAAATCATAGGCTAATTAAATAGCCTAAGAAATTCGAAATCCTCCCTTTTCTCAACGGTTTTAACGCCAGTTACACCAACAAATCTTTCCAAATCTTTATTTATTTAATTAAAGATATTATTTTTTTGGCACTCTATAAATACATGAGAGATCCTAAACCCTAGCAACACAAATCACGCCTCCCCCACTCCCAAAATTTCGAAACCTCTCTCTCCCACTCTCTCCAAAAATTTCTTCTACTTTCTTCAAGATTTCTTCATCAATTGAGAAGAATCCAAGTTGAAATTCAAGAATTTATTGAAGAATCAAGGCTATAACTTGTTTCTACCGTTCGTTCTTTTGGAAAAGGTATTTTCTATACTAATCTTTCTTCTTCTACCGATCAATCGGTGTTCTTGAGTCCACATGCATTTAGATTGAGTGAAGGGGAATTAAATTGATGAACTTGGGATGCATGTGATAAGTGTGTGTGTGTGACCGAATGTGTGTGTGTGCGTGCACGCCTCGGAAGGCGTGCACATGTGTTGTGTGTGTGTAGAACACTCATGCGCGACACGATTTAATGGTGAATTTGGAGTTGTTATTCGAATAAAAATGATATGCTAATCGTACCTTGATTTTGGATGATGATATTAAAGATTTATCGATGGGAAAAAGGGAAACGTGGGAACATGCATGATTTGAAATCAATGTTCGAAACTGATTTGTGATACGCCTAATTTAAAGGTGATACTTCGCGCTCTCAGCGTGATAAACGAGGAGAAGAGAATACTTTCGAGCTAAGCCGACGAGGTGGGCTTTCTTTTAAAATAAGGACATTGTCCTAAACTGATATTGATGAGAATGAGATATGTGTTATCATGCCTTGATTTGTTTTGTCGTGCCTATCCCTCGTGGCTATGCCACTATTGATTTAATCGAATTCGGATCCTTGTAGAGCCGCAAACTCTACTTGGGTTAGTGTACACCAATGTTAGACCGAGTGCTGGCGTACGGGTCGGCCGGTCTAGTGACCTGGATTGCGGCCGCATTCCTTGTCATGTAGAATGAGGATATGGTAAACGCCGATGTGAAAAATGGTTGCGCGACCGTGATTTTAGATAAATGATATATATATTGTGGTGCCTCGGGCCTTTCTAAAGATAAAACCCCGATGGACACTTGAGAATGGCATGATAATTATTGTTGTGATAAAACTGTTTTCGGCAATGAGTCCACTGAGTATGATTATAGTACTCAGCCCTGCATGTGTTTTCCCTATGTGCAGGTTGAGCGGTGACGAGCGGGCAGCGGTGTTGAGTAGGAAATAATAACATGATCTGTTGAAACTTAAGTGTCGTTGTGTCTCCATACATGGCTTCACTTCTCTCTTGGTCGCTTCCGCTTAAATATGGAAACTTGTGATCTGTTGGTTGGGTTAAATTCTTTTATTTCGTGGGAATATTTTGGATATGAAACAGATGAGATTATTTTGGAACCTTTGCTATTTCGGAGCATTTATTGTGATAGCCTTTTGTTGGATTCCATTGCTAAGGCATTATTTTTCTCCTACTTAATTGTTCATTAAATACTCTGGTAAATTGCCTTTAAATGAGACCCTAGCCTATGATCTTTGTTGCATTTAAGTCTTCCTAGATAGCGATCATCATTATTGTTGTACCCTAGAATGGCGGGTCGTTACAGTTGGTATCAGAGCCTCAGTTCTTTCCGCTCTGGACCCAAGAGTCTTGTTGAATTAAAAATCTGAAATTTGTGTAAATTGACTAATTGATAATTGTCGAAGGCTCAACACCGCGACTCGTCTCCGCTCAACTACAACGAATGAGGTAACGAGTATCTCTTGAATATTGATTGAAATGTGAAATGTTGGAAATTTCAATGAATGAAAATTGTTGTGACATTTTGAGATTTTCTTGAAGTATGAAATGATGTATATGCATGGATATGAAATTGCTAAGTGCGACTATGCCAAAAATGATGAATGCGGTTACGCAAATGAAAATGTGTTAAGACTTCTTTGAGTTGAATAAATGAGATGCTATATAATTGCGACGGCTTGATTATGTGATGAACGACATCTAAGAGAATGAGCTTAAGCATGCTGCTATACATAGTTGTAAGTCGTGTCGTGAATGAAAATTTTGTGATAATATCGAACTTGGAGGCATCAAACGCCGAATACGAGGCGAGCGACTTATGAGAACGAATTGCGAATCATCGAAACGCGAAAATATATATATATATACAAACCTTTTGTCACGGAAAGGAAATTCCGTTATTTCTTGATATGATATTACCTTCACACCTCCGTCGTTCGACGCATACACACACACATATATATATATACATATATATATATATATATATATATATCCATCATACTCTCGGCATCAGTTTGAAACCTCATACACTATTAATTTTCCGATCCTTGTACTGATGCTGAGGTTTTCCTTTTTGTAGATGCCTAACCGGTATTACGCACCGATGCGAGACCGTTACGCAAAGAATAAGGTTTTCCCTGTTGAAACCTACCAAGAATTTGAGTGGGATGGAAAGTCTTTTCTCCTGACCTTCGTCACCGAATTCTACGACCGCTGGATGGATGCATACACGTATGGATGAGTTACCCATCACGCGGGGATCTCGAGATTGATCCACAGTCTGCCGAGTCCTTGGAGCGAATGGACTGCCCAAGCTGCATTGCCATATACATGGTTCAGTCCGCCAGAGTACAAGCCTCGAGGCGATATAATCGGCTTGATAGGAGTGCTACTCCCAGCCATGGCAGCTGCGAGGGATGGACCGCCGCTTAGTCCTCCACCGCACAAGTATCCGCCAGGTCAGGCCCGCCGATGGAGATATCGTCGCGATAAGGAGCCGCATGTTGATCGTGTCCCTACTAGGCCAAGACTTAAGGCTAATGCGGCTAACCCTTTGATCATCCATGGGAATGTGGAGGACATGCGTGCGATAACTCCACCGCCCCCGGATGTTGGTGAATATGGCGAGAATGAGGGACCGGACGAGGAAGGACCTGCTTTGGAAATGGATGAGGACGAGGACCCCGAGGAGGATATGAACGATATCGACTAGGAGTGATAGTCGTGGAATATTTGTTTTGCTTCCCCCATGTTTTTGGATTGATTTGCTTGATTTTCTACCCACTTCATTAGTTTTGCTACTCTTTTATTTTTCTGCATTTTGATACTAAGACCTCTATGAGGCAACGTTTTTGATTAATATGCCATGGGGAGATATTTTTGATGCAATAGATTGCCTTTCATACATGGTGTAAATTATCTATCACTATGTTATCACGCCATCACACCATGCCTCTTATCGCACCACCATCTTTGAGTACCTTATGGCGCCCTGTACTCGCCACTCAAATTGTACAACTGCTTCTTAAGTGCAATTACCTTGATGATATGGAACATTGATCTTTTGATGACCTTGACGCAACCGATTTTTGTAATAATGATTGACACTACTCTTTGCAATCCGTCTATGTGACGAACTTTTGATATCTTGTGCTTGGCCATATACTCTAAAACAATTGACCCATGAACCTTGTTATTCAACTATACCACGTGACTATTGTTAGAATCATGGGAATATTTTGTGTTGATAAATCAGAATGCCACCAAGACGCCACCGAGAACAAACTCCTCAACCGGAGGAAGAGGACAGCGTGTCACAACCCATTCCGCACCCTCCACCTCCTCCCGCCTCCGGTCGATCGAGAAATCGTGAAGCTATTTTTGGAGCAAAAGCCACCTGTGTTTGATGGATTGGGAGAACCGGCCAAGGCTGAATCTTGGATCCGGGCAATAGAGCGCATCTTCGTGATTTTGAGATGCAACGATAGAGAACGCATGAGTTGTGTGACCCATCAACTGACTGAGGCAGCCGACTTTTGGTGGGATACTAGAACGAAGACTATGCCACGAAACCAAGTAGAGGCGATGACGTGGGAAGGTTTCAAGATGGAAATATACAACAAGTATGTGCCGAAGAGCTATCGGAAAGCAAAGGCATCTGAGTTTCACAATCTGACTCAAGGACGCATGACGGTGACCGAGTACGATCGAGCGCTCAACAGCATGACCCGGTACGCCCCCGATCAAGTCGACACCGACGAGAAGCTGTCCGACAAGTTCCGTGAGGGACTAAAACCCGAGATAAGAATGTCGTTGGCCAGCCGAGGGAGACTCCCCTACACCGAAGCATTAGCACTTGCGCTAGATATTGAGGCAGCAATGCCTAAGGAGAAAGCTAAGGAGAACACTACCTCGTCTTTGCCCCCACCGCACTACTCCAGAGAGAAACGGAAGTGGGATGAGCCTAGAACTTCACACGATGGAAAACGGCACCAGTCGAGTCAGCATCGATCCCAGCACGGAGGAGGGCAGCATACGTCTAGCCAGAGAGGAGACTACCGACCTAGGGCACCACAATGCAATGTGTGCTCTAAGTACCATTTCGGAGAATGCCGGTACCAGAACGTGATCAAGTGCTACACTTGTGGAGGAAACGGTCACTTCTCTAGGGAGTGTCCAAATAACAAGGTAGGATCGGGATCGAGACAGAACGATCAGGGATCCCGTCAACAAGCGAGGGCACCGCCGAATGAATCGGGAGGAAATCGCGACCCATCGTCGCGGCAACAACAACCTCACCGCCCCAGACTTCCTCCCCAAGCTAGAGCGTTCGCGCTGGAACAGAAGAAGCCGAAGAAAGAGCAAGAGGATCGTGGGAAAGGAAACTTGACAGGTATGGGCGAAATTCTCGATACCCGCGTTGTTGTGTTGTTTGACACGGGCGCATCGCACTCGTTTATATCTGAACTATGTGTGCACACTTTGAGCTTGCCTACTAGCGAATCTGAACATAGGATGATGGTGTCCTCACCAGTAGGAGGAATGATAGAAATATCTAGAACGTGCTCGAACGTAGAAATTGTTATGGGAGAATTTAAGATAGTTGCTCACGACTTGCGAGTCATAAAAATGGAGGATATCGATATAATCTTGGGAATGGACTGGCTGACAACGAACTTTGCGACGATTCGTTGTAAGGAGAGGCATATATCTCTACAAGCTCCGGGAAGCGAACCCACCATATACCACGGAATCTCGATGAACCGGCGAACCGCCATCATATCCGCGCTTCAGGCGACCGCAATGATGAAAAAAGGGCGAACTGCCTATCTTGTCTACCTCCATGGAGAGGAGAAGGACGAGAAGAAGATGGAAGATGTCGCTGTCGTAAAAGAATTCCCATACGTTTTTCCAGAAGTGTTACCAGGACCACCGCCAGATCGACAATTGGAGTTCACGATTGACCTTGAACCGGGAGCCGCACCCATATCAAAGACACCATATCGAATGGCGCCAAAAGAGTTGGAGGAATTAAAGATACAACTCCAGGAACTCATGGACCTAGGTTTCATTAGGCCTAGCGTCTCGCCATGGGGCGCACCAGTACTTTTCGTGAAGAAGAAGGACGGGTCAATGAGAATGTGTATCGACTATAGGGAGTTGAACAAATTGACCCTAAAGAACAAGTCTCCACTGCCGAGGATAGATGACTTGTTCGATCAACTTCGAGGAGCAGACGTGTTTTCAAAGATGGACTTGAGGTCCGGATATCACCAGCTACGAGTTCGAAGGGAAGACATACCGAAGACCACATTTCATACGAGATATGGACACTACGAGTTCGTTGTGATGCCGTTCGGCCTAACGAATGCCCCAGCGGTGTTCATGGACTTGATGAATCGAATATTTCATCCGTACTTGGATAAATTCGTTTTAGTCTTCATAGATGACGTACTAGTCTACTCAAAGAACGAGAAGGAGCATGAGGAGCACCTACGAATCACGTTGGAGATGTTGAGGACCGAGAAGTTGTACGCCAAATTCAGCAAGTGTGAATTCTGGCTGAAGGAAGTAAACTTTCTAGGACATATTGTGTCGGCAGAAGGAATCCGAGTGGACCCCGCCAAGGTTGAGGCAGTACAACAATGGAAGTCGCCTTCAACACCAAACGAAATTCGGAGTTTCCTAGGATTGGCAGGATACTACCGAAGATTCATTGAAGGATTCTCTAAGATAGCGAGACCAATGACGCAACAACTTAAGAAGGGAGTCGAGGTGAATTGGACCCCAGAGTGTGAAGCAAGCTTTCAACTCTTGAAGGAGAAGTTGACAACCGCGCCAGTGTTAGCTGTGCCCGAGTCTGGAGTGAACTACGTAGTCTACACCGATGCTTCGAAGGTTGGACTAGGATGTGTGTTGATGCAAAACAACAAGGTGATCGCCTACGCGTCACGACAGTTGAGACCACACGAGTTGAACTACCCAACACACGATTTGGAGTTAGCAGCAGTGGTACATGCCCTAAAGATTTGGAGGCATCATCTCTACGGAGTTAGATGTGAAATCTTTACGGACCACAAGAGCTTAAAGTATTTCTTCGAGCAGAGAGACTTGAATATGCGACAACGAAGATGGCTCGAACTAGTGAAGGACTACGATTGTGGCATCAACTACCACCCCGGCAAAGCAAATGTGGTGGCAGATGCTTTGAGCCGTAGAGATCATTCGCAAATAGCTACTTTTCTGACGGAAGAAGAGAGCTTGATATGAGAATTTAGCAAAATGCGATTAGAAGTGATAAGAGCACCCGAAACAGTGGAAGGGAGAATTGCCACTTTGGTGGTTAAACCAGATCTGAAAACGAGAATCGTTGCAGCTCAACGGATGGATGCGGAACTAGAGGAAATCCGAATTGAAGTGAGAACCGGTGAATCCGGAAAATTTAGTGAGGAGTCCGACAATGCCCTCACATTTGAAGGAAGGTTGTGCGTGCCAAACAATGAGGAACTTAAGAACGAGATCATGGGCGAAGCTTATGAAACTCCATACACTGCCCACCCTGGGAGCACGAAGATGTACCAAGACTTGAAAAAGTCCTTTTGGTGGAACGACATGAAGAGAGATATCGCGGCATTTGTGGAACGTTGCTTAGCCTGCCAACAGGTGAAGGCATTACATCAACGATCACATGGAAAATTACAACCATTGGAGATACCCGAGTGGAAATGGGAGCACATCGCTATGGATTTTGTGACGGCCTTGCCAAAGACCCTAAATGGGAACACCGCAATCTGGGTGATTATAGATCGACTTACCAAGAGTGCGCGTTTCATACCGATTCCGGTAACCCATGGATCGAGCAAGCTGGCTCGGATCTACATAAAGGAGATCGTGCGATTGCACGGAGTTCCAGTGACAATTACGTCCGATCGTGACCCGAAGTTCACATCAAAATTTTGGATTAGTCTACAGCGCGAGCTTGGAACGCGATTGAATTTTAGCACGGCATTTCACCCGCAATCCGATGGGCAATCCGAGAGGACGATCCAAACCCTCGAGGATATGTTGAGAGCCGTGATACTCGACCGCGGTGGAAGTTGGGAATCCGTACTACCGCTAATTGAATTTGCTTACAATAACAGCTTCCAAGCAACAATCAACATGGCGCCATATGAAGCCTTATACGGAAGAAAATGTAGATCGCCGCTCTACTGGGATGAAGTTGGAGAGCGACGGGTGCTAGGACCCGATGCGGTCGAAGAGATGGTTGAAGTCGTTCGACAAATTCGTGGGAGAATAAAGGAAGCCCAGGACAGACAAAACTCATACGCTGACTTTTGTGAAATATTACTGTGAAAAAAAAAATTATCTTTTAATTTCAAGCTATAGATTGTTGGAAGATCACCTTTTTTTTTCTACGATATGCAGCAACCACAAATCAGAAAGGCAAATACTCCCTCCATCCCTAAAGAATATGCACTTTGGGTTAAACACGTGATTTAATACAAAATTGATAAAGTAAGAGATAGGAAAAGCGAAAAAGTAATGAAAGATTGTTAGTGGAGAATGAATCTCACCTCATAATAGTAAAAGATTTTGGGACGAACTATAAAAGAATGAGTGCATTTTTTTTGGGATGAAGGGAGAAAAAGATAACTAAAAGTTGGAGTTAAAAAAAAAAACCAACTTAGGTCTTAAACAGTATATATTAATTATCATACACAATTTATACAGTACAATAACAATTCTAGCAACTCTAATCAATAACTACTACTATTAGCCATTAGGATTCCTTGTCTTGTTTTAGGGATTGATGAATTCGAGTATTCCACGCATTTCTGGATTAAATCGATAATAAGCCTAAAAATACTCAATGCATAGCCTAAAAACTACAGAAAATTCAAATTTTAAGCTAGAAATGCATGTAAACTAAACATTGACCTCTAATTGTCGAAGAATAAAAGCGGTAAAAAGTCTCTTAACTACAAGACACGAGCTACATGGAAATGTAATATAGCTACCAGACGTACAGTTTAACCAAATGACGCCTTTGTGTAAAATCTCAATGTGGAGATAATATATACACTGTCCTATAAATCCTTGTCAGTTCATAAGTTCAAAGTCATGTTGGAATTATTAACTTGGTTACGCCATGTCAATTTCATCTCATTGATTGCTTTATCTTTGGAGCGTTTTTTTTTTTTTTTATTCCCACAAAGGGAGTGACGCGCGTCCGTGATGCGTCTCTATAAGGGCATCCACAGTGGGACGAACTAAGCGACGCCCTATGCACCGCCACGTCAGCATTTTATCCTCCGCCACTTCCACCTGCATTGGGGAGGACTATAGCCCGCCCTAAGCCTCGCCCTAAGTATTTTACTTCTATTTTGTATTTATATAATTTATGCAAATATATCAAGCAAAATAAATAAATAAAAACAACACAATTAAGGCAAATCCTACATTTACTTAATTAAAAAAAAGTTGCAAAATAAAAAATAAAAAAAAGTTACAAACTAAGAAATTAAAAAAAAAGTGCACTACATATAAAAAAACCCCGGCTCGTCTAGAGTAGTTCCAACCTGCGGCTGAGGCCATCGATCATCCGCTGGATGCCTTCGATTTGAGTCGGGTTGGTTGTCTGCATCAGGGCATTGTGTGCGTCCAACAACGTCCTTTAGTCGGAGGAGACCACCAAATCCGTGTAGGCATGTGATGCAGCCGAAGTCTCGGTCGGGGTCAGGATTGGGGCCTGGTCAGGCGGGCCGGGGCGGATGTGGTCGCCTTGCCCTTGCCCTTGGCAGCCTTGATGCTAGGGGGACGCCGAGACATCGGTGTGCTGGAACTTTCATCCTCGAACACTGGATTGTTGAGGTCCATTGGAGATTCGCTGCTTTCGCTGCTTGTATAATCAGTGAAGGTGCGCTTCGACGCCCTCTTCTTCGCCGCCATCGATTGGGGAAGCACACCACCAACGAACTTCTGCTTCTCCTTCAAGATCGCCCAGGACTGGTAGTGCTTGAACTCGCCGAACAATAACGTTTATGATCTCACCGCTTTGTCGCGCACATCCGACGCACTCTCGCCGCTGGCCTGCTCCCTCTAGCACTTGTCGTACTCCCCTGCGAATAGATTGGCCTGCTTCTTTATTTGATCCCCCGGAGCTGCTCCCTATGGCGCTTGTAGGTGGTCGGCGGCTTGGCCTCGTTGTATTTTTCGGCGATGCGCTCCCAATACGCAGTAACCTTCTGGTTATTGGCGAACACCAGATCCTCTGAAACATCAATCCAACATCTCGTCAAGACGAAGGATTCGTCCACGTCGTAGTTCGTCCTTCCCGGGGCGAACTCTTCACACACCGCCGTTTGCAGCAATCTCTGGGCTCGTGCCTGGGCCGCTTCTTCTTGGTGGCGGAGCCCGACGCGGCGGCGGCGGTGGGTGTGCGGTTCGGAGAAGGCTCCATGTCTGACAGCCCGTACGAGTCCGTGCTGAACTCGGGATCGTACTGGGCGTTGGTGTCGAATGGCCGGTATTCGTCGAGTTCTGTACCCGGCCATCGTGCACCACCGAACATCGGATTATTCGGACTTGGGTAATCTCCGGGATTCATTTTGTTTGAAGTGTAGAATATGTAGTGTGAATTTGAGAGTGAAAGGAGTAAAAAATGAAGTGAAAAGTGAGAAGTATATATAAATTTTGAAAATTAAATAAAATTAAATTAAATAACAAAAACGCGTCGCATCGTCCGCGATGCCACAATGGCGGACGATGCGACGGACGATGAGCATCGTCCGCGCTTTATCCGCGGACGATTGATCTGGCGTGGATGATGGTTAACCCATCGTCCGTGGCATTGTGATGCCACAGTGGCGGACGATGCATCGTCCGTCCCACTGTTGATGGCCTAAGATGCATGTGACTTATGCATGGCTTAAAAAACCCATTTTTATTGAAAGACGCATGAGTCTCATGCGTTTTTATGAGAGACACATGTTGATCATGCATCTCTTAACGAAATAAATCACCGAGAGATACGCGTTTGCATTGACTAAATAATAACTAATAGTCAGCGCAACATGATGAAACGGACAAGAGTCTCCGTTAACTGATACACACTTAAAATTACGTATATCGTCTATATTCATAAACACACTAATACAGTTTGGAATATTTTATTTGGAATTGATTAAAATTTGTGATTCAAGCATCGGTTATTCTGGCTTTGATACTCAGGGTTCGATTTGGGCCAGAGGAGGCCTGCCTCTGCCACCGCGGCTGCATTTATTCTTGTATAGTTGTATTTACACTAACGGCGGCGTGGGATTGGTTTATAGATGATCTGTAACATCCCGCCTTCCTAGGGTACAATAAATGCGGCGACTGCTATCAAGACGAACTTAATGAATTCAACATAGGCTAAGGTTTCATTTAAAGAGTTTTGACCAAAAATTTAAAGGAACTATCAGAGCATTAAAACAACAACTTAACCTAGAAACTTAAATAAGAAAAAGGAAGGTATCATAAATTACGATCAAAAATCTCAAGAGTATGACATAGTTTCCAAGATAAAATCCACAAGATAGTCTAAGGCCTCTAAACCGAAAGGAGAGTGCAAAATATTCAAAAATACTTAAGTGTATCAAAAACTCAGCGGAAAACGTCCAAGAGAAAGTGCAGCTATGTATGAAGACACAACTACGCTTGAAGTTCAAAAACATCCATCTTAATTAGTTAACATGCTCAACACCCGCCACCGCTCGTCATCGTTCAACCTGCAGATAAGGAAAACACATGCAGGGCTGAGTATTTTGGAATACTCGGTGAACTCGTTGCCAAAACATTTTATAAGTTATGCCACCCTTACCATAGTGAACTCGAGTTTTAAGCAGTTAAGAGAGAATATCACGAGTATCACAAAATATATTTTCCATAGACTGGCCAGTCAAACAACTCCCCACTTTTCTCATCATTTTCCACAATCACAACATTTTCATGGTGCGACGAAAGTGTGGCCACACTTTTCGCTCATGAGACCGGCCGACTAGCAAGGACGACTCCCGATCCCCTCGTGTACACAGCCTGGTAGGGTTTGCGGCCCGTACTCAGACCCGAATTCGTTTAAACATATCCATAGCCTTATAGCCCAATGGAGCGAACTCTCAAACTGGGCATCAGGCGCACAATATCACAACAAAACAAACATAGGCATGGCATAACAGTTAAACCACCCTTATTTCTCCACATTCATAGATTTGCACATAAAAGAGTTTAAGAGTAAAGCCCACCTCGATTGCTTAGGTTTCAAGTATGTTCTTTCTCTTGTTATCCGGCTTCGCAACTGAGGTTTCACCTTTTTAATCACATAGGCACACATCACAAATCAGATTCAATACAAACTCCTAACTCATGCATGTCTCAACGTTTTTTCCCTCTTCCCACCGATCTATTTTAGCATCATTAATCAATCAAGATCATGTTCATCGCATAAGTTCCATTCGCATCTCAATTCTAGATCTAACATCAACATATGTCACACAAGAGTATTTTGCCATCATACACACACCACACAAACACAACACACACACGTGCATACACGCACCCACACACGCCACACACATGCATACATATTTCCATATCCCCTTTATCCCACTTTCACTCAAACAAGATGCATGAGGGTTCAAGAATACCGATTAATCGGTTGGAAAGAAGAGGAATCGAGTAGAAAGAATAAGATAAATATAAGAATACCTTATGAGAAAAACGAACGGTAGAAATTAAGTATTAGACTCGGTTCTTCAAGATTCTTGGATTGAACTTCAATTCTTCTTTAAAAGATGACAAAATATTGGAGAATAGAAGAAAAATTGGAGAGAGTGAGAGAGATGAGAGGGGGCGTGTAGTATGGTGAGGGTGCGAAATTTTATGGGGCTAGGGTTAGGGGTTCTCTTATTTATAGCGCTCAACAAGATCTTTAGGTAATTAAAATAGAATATTTGGTAAAATTTTATTCTCCACAATTAAATAAATTAAAATATTGTGGAGTAGAGAGGAAGAATGAAAATGGCGTGAATTAGGGTTGGAGAATATGGAATTTTTGAAATATATGGCTCTTCATTAGCCAAGATTTTGTTTTGGTATTTTTTTACGGAGTAGAATAAAATATCACGGAGCAAAATAAAATAAAAATCCTCCAAGCTAGGGATTGAAATAGGCGTTCCTATGCCCTTTAAATAAGGCATGGATTTTTTTGATATTAACTAAAATAAGATATGGCAAGATCTCTTGAGGTATGGAAATATTTGGTAGAATATTTAAATTCTAGTTATAGAAGGAAATCAAGTAAGGAATCAATTTAACAAGCAAAATAATATTTCCTTCCCTACATGGGTGATTTTCGAAAATCACCTAGGAAAATTAAGGGGCTCGATTTTTCTCAATAAAAATAAGGAATAATTGGGCTTTGGATTTAATATGGATAAATATCCCAAGAATTAAATTAAATCTAGAAAAATAGAATTCCTTCTCCAAAAGTCCAAGGGTTCGAAAATCTCAATATTTAGGTGGCTAGTATTTATGGAAATTTTCCCTACTATTCTCACTCACCCTTAAACAAATAATTCACCTCATAATTTAATAAATCACATGCCACATCACATAGTCAACAATTTTGACTTTTCAAACTTCCCGGCCAAATAAACTCATGCAATAAATTCGTTTATCAAATAATTCACATCCACGCCATCAATAATAAATTTTAGGGCTCTAAAATTAGGGTTCGGAAATTCGGGATGTTACATGATGGGTGGGATTGTTTTATAGATGATGGATGCTTTCGCCAAGGCTGTCACCAATAAATTATACTTAGCCTCATCAACCATGTTCAACATTGAAAATAAATAGTACTAGTATATTAAATTTTGGCAATAATACACACTTTTATCATTTATTGCTATAAAAAAATCGTATGACGGTAACACTAAAAGAATTACTCCATCCGTCCCATTAAAAATGCAACGTTTACTTTTGCGCACTTGTTTTGGAAAAATAATAATAAATAACTAAAATGGTGAAAAAATAAAGTAAGAGAGAGAATAATGTAGAAGAGAGTTCCCTTTATATTATTCTCTTTTTTACTTTATTTTTTCTCCACTTTAACTATTTATTATTATTTTTTCAAAACATGTGTGAAAAAGCAAACGTTTCATTTCTAATGGGACAGAGGGAGTATTACTATAGCCATTTCATACTACAAAGTAAAAGAATAAAAAGTTCTATTGAAACACATTCATACACACAACACAGAACAAAAACGAAAATAAAAATGAGTTTAATGACAGATCCTTTGATAACCCCTAGTTCTTATTTATTTTACAGCATCAATCTTGTTCAAGGTCAAGAATCATTTCACTTAATTTTTTTTTTGACAAGAAAAGGTTAAGCAAACTCAAACACTTGGATATGCATATCTCTTGTGACACTAATTTTGTGTGTCTAATTAGTAAGGTTATGCATAGAGATATATGCACATATTCAATAATTCATCATGTAAACACAAATATATGACCATATTTATACATATCATATAAAGTGCATGAATTATATTAATATTAGAGAGACGAAAAGATCATACTTCTGGTATTGGGGATCTCTACGACTGGATGTTCCCTCGCAAAAGCTATATGGGTAGACATTATGAGAACTATTAAGACCAAAATGTTAAGGAAAGCAATTACTTTTCCACCCATATTTTGAGGTGAAATATAGTTTAATGAGTCTTTTTGGATGAGATGTTGTGTTGGATTTGATCGTCAATTTATAGATAAATGTGATCAATTGAGTGATAGAGAAATTTCCAAATCCTTGATTAATGTGGTGAATTAGTCAAGGAGTTTTTCCACAAGCACATGGGCTGGGTAAGAAAACGAAAGCATCTCCCTCAATTATTAAATCTCATATAGTGTTATACTATCACTGCAACCAAAAAAAAAAAATGGATAAAAACATTTTTAGTGCCACTGAGGATGCTAATTTTTTCTTCTAATAAAATAATTAGGGCTGACAATTTTTGGCACGACACGATAACACGACATGAACCGCATAAAATTAATGGGTATGTTTCAAAGCTTATTGGGTTCGTGTACTTATCGTGTCGACACGATAACAACACGAAAACTTCGTGTCATGTTCGTGTTACACTAAAACTCTAATTACCATTTCTTGTGGGTTCCCCCTACCCATCCCTACTAATACTGTCTAGGGTACAATATTTGTAATTTGGCCGAATTGGAAATTCTATTTCTAGTTGAAACATACACTTTTCAGTTGGCTTTGTGTGGGCTGGATATAAGATACGGGCTAATGAAAATGTATTATAGCTACTAAACATACAGTTTTACCTAATTACCTGGATAAATCTTATTGTGTTGATGTAACATAGCCACCAAATGGTGTCTTAGTGTAAACACTCAAAGTGGGATAATATATACATTGTCCTATATATCCTTGTAGTTCATAAATTCAAGGTCATGTTGGATTTAGTAGTTGGTTGAGCCATGTCTATTTCATCTCATTGATCGCTTTATCTTTGGGGCATATTAAGATTGTTGAAGCAACCAATTATCATAATATCTAACTTTTGAGTTTTTATTTGGTAATTTTTCTAGCCTTAGTTGAATGGTTAATAAGCTCGGATATTACAAGTAATTTAGATTTAAAACTTGACAATTTTGGTATTTGATGAATTTGCCAATATTAAAGGACGAGAAGTAATCCTAAAACATACTCATATAACTCAGAAACCCTTAAACAAGGACCACAATATTGCTTTAACTCAAACAAAATTAGAATGACATGTATCGACATAATCATAAACACCATACTACAGTTTGGATTATTTTATTTGAAATTATTTAATAGTATTGTACTTCAACTCTTCAAACATTGGGTGTTAGGGCTTGGATTCTCAAGGTTTGGTCTGGGCGGGAGGTGGTCCTCCTCCGTGACACAAATTCTTGTAACCACATTCGCGCTTGCGGTTGCGGCGATTGTAATTTGGGCCCCCGATTGGTTTAATGGCGCCCCCCCGGATTGGTTTAACGGCGTTCGTCTCGACTTCCACAAATAAAAATATATTAGCAACAATACACACTTTTATCAATTATTGTTAATAAAAACATCATACTATAATTTTGAAACAACATGACGGTTAGTGGAGAATGAGCAGTAAAAAATTCTGTGACCATATATATCTATATACTCATAAAACAACATGAATTATTAATAACAAGAGATGAATAGAGCATACTTTTGATGTTGGTAGTCTCCGCAAGTTCTCTTGCAAAAGCTACTTGGGGGGACATGATTAGAACTAACACGACCAAAATGTTTAGCAAAGAAATTACTTTTCCACCCATATTTTGCTGGTATCTATTGAGTCTTTTTGGATGAGATTTTGTGTAGATTTGATCATCAATCTATAGATAAATTTTAGTAAATGAGTGGTAGAGAAATTTCTGAGTAATGTGGTGACTAAAAGTTTTGCCACATTGACATGTACATGGGTATGGGTAATAAATAGAAAACGAAAGGATGACCCTCAATTATTGAATCTCATATAGTCTTTTCCTAATTGCATTTTTTTTTTTTAAGATTTTTTCTCTTAAAGCTATTTGGGGAGATATTATTAGAACAATTAGTACTATCAAAATGTTAATAAAGAAAAGCAATTACTTTCCTGCCCATATTTGAGGTTGAAATTTAGTAAATGAGTCTGTTTTGGATGAGTATTTCGTGGCATTTGCAAATCAATTTATTACAAGTAAATTTAATCAATTGAATGTATCATAATTGAGATAAGTAAATTTAAGCAATTGAATGGTAAAGAATTGAGATACTCGAATTAAGTAGGCCATTCCAAGAATGATGTAAATGTGCTGACGTAATCCAAAACATTTTCCACGTGCACGTGACTAGTAAAAAAAGCAAAAGTAGCCTTCAATTATCATAATCGATCATGTCCCAATTATACAGACGCTACTACCTCCCTCCATCTCCTCCATCTCCCGCTAAAAGTCTCATTTAATTTTAAAAAATATTAAAAAAATGGTTGGAAAAGAATGAATGAAATAAAAATCTCACTTGTATATATTAGTTTTAAATAAAATATGAATAAAATGAGTTAATGGAATATGAGACCCATTTATAGTAAAAATGAACCGAGACTCCTATTTACAGAAAGACTAAAATGGAAAACGAGACTCTTATTCGCAGACGGAGCTTAAAATACTGTATTGGATTAAAATCTAGTAGACAATTATTATAATCAATCATGTCCCAATTATATAGACAATAGTATATCTTAAAATACTGTATTTGATTAAAATCTACTGCATTCTACTACAGTACATTTCCGGATCTACTCCATATTAAACTAACAGGGATTAATTATGAACTTTATTTTATGTTCTGCAATTTCGTAATTAAGTGCAACGACGACCGCATGCAGTACTCTTATACCTATAAATAAATTATAAACCAGAAAAGATAAACTGTTTGGCATCGGAAATTTTCAGAAAGCAATTTTACATTCGATCTTAGTGGATCGAATGTTAAGGTCATTGTGTGATATCTTAATTAATAATTGATGAATCCATATAATATATGATGTCTGACTATTAGTTCTCGTAATTCGATATTCGCATTTGTCTTTTACTATACGTATTAAGATTACATGTACATTTGCAAGTTAATATTTAATTAGTGCTATGTTAAATTCTCCGGATCATTGTCTCACATCGACTTGGTGACAGTGGACCTTGTAACAAGGGATGTACCCCCAAATTAAATACTAATATCATGTATTGAGATACTTTTATCAAATTGTTTCTTAGGCCAAGTGGCTGTCCTCTCCAGTTTCAAAGCTTAGGTCTGAGTTCGAATCCTTTTAGTTGCTAAACTCATTTTTTTATGTTTTGATTTCTGCACCTTTTTTCTTCATTCTGTGATGTATACCTTTTTTTTTTTCTCCCAATTCTTTTATGTTTTGATTGTATACCTTTTCTTCTCAATTCTTTTATTCTAACAATTAAAGTTTCTATATCATGTTATGTATTTCAAATTTTTTTCTGTTTTGTTTTGTTAATACAATTTGTTTACTTTTTTTCATGTTTTATTTTATTCAAACAATTACAAGTTCTATAGTCTTTTACTTCTGAAAAATAATGGATTTACTTTTTTTTTTTGTTTAGTTTTTTTCAAACAATTGAAAGAATAGATGTACTTTTTTTTTCTAAAACAATAGAAATAATAAGTTTATATATATACTTCATTATCAAATTCTCAACTAATAAAAAAATTACTTATAAACTATTTTAACAATGGTGTAGCAATTATATTCATATCTATATGAAACATTTATAACTAATAAAATATCTATAAAATAAAAATATAGATATTTTGCTTAAATTATTTATTTTTACAAGGTTCACTTCTAAAAACTAGTACTATTATGTTATAAAAAGTGATTAAAACGTTACTCAAATATTTTATGTCCGAAAAATTTATTTCTAAACTATATAATTTCTTGTTTAGTCGTTATATTCGCGTCTATACAAGACATTTGTATTTAAGATAATGAAAAAGATTGTTCAGATATTTTTTCGTACCCCCGAATCCAAAATCCTGGATACGCCACTGCTTGGTGATGATCCTAGCTTCTCTATATAAGTGTGGATAACCCTCCCTCTTATGAGGTCTTTTAAGGGGTGAGTGGCTCATTTCTAATATGGTATCAGAGCAGGGCCCAAGTCGATGATGGTTTATCTCTTTATCTCTTCTCTTGCCTACCCACGTGATGGAAGTCCGATGTGTCATTCCGGCCCACACGTGAGGGGGCGTGTTAAATTCTCCAAATCATTGTCGCACATCGACTTGGTGATGATCTAGCTTCTCTATATAAGTGTGGATAACCCTCTCCCTTATGAGGTCTTTTAAGGGGTGAGTGGTCCATTTCTAATATGCTATAAAAAAGTAATTTAATTTAGGAACCAGATGGGTGTGAGCACGATAGGGCCTAATATAAGTATATTTTGGATTAATTCTCGTTAATGAAGGTTTCAACTGATGAGTTTGTGGACTTGTAAAGGATAAGAATTAGATCTAATCATACTCATGTAACTCAAAAACTACACAAGACATTATTGAAGCCCAAGATGCATGTAAACATTGACTAAATGTCTGATAGTCGGCGCAACGTAATGAAAGCGGTCAAACGTTTCGTTAAAATGGAATACATATATATATAATTATATATATTGACATAATCATACACACAGTAGAATAGTTTGCAATATTTTATTTGGAATTATTTAACTTATATTGTGATGGAAGCTTTCGGTGGTTTGTGCTTGAGTAGTCAAGGTTTGGTCTTGGCTGGAGGAGGCCCGCCTCCGCCGATGCTCCTGCAAATAGTGTTGTAGCCACAGTCGCGGCGTTTGAAAGGTGGAGATGCTTTATAGGTGATGGTTGATGTTTTCTTTTTTGCCTCGGCTGTCACAAATAAAATTAATCTATAACCATAAAAATTACATGAATTAATTATAACAAAAAATTAATAGAGCATACTTTTGGTGTCGGTAGTCTCCACAAGTTTCCTGGCAAAAGCTGCTTGGGGTTGGGGGGACATTATGAGAACAATTACAACCAAAAGACAAACAAGTATTTTCCTAGCCATGTTTTGAAGTTAAAATTTAGTTGAGTGTTTTTGGATGTGATGTTGTGTTGCGTTTGGTGATAAATTTATAGATAAATTTGAGGAATTGAGTGGTAGATATATTTCGGGGGACAAGTTGACGTAGTCAAAAAGTTTTTCCACATGCACACTGGAATAGGGTAAGGAAACATCAATTATTTTGAATCTCAATAGTGTTTCTTCACTAGTTGCTAGACAATCAATTGAGTAGTATCTATGTCATACGTAATTAAGCTAAATGAGAGGATAGGCCCTTGTCTTCTATGTCATACTCCCTCCGTCCGCGAATAGCAGTCCCAGTTGAGTTGGGTGCGGGTTTTAAGAAAAGTTTGAGTGTAATAATTTAAGTGTGTGATAGTGGAATGTGAGACCCATTTATATTATTATTTGCAATCAAAGTGGATTAAAATTAATTGCAGCTTCTAAATTAAGGGAAAAGTGGGGTCATTTTTTATACTCCCAAGATAAAATGTCTAACCGGGACTCCTAATAGCGGACGGATGAAAATGGCCAATCGGAACTCCTATTCGCGGACGGAGGGTATACGTAATTAAGGAAAATGAGAGGATAGGCCCTTGTCTTCTTGGTCTAGAAAACGGATAACAAACTTTCAATATTGAGTTATTGCATATTTTTTAATAATTTACAATTCAAACATTGGTATTTTGGGCTTGGATAGTCAAGGCTCGGCTTGGATGTAGGCCTCCTACTTCTCGCACAGACGAACATAATTTGCTCCATTAAAATAAATGAGTATTCAAACTCAAGGGATGTGGTCGAGTGACATAGACTCGTCCATTCCTAATAAATGGTCAAGGGATCGATCTCTCCTTTTGGGTATGGAGCAGCTTTAAATCCTTGGGCCAGCTGTCTCATCCATTAAGGTGCCTACAAATCAGCGCGAAAAATAGTCACTAGATATGCCGGTGGTTATCCTGGGTAATTACCAAAAAAATAAATGAGTATTCACGCGTTCGTAAATATTCATGTCACATTATTGTCTACTTGTTTAGTGGAGTAGTACACTATTTTCCGCGCACATTGGATGTTAGTATTTGCTAAATACGTGCAAAGTATTGGAGTACGTAAAAAATTACACATATGTAGCTATTTTTAGGAGGAACTATTTAATCAATTGAAATGTAGAATTATATTCCGTAACACTCGTCAAATTACTCATATATAGCTATTTTTAGGAGGAACTATTTAATCAATTAAAATTTAGAATGATGAATTTAAAATTAATTTGGTTTGTAAACAAGATAATAGAAAATATAATATTTCATGTGATAAGACACCATTAAGTTTGTTATGATTAAATTAGTCAGTGTGAAGATGAAATGTATAATCATGAAATCTAATACACCCTCTATCCCATTAGAAATAAAACGTTTTTCTTTTTGGTCTGTCCAATTAAATATGAAACGTTTCTATAAATGGTAACAATACTCTCTCTACTTTTTCTTCTCATACTCTACTCTCTCTTCACTAATTCACAAAACAATACTACATAAAATCCCGTGTCAAAAAGCAAATGTTGCATATTTAATGAGACGGAGGGACTATGATCTTGACATACAAAATAATGTTAGTTGGAATAGGATTCATTTAAAATTTAGAATTATGAATTTAAAATTAATTTGGTTTGTCAAACAAGATAATAGAAAGATATAATATTTCATGTGATAAGACACCATCAAGTTTGTTATGATTAAATTAGTCAGTGTGAAGATGAAATGTATAATCATAAAATCTAATATGATCTTGACATACAAAATAATGTTAGTTGTAATAGGATTCATTTAGAATTAAATTAGTCATACAAGTGAATGTGAGATGATTAATAAAGAGGTACAATCTTATCTTGGTTAGCATTATGAAGTGTCGTCATGGATTGGACTTTTAAATAAAAGATTATTGAATAAGAGATAAAAGATTAATTATAACTTTTTATAATAAGTACTTATAGCAACTTAATGAATCCTTTGGAGATGAGCGAATATACATTTTGTCGAGTTAGAACATTTAAGAAAAATGTAATCGAAAAAAAATATGATTAAATAAAACCTCTAGTTATGAAAACACATAGGCCATAGCTACCGAACAACTTCTTCGTAATATATTAAAACAATCGAGAAAATAAGTGTAAATATAGTGATTCTCAATTAAGAGACCAATTCATCAAACAAGATTACCAATTCATCAAACAAGACCTATATAATAAATACTAGAATTTTTATTATATAGGTCTTCAAACAAGATTACCAGCTACTTCTATAATCCTCTCAAACAAAGTTCGAAGAGGAAGACAATGATATGAATTAATTACTGATAGGACTCCAAAACTGCTAGGAAAATCAGCTTGAACTGAGGCAGATGTACCTTGGCCCTTTTTACACCTTTTTCAGTCTCTTTTTCTATCAATTATCAACAAACACATCAAAATTACAAAATGTATAAGGAACATAATATGCATGATTGACATTTAAACGAGTCAAATCTAGTCCTTAAAAACATGCAAAATCTGTGTTTATTACCAGTATAATATTCGAGACGCGATTTGTAATTTGGCCAAATTGCAAATTAGTTTTCTAGTTGAAACACAGGCCTTTTCATTGGGCTTTATGTGAAATACAAGACAAAAGCTACGTCTATGTAATATAGCTACCAAACATACAATTTAACCTGGATAAATCTTATTGTGTTGTTGCAACAAAGCCACCAATTGGTGTAAAATCTCAACATGGAGATAATATATACAGGGTCTTGTTAGGTTGAGATTTTTTAGCTTAATTGAGAAATGAGATGCAATATCAGCCACTCATTTCAAAATATTAACTGCAAGTAGATTATGTCAACTATCAACAACTAAAAAATAACACTTATAATTCACATATCAATACCGAAAATATCAAATGTCAACAACTCGTATTAAAATGTCAACAACTAAAAAATAACACTTATAATTCACATATCAATGACGAGAATATCGAATGTCAACAACTCGTATTAAAATATCAACAACTAACAAATAACACTTATAATTCACATATCAATACCGAGAATATCGAATGTCAACAACTCGTATTAAAATGTCAATAACTAACAAATAACACTTATAATTTACATATCAATAGCCAGAATATCGAATGTCAACAACTCGTATTAAAATGTCAACAACTAAAAAATAACTTATAATTCATATTTGAATATCGAGGATATAAATTGTCAACGCATCCTCAAAATTAGCCTGCCACATCAAATCCCCAATCACAATCTCTGTGTTGGCAAATATTTTCAAATCAATCAAGTCCATCACAACAAAATGATTAAAATTGGGGAGAAACGCACACACACAAACACACACTAGCATTTCAATTCAGTGATACAAAATTTCATCAAATTGAATCTCAAAAACTTAAATACTACTAATAACTACCAAAGTTAAATGGAGTACGGATGTATTAGCATTCTTCATGAATTCAAATAATTCCAGATCAATCCAACCTAATCACGAAGAAGAATGCGCAATCAAATTTGCTAGATTGCATCACTGCATTTTACTGTAACCGATAATATAATAAATTGGAGGTGAATCAGCAAAACCTAATCAAATTAGGAGAAAAGAGAAAACAACTAACCACCGAATACGGCAACACAATCACTTTAGCAACGACATCAGCGCCGCCGATGTAGTGTCTCTTCCGGCGAGGATGAAGCAGAACAGGACGTCGACGATGGCAGCAGAACATCAGCGCCGCCGATGTAGTGCACTATTTATTGAACACAGGGAATAAGATTGTGACTGACTACCATATCAAATTGCAACTGACTACCATATACTAAGCATCATGGTAGATCTAGTATAGCTAAAGGTCAGTACCGGGATATCGAACACAGGGAATAAGATTGCAACTGACTACCATATATTAAGCATCACATACTATCTTACTATCTAGAGACACGGAGGTTTTGGGTTGATTTATTAAACTAGACAGAAATAAATAAACAAATAAAAGGAAGCATAAAAACAATGATACAAAGCAGGCGAATGAATGTAGAATTTTAGGATTCAAAACACAATTGACATCCTTGAATTACGGTCTCTAAGCATAAAAACAATGATACAAAGCAGGCGAATGAATGTAGAATTTTAGGATTCAAAACACAATTGACATCCTTGAATTACGGTCTCTAGAGTTATTAAGTCGGTCACTTAACTAGATTAAACCCCCTCCCGAGGTGAGAAATCTGTAGATTAGGTGTAATAATTGAAGTCCCCGTCTAATTCTTAGATCTAACTCCTAAAAGATCGTTAAGACCAATGACCTCACATGAAACCTCAACTCTCCCGAGTTCTATTGCATTAAAGTGTGAATTATCCATTTTCCAAGTCAACTATTTCGTCTCCCGAGTACTCTAATCAACTCTAACATGTATTCAAGAGGTAGATAATCAATTGAATATAGAAGACACATGGATAAATCAAATAACTGCAAGAGCTAACAAGGAAAACCAATCGAGTATCTTCACCAAAAATTCCACAATTGATATTCTACTCATAGACAAGTAAAAACTACAAATAAAGTACGAGACATGAAAGAAATTGATAAAACCCAAGGTTGAATCTTCAATCTTCAGTCTTCTCTTGCCTGGATCTGCAGAGCTCCGCTCCAATGGAAGATGGATGAATTATTTTTGGATTGTGGGATGGAAGAAGGTGTAGAGAGGGAGAAGGATTGAAGGCTCTGAGATGAAAGAATATGAATTAGGTTAAGAGGTATTTATAGGGTGGAAAAAGGTTTTGCTTTGATAATTTTCGTGCCCTACAATAAACGGGAGAGATTGGGCTTCACATTATAATAATATATTTTCTTCCGTGAATTCTCGCCTAAATTCCCGTCATCTTTGACTCCACTGCGCAACGTTCGTAAAATAGACATAACTTTCTCTACAGAACTCCGATTGAGACGTGCGAGATATCCACACTAAGCTCTTTCGAAGAGGAAGAGAATGATATGCATAAATCACTGATTGGACTCCAAATCTGATGGAAGAATGGGCTCGAACAGAGACTGCTGCACCTTGGCCATTTTGCACTTTTTTTTCTATCTTTTTCTATCATTTATCAACAAACACATTAAAAATACCAAATGTATAACATATGCAATTTAAGAACATAATTTGCATGATTGACATTTAAAATGAGTCAAATATAGCCCTTAAAAATATGCAAAATCCATGTTTGTCAGAAAGCTAGAGAGTAAATCCTCCGATTCAAGCGCCGATTGCCGCCGCAGCTCTGATTCCTTCTCTCTCATGATTTTCTTCGCGAATTCACGAACCTCATCGATTTTCCCCCTTAGCTTCTTCTCCTTCCCCAAACCTTCCTCATTGATTTGAGAGGGGTACACCGGCAGGAAACAACAATGGCGTTGTGAAACGCCGGAAAAGAAAAGAAACGAGAGAGAGAGATACGCAAGGGGCTGACTTCGGCGAGCTGCGATGGTACTGTGGTGCCAGGAAGGAGAGAGAGGCGCAGCGGGTGGAGAGAGATGAGAGATGGAGAGAGAGATCGAGAAGCAAAGAGTAAGAGATGGGAGTTGCTGTTCAAGTTTAATTACCATGAAATTACCATTCTGCCCTTTAGTAATAAATTAATCTAAAAATATTTTTTTTTTGGCAAAATCTGGACCACTCATTTAATAAAAATGAGTGGCTGATATCGCATCTCATTTTCCAATTATTCTAAAAAATCTCAATTGATCAGGGAGCCATTGTCCTATATATTCTTGTTAGTTCATAAATTTAAGGTCATGTTGAAATTAGTAGTTGGTTGCGCCATGTCAATTTCATCTCATTGATTGCTTTGTCTTTGGAGCATATTATAAAAATTGTTGGAGCAACCAATTGTAATACAATATCTAACTTTTGAGTTTGTATTTGGTATTTTTTCTTGCCTTATTTGAAGGGTTGATAATCTCGGATATTACAATCATTTTAGATTTAAAACTTGATAATTATGGTTTTGATGAATATGCCAATTTTAAAGAACGAGAAGTAAACCTAAAACATACTCATATAACTCATAAAACCTTAAACAAGGACCACAATATTGCTTTAACTAAACCAAAATAAAAAAGGACATACATCGGCATAATAATAAACACCTTACAGTTTGGAAATATTTTATTTGAAATTATTTAATAGTATTGTACTTCAACTCTTCAAACATTGGGTGTTCGGGCTTGGATTCTTAAGGTTTGGGCTGGGCGGAAGGTGGTCTTACGTAACAACGATTCTTGTAACTACATTCGCGGCGCTTGTAACCTGGGTCCCGGATTGGATTAATGACTCCCCTCCGGGGGTTAAGAGCGCCCCCCCCTATTGGTTTAACGGCGTTCGTCTCGGCTTCCACAAATAAAAATATATTAGCATCAATACATGCACATTTTATCAATTATTGTTGATAAAAACATCATATTATAATTTTGAAACAACATGACGGTTAGTAACTCGTCGTCTGATGGAGAATGAGTAGTAAAAAGTTATGTGACCATATATATCCATATACTCATAAAACACCATGAATTAATAATAACAAGAGATGAAAAGAGCATACTTTTGATATTGGTAGTCTTCGCAAGTTCTCTTGCAAAAGCTACTTGGGGAGACATTATGAGAACAAATAAGACCAAAATGTTTAGAAGAGAAACTACTTTTCCACCCATATTTTTGATGTTAACTATTAATTGAGTCTTTTTGGATGATATTTTGTGTTGGATTTGATCATCAATTTATAGATATTTTTTTGGTAAATGAGTGGTAGAGAAATTTCCGGGTAATGTGGTGACTTAGTCAAAAAGTTTTTCCACATATATGGACATTGGTAAGAAAAAGAAAGGATGACCCTCAATTATTAAAGCTAATATATGTTAGAAATTTGTGCTTCTGCTTGACTAATTTAATGTGTATGACTGTTTTTAGTTGTCCAATATAAAGTGATCCAATAAAGATAAAAGTTTAGACTAAAGTGTATTTATTTATTATGAAAATAAATGTAGATACCAATTTGTGATTTTTTATTTGAAAACAATGAAATGTTGAAGTGAAAATCTCATCTGCAGTGAAGTTGCTGAGCAATCTGCCATTTCTAGCATTTGGAAGACACAATTAAGATCAAATAGAGTTGAACTATAGTTCGAACAAAAAGAATATCTTTATTTACCTTTTTAACGTGTCTCCTAAAGTATCTCTATTTTAAACAAAAATCTGACATTCTACTAACACTATTTTTACTAATTTTTTTTAATCTACTCTCTTGCTATCTTCTTTCTCTTAGAGCTATTTGGGGAGATATTATTACAACAATTACTATCAAAATGTTAAAAAAGAAACGCAATTACTTTCCCACCCATATTTGAGGTTGAAATTTAGTAAATGGGTCTTTCGGATGAGTATATTCGTGGCATTTACAAGTAAATTTAATTAATTAAATGGATCAGAATTGAGATTAGGGGTGGGTAGGCAAGGTATACCTTATCGAAACCACCATACAGTATACCTTACCATAAATACGGTATGCAAAAAAGTCATACCTTTACCTTACCAAAGTTCTCGGTATACCGAACTTCGGTATACCTTATTTTCGGTATGACGAATTTTCATACCGATACCGTACCTCATTTTCGATATACCATACCGAAGTTCGGTATACCTTACTTTTGCGGTATACCTGACTTTCAACATCAATTAAAATAGAAAATAAGAGTATTTAGAATATTATTTATATTTTATAATTTTAAAAATAAATTAAATATAATTTATTCATAAATATATTTATATTTCACAATAGATTTTATAATTTAAAAATATATAAAATATATTTTATATATAATTGTGTTTATATTTTTGTGGTATATACCTTCGTTAACGGTATATACCTTAATTTACGGTATATACCAAATTTCGGTATGCAGCGGTATACCGCGGTATTTGAAAATTCATACCGTTACCTTACCGGAATCTTTCGGTAAGGTATCATACCATACCAAAAGTCACGGTATACCGATATTTTCGGTATTATTTCGATACGATAATGCCGGTATTTCGGTATTTCGATATTTTTTCCCAGCCCTAATTGAGTTACTCTTAAGTCTCTAACTAAGTAAGCCATCCCACGCCCATTGCAAGACTATGTAAATGTGCTGACGTAGTTGGAAAACTTTTCCACGTGCACGTGGCTAGTAAGAAAGCACAAGTAGCCTCAATTAACTAAATCAATCATGTCCCAATTATAAACTCCTTTATGCGGCACGGAATTTTATATAGTGTTGTTTTGTGAGTTATTGAAGAGAGAGTAAAATAAGATAGAAGAAAAAGTATAGAGAGTATTGTTTCTATTTTTGAAAACGTTTTATTTTTAATGGGTCAGACCAAAAAGGAAACATTTCATTTCTAATAGGACTTAGGGAGTAGACAATAATATCGTAAAATATTGTATTTAACTCTACTGTATTCTACTACTGTACTACAGTACTACATTTCTACTCCATATTAAACTAAACAGGGATTTAATTATGAACTTTATTTTATGTTCTGTAAATTGCAATCTCGTAATTCAGCGCGACGACCGCAGTACTCTTATACCTATAAATAAATTATAAACCAGAAATGATTAACTGTTTGACATCGGAAAATTTCAGAAATCAATTTTACGGCATCTGAAGTAGACGGTAGTCATGAAATCAGGAATGTAAACATTTTTACGGACCAACTAAAATTAAAATACGAGAACACTTATAAGAAAACTAAGTAAGTGTACATTATTTTGCAAATTTCAATCTAGACTACTGATATACTTGGATTTTATATGGTTTTAGAGGGTGATTATATATGAATTTGATCATATTTTGTCTATTATTGGACATATTTATATATACTTCTCTATTATATTGGCATGTTGACCATTTTGTTAAGAATGTGTAGAAAAAGGTACAAAATATGTGGATGTGCAGCAGCCTTGATTTGAGACAATATTTACTGGAGATTTTGAAGTCCAATCAGCCCATAATGCATATCAATCTCTTCGTCTTCGAAAGAGCTTCGCGTGGGTATCTTGCACGCCTCAATCGGAGTTCGGTAGAAGAAGTTATGGCCGTTACAAGAACACTGCGCTATCCAGAAACTTACACCCGGCCGGGTGAATTATTACACTGTAAATTCACCCAGCCGGGTACTGTAATTCTACGGGAAATGGCCAGAAAGGGGTCGAAAATGACCACCCGGCCGGGTACGCTATTTTGGCGTATTCTTTTGGCAAAAACGCGATTCTTGATGGAAGATTAAAGGGAAAACGCCTAGGGTTCACATCCATTCAACATCTACCGCCTCCAACACTCACACACACCCCCAAGAACACCTTTGAGAGAGAGAATTGAAGATTGAAGACTTTCAATCGGAAGATTGAAGTTGCAATTCCATAGATTCATTCTCACGGGAGTATCTTAATCTTTTCTCCATGTATTTCATTGAATCTTGTGTTTTAAACATGGTTTTTGTGAAGAACATGAGTAGCTAAACACCTTTTTGTAGAATTCTTGGTGAAGATGCACTAATTTCATAGTTTTTATCCAATTAATTTTGTTCTTGCCTTGCTCTTGTAGTTAATTGATTATTCTTGGGTTTATTCCTTTCAATTGCTTGATCACCATTTGATTGTGTAGGATTAATTAGATTAATCGGGAGATGAAATAATTAATTTGGAAATAAGAATAATTCACACCTTAATGCAATAAAACTCGGGAGAGTTGAGGTTTTGAGTGAGGTCTTTGACCTAATCGAGCTTTGGGAGTTAGGGGTTTTAGGATTAGAAGGGGACTTCAATCCTAGCACCTAATCTACAGGTTTCTCACCTCGGGAGGGGGTTTAATCTATAATTGTGGTGGACTTAGTAATTCTAGAGACACCAAAAGGTAAGACAATTTGATTGGATAAGAGCTTGGAGTTGTGCATCGGATCCTTGAGTTCTACAATTTTCTCCATATATCTTTTCACTCCGTGTTTACTTGCTTTTATTTATCTATTCGTTCATTATATGCTTTCCGTAGTGTTAGAACAAAACCAAACATTTCCCGATTCTCTAGATAGTAGTCGATATTTGTTCGTGGTAGTTAAGTTGATACAAATTAGTCTCTGTGGGATACGATACTCTTGCTTGCTAATTGCTACACTAGCCCCGTACACTTGCGGGTATCACTTGTGTTAAAATAAGTCGAGTCAACTACTGCATTCTTTTTTACTCTTCCAATCACGCCCGTCATCTACAATTTTTTATCATTATTAAATTTGAGAAAATAATTTAATTTTTTTGACACAATATATCTATGTCATAATACTAATGCCTTCTCTTTATCACACTCTCTTTCTCTTCGGATTCTTACTCCGATTGACTTCTTTTATCGTTCTTTTTCTGTTTTAGTAAGTTTAAGCATGCATCTCTTAGCAAAGGTTGGTTACCTTTATGTTCAGGTCCATAGGTATAAGGAGATCTTGACGGTTCCCAAGTTTTCCGAGTGTTCCGAGAAGTTTTGAGTGTGTGAGGGGTTGTGTTGAAGCGATTAGTGTATGACGCAGTCGATGTGACCTAGGGTGTTCCATGTTGGCTATTTCAAGTGCCTTTAAGAGTCTTTCTTTGAGATCTTCAGTAAAAGGAGTCTTCGTGTGTTGTCTATATTAGCCACTATTACATTTTTTGTAGAAGTTTTCTTTGGTGTTACTTCATATTTCTTTGTGATTATCTTTGATCTACATATACTAACTTGGGTGTTTAGCATTTAGGTCACATATTACTTTTATATTTTTTGGCAAGGGGACGTCATATTCCACTAACTCATTTTAACCACATTTTATTACTATCCACGTCCTTAAAAAATATAGAAATTTTTGAAATTGCACGATTTTAATACACAATTGGTAATGTAAGAGAGAATAAATGGTAAAGTGAGAAAGAGATGAGAGAAGTAAGAGACAGGAAGAAAAAAAGTAGTGAAAGTAGAGTTAGTGGAGTGGTGTCCACTTCCTAAATTAGAAAGTTATTAAGATTCAATTTTTAAGGGTCGGAGGTAGTATAAAATTAAATATAAGTAGGACTCATATTCAATTAACTTTTTCTGCCAATTTTACTTACAATCAAATAAATTCTTAAAACTCGCATCGATAATATAACGTCTAAGTGCAGTACTTAGTCTGACTATTAATTCTCGTAATTCGATATTCGCACTTGTCTTTAACTATACTAGGATTACATGTACACTTGCAAGTTTGTATTTAGTGCTATAAAAAAAAGTAATCTAATTTAGGAATCAGATGGGTGTGAGCTCTGGCCTAATATAAGTATATTTTAGATTAATTCTCGTGAATGAAGGTTTCAACTGATGAGTTTGTGGACTTGTAAAGGATAAGAATTAGATCTAAACATACTCATGTAACTCAAAACTTACACAAGACATTAAATTTTAAGCCCAAAATGCATGTAAAGTGTAAACATTGACTAGCTAGGTGTCTGATAGTCGATGCAACGTAATGAAAGCGGTCAAAAGTTTCATTAAAATGACATATATATCGACAAATTATCATACACACACAGTAGTACAGTTTGCAATATTTTACTATTTGAAATTATTTTAACTTATATTGTGATGGAAGAAGCATTTGGTTGTTGGGGCTTGGAGTAGTCATGGTTCGGTCTAGGCTGGAGGAGGCCCGCCTCCGCGGATGCAAGAATTGTTGTATTCACAGTTGCGGCGTTGGGAACGTGGATTGAATGTTTTATAGGTGATGGAAGATGTCTTCTTTTTCGCCTCGGCTGTCCCAAACAAAATTATATTAGCTCCATCAACCATGTTCAAACACTGAAAGTATTCCCTTGTCAAAAAAATTGTGTGTGTGTGTATATGAACATATTCAATTTTTCATATTCTAAACACGCATATGTGGCCATATATCTATATAATCATAGAAAATACTTGAATTAATAATAAATAAAAAAAAATTAATCGAGCATACTTTTGGTGTTGGTGGTCTCCACAAGCTTCCTGGCAAAAGCTACTTGGGATTGGGGAGACATTATGAGAACAATTAGAACCAAAAGAAAAACAAGTATGTTCCTACCCATGCTTGGAAGTTAAAATTTAGTTGAGTGTTTTATGAAGTGATGTTGTGTTGCATTTGGTGAGAAATTTATAGATAAATTTGAGCTATTGAGTGGTAGATATATTTCGGGGGACAAGTTGACGACGTCAAAAAGTTTTTCCACATAGTGTTTCTTCACTACTAGCTAGACAATCAATAGAGTAGCATCTATGTCATACGTAATTAAGGAAAATGATAGGAAATGCCCTTGTCTTCTTATTCTAGAAGAGGGATAACAAACTTTCATTATTGAGGTATTGCAGATTTTTTAATAATTTACAATTCAAATATTAGTATTTTGGGCCTGTATAGCCAGGGCTCGGCATGGATGTAGGCCTCCTGCTTCTCGCACAAACAAACATAATTTGCACCATTATAGTCTACTTATTTAGTAATTCATGCGCATATTGGATGTTATTTGTTAAATACATGTAAAGTATTGGAGAATTAAATATATGTTGTGTGTCAAATTACACATATATAGCTAATTTTAGGATGATCGATTTAAATGATCAATTAACATTTAAAATTATGAGTTTAAGATGAAATTTGATTTGTTAAACGAGATAATAGAAAGAAATAATACTTCGATAAGATACAATCAAGTTGTTTGTGATTAAATTAGCTAGTGTGAAGATGAAATGCATAATCATGAGATCTAATATGTTCTTGACATACAAAATAATTTTGAGATGCAATTTGAAATAAGTCGTAATAGGATTCATTTAGGATTAAATTAGTCATATGAATAAATGTGAGATGGTTAATAAAGAGATACAACTAACCTTAGCATGTGTAGTCATGGATTGAGCTTTTAAATGAAAGGTTATTGAATAAAAGATAAGATTAATAAAAGTACTTATTGCAACTTAATGAATCCTTTGGAGATGAGCGAATATACATTTTGTTGACTTGAACATTTAAGGAAATGTAATCGAAAAAAATACGAATAAATAAAACCTCAAGTTATGAATACACAACGGCATAGCAACCGAACAACTTCTTCTAAAAATATTAAAATAATCAAGAATATGAGTATAAATATAATGATTCTCAAGAGAGACCACTTTTAAAATAATATAATTTTTATTTTATATATAGGACTTCAAACAAGGTTACCAGCTACAATCTATGTCCTCTCAAACCGATCAATTAGAGCGGAAAAGACCATTACATTTTTCACGTAAATTTGTTCATGAATTTAAATACTCTCCCACTTTATCTTATTATAAGCTCAAATTTTTGTCGTAGGTAGGATCCTGATATGATACAGCAAGAATGAAATGGTATCAGAACTTTTTTTTATAATTTATATAAATTATATAGTAAATAATAATGAAAATATGCGGCGGTGTTTGGGCTTGGCGTTATTTCGGAATGGGCCACGAGTTAAGAGCAAAGCAAATTAATTATTTGGTATGCTTCTCTTATACAGATAAATATTTGGGCCAACGTATGGGCTGTCAAAAGCTTTTTATGTTGCTACTCTTTTAGGAGTGAACTAAAAAATTAGTACCCAGAAAATACGATTTGCACATTTTTAATACACAATATTTATAAAATTATATTTTTAGTCTAAAAGTTTTATAAATCTCAAATTAAATCCTGATTTTTACTATTCTATCATTTGGGCCTTGAGGGGTATAGTTGTCCATTTAGTTTGATTTGAGGATCAAACTTGTGGTTTTGGAATGTATTATGTACTCCATCCGTCCCATAAAAGTTGAGACAAAACTTTCGGGCACGGAAATTAAGAATTTATATTAAATAAATAAGAGAGATAAAAAAAAGTAGGAAAGATAAGAGATAGTAAAGTAAATGATGGAATAAAGTAAGAGTAATTAGATGTTTTGTCTTTTGTTAAAAAAGGAAATGACTCAACTTTGTTGGGACGGACTAAAAAAGAATACGACTCAACTTTTATGGACGGAGGGAGTACTTCTTTTGTAATTTGTTAAGGACCAAAACTTTTGGTAGTATTATTAAATTTTTGTTTATTATCTCAAAATAAATTATTTAAATCTTTGTAGTGTTATCTAAAAATAAATTATTTAAATCTTTGTATTATTATTTAAATCTTTGTACTATTATTTAAATTATTGCATTAAAATCAGAAAATTAATATGCATTTGTAGTATTATTTAGAAAATATAGAATGGTTATTTTTAAGCATTCATTGTTAATGCTTGATTGCAACAAAAATTTATAATTTGTTAGATACCGATTTTTCTACATGAATCAAGTTGTAATTTATTTTGACTTAAATTGAATTGTAGTTTATTTAATTTAAATGACTTTATTTAAATTATTGTTGCAATCAAGCATTAAACTAAAAATGAATCCGTTAAAAATAAACCATTTAATATATTTTAAATAATACTACAAATACATATTAATTTTCCGATTATGATAGTTTAAATAATGATACAACCATGATCCATATCATAATGATGCATAAACGTATGGAGAATGACTAAATTGGTATATAAAGAACTCAACTAATTGAGAACTTAAGAGTATAAAAACTCAATGTAAAATTAATATTCAAAAGTCAGTCTTTATAGTTCAACAATGAGGCCTTTATATAAACAAATGAAAATCCTAACTAGGAAATAAATAAAACCTAAAATATAATTTACTTAGCCTCCAAGTCTTATATTCTATAACTGCATCACATAGTTTTGACTAGTTAATCTATCTTAATTTTGCATTTGGTAGCTAAATAAAATTGCAAGTTATTATAGTCAGATGTTTGGTACATTAAATCATAAATAAAAAAATAATTATAATAACCTAAACTACCCTTATATATAAATAAATAACATAATTACGATAACCAAGTTTAGGAAGGTAATAATGTATTTTACTAATACGGGTACAATATTCGAAAAAAGATTAGTAATTTGGCCAAATTGGAAGTTAGTTATCTAGTTGAAACATAAGCTTTTCATTAGACCTTGCGTTGGTCGGATACAAGACACGGATAAATCTTACTTATTATAACATAGCCACCAAATGACGCCTTAGTGGAAAATCTCAAAGTGAAGATAATATATACACTGTCCTATATATCCTTGTTAGTTCATAAATTCAAAATCATGTTGAAATTAGTACTTGGTTGTGCCATGACAATTTCATCTCATTGATTGCTTTATCTTTGGGGCATATTAAGATAGTAGTAACCAATTGTCATGATATATAATTTTTGAGTTTTTACTTGGTAATTTTTCTAGCCTTAGTTGAAGGGTTGATAAACTCGGATATTACAAGCAATTCAGATTTAAAACTTGATAATTTTGGTATTTGATGAATTTGCCAATTTTAAAGGACGAGAAGTAAACCTAAAACATACTCATATAACTCACAAACCCTTAAACAAGGACTAAAATATTGCTTTAACTCAAACAAAATTAAAATGACGTATACCGACATAATCATAAACACCATACTACAGTTTGGATTATTTAATTTGAAATTGTGTAATATTGTACTTCAACTCTTCAAACATTGGGTGTTCGGGCTTGGATTCTCAAGGTTTGGTATGGGCGGAAGGTGGCCTTCCGTAACAATGATTCATGTATAACTACACTCGCGGCGCTTGTAACCTGGGCCCCCGATTGGTTTAATGGCGCCCCGATCCCGGATCGGTTTAACGGTGATGGGTGCTGACACCTTTTTCGTCTCGGCTTCCACAAATAAAAATATGTTATTGTTAATAAAAACATCATACGCTATAATTTTGAAAAAATATGACGGTTACTGACTCGTCATCTAACTGAGTGTCAATAAAAAATTATGTGACCTTATGGGAGAGGATCCCCTGCTGTGTTTAAAAACACAGCAGGGGCTGCTGTGGTTTAGACGACAGGCATTTGCAAATGAAACACAGCATAGGACCAAGAGAGAGAATTGGTGGGACCGAAGTATACGGAACACATACTAGTTCTAATTCTTTATTCACTACTCCATTTTCTACCCATTTTTTTATTTAATTAAAAATACAGTCGGCTAAATCAACTTTTTTTCATTGAGCAGCATCTAATAATATTATGGAACACTTATATTATTTTGTTTTACAATCATGATATACCAAAGGCCACTTTTACATACCTATTGAAAAATATTACTACTCCATAACACACACAAGAACTAATTAATATATTAAGTAATACCATTAAGTTAATTGCAATAAAATTTGTGTAATTACTATTTAATTTTCTACGCCATACTAAATTTTCGCAAGCTATAAAAAAAACAGCATGCAAATTTTTTTATTTTGCAATAGTTCTTTTATTCAAATAAATATACTATAAAATTCAATTAACTTTATCAATTAAAACACTTATAAATTTTGATCATGTTATAATGAATTAAAGTCCCACCTTATTAAAGAAAAATATTTATTCCCTCCATTCCTAAAAAGTATGAAATTTAATTTGGCACATGTTTTAATTTGTATGTGTATGCCGTTTAAAATCGTGTCAAACCAAATATTCATACTTTTCAGGGACTGATGGAATAAATATTTTTCTTTAACGAGGTGGGACTTTCTAATTTATTATAACATGATCAAAATTATTAAGTGTTTTAATATAGAGTTAATTGAATTTTATAGTACTATAGCAAATATTGCAAAACAAAATAATTGCACGCTGTTTTTTTTATAGCTTGTGAAAATTTAGTATGGCCTAGAAAATTAAATAGTAATTACACAAATTTTATTGCAATTAACTTAATGGTATTACTTAATATATTAATGAGTTCTTGTGTGTGTTATGGAGAAGTAATATTTTTCAATAGGTATGTAAAAGTGGCCTTTAGTATATCATGATTGTAAAACAAAACACTAAAATAAGTGTTCCATAATATTATTAGATGCTGCTCAATGAAAAAAAGTTGATTTAGCCGACTGCATTTTTAATTAAATAAAAAAATGTGTAGAAAATGGAGTAGTGAATAAAGAATTAGAAGCATTATGTGTTTCGTATACTTCGGTCCCACCATTTCTCTCTCTTAGTCCTATGCGTTTCATTTGCAAATGCCTATCGTTTAAACCACAGCAGCCCCTGCTGTGTTTTTTAACACAGCAGGGGATCCTCTCCTGACCTTATATCTCTATATACTCATAAAACAACATGAATTTAAAATAACAAGAGGTGAATAGAGCATACTTTTGATGTTGGTAGTCTCCGCAAGTTCTCTTGCAATATTTAGAAAAGAAATTACTTTTCCACCCATATATTTTTTATGTTAACTATTAAATGAGTTTTTTTGGATGATATTTTGTGTTGGATTTGATCATCAATTTATAGATATTTTTTTGTAAATAAGTGGTAGAGAAATTTCAGGGTAATGTGGTAACTTAGTCAAAAAGTTTTTCCACATGGACATGGGTAAGAAAACGAAAGGATGACCCTCAATTATTAAATCTCATGGTCTCTTGCTATCTTCTTTTTTTTTCTTAAAGATATTTGGGGAGATATTATTAGAACAATTAGTACTATCAAAATGTTAATAAAGAAAAGCAATTACTTTCCCGCCCATATTTGAGGTTGAAATTTAGTAAATGAGTCTGTTTAGGATGAGCATTTCGTGGCATTTGCAAATCAATTTATTACAAGTAAATTTAATCAATTGAATGGATCATAATTGAGATAAGTAAATTTAAGCAATTGAATGGTAAAGAATTGAGATACTCAAATTACATAGTCTGAAAACTTTTCCACGTGCACGTGGCTAGTAAGAAACCACAAGTAGCCTCAATTATTATAATCGATCATGTCCAATTATATAGACACTAGTCTTGTCCTCCATCCACACATGAATGTTTAAAAATATATTAAGAAAAGTGGTAGGAAAAAATTAATGGAATATGAGTTTGTATGCATTATTTTAAATGAAATGTCAGTGATATGAATTAGTGGAAGGTGAGACTCTATTATTATTTACGATAAAAGTAAATCGGGACACTTATTTGCGGACAGACTAAAATGGAAGATGAGACTCCTATTCGAGGACGAAGGGGGTATATCTTAAAATACTGTATTTGATTAAAATCTACTGTAGTAGACAATCATTATAACCAATCTTGTCCCAATTATATAGACAATAGTATATCTTAACATACTGTATTTGATTAAAATATACTGCATTCTACTACAGTACATTTCGAGATCTACTCCATACTATTAAACTAACAGGGATTTTAATTATGAACTTTATTTTATGCTCTGCAAAGATTAACTGTTTGACATCGGAAATTTTCAGAAAACAATTATACATTGGATCTTAGTGGATCGAATGTTAAGGTCATTGTGTGATATCTTAACTAATAATTGATGAATCCATATAATATCTGATGTCTGAGTGCATACTTAGTCTGACTATTAGTTCTCGTAATTCGATATCCGCAGTTGTCTTTAACTATACGTATTAAGATTACATGTACATCAGCAAGTTATATTTAGTGCTATAAAAATGTAATATAATTTTGGAACCAGATGGGTGTGAGCTCGATCGGGCCTACTATATATAAGTATATTTTGGATTAATTCTCGTGAATGAAGGTTTGAACTGATGAGTTTGTGGACTTGTAAAGGATAAGAATTGGATCTAAACATACTCATGTAACTCAAAACTTACACAAGACATTAAATTTTTAAGCCCAAAATGCATGTAAAGTGTAAACATTGACTAGCTAGGTGTCTGATAGTCGACGCAACGTAATGAAAGCGGTCAAAAGTTTGGTTAAACTGACATGTATATATTGACATAATCATAATTCATACACACAGTAGTACAGTTTGCAATATTTTATTTGGAATTATTTAACTTATATTGTGATGGAAGCATTTGGTGGTTTGGACTTGGAGTAGTCAAGGTTTGGTCTTCGGTGGAGGAGGCCTGCCTCCGCCGATGCGCCTGCAAAGTTTTATGTAGGTACACTCGCGGGGTTTGGAATATGGAGATGCTGGATAGGTGATGGTTGATGTCTTCCTTTTTGCCTCGGCTGTCACAAATAAAATTATATTAGCTCCATCAACCATGTTCAAACATTGAAAAGTATTCACTTGTCAAACAAATTGTGTGTGTGTGTATATGAACATATTCCATTTTTCATATTCTAAACATGTATATGTGGCCATATATCTATATAATCATAAAAATTAAATCAATTAATAATACCAAGAAATTAATAGAGCATACTTTTGGTGTTGGTAGTCTCCACAAGCTTCCTGGCTAAAGCTACTTGGGGTTGGGGGGACATTATGAGAACAATTAGAACCAAAAGAAAAACAAGTATGTTCCTACCCATGCTTTGAAGTTAAAATTTAGTTGAGTGTTTTTAGGATGTGATGTTGTGTTGCATTTGGTGATAAATTTATAGATAAATTTCAGCAATTGAGTGGTAGATATATTTCGGGGGACAAATTGACGAAGTCAAAAAGTTTTTCCACATCAATTATTTTGAATCTCAAATAGTATTTCTTCAATGCTAGCTAGACAACCAATAGAGTAGTATCTATGTCATACGTAATTAAGGAAAATGAGAGGAAATGGAATTTTCGATATATCGTAATTTTCGATACGATACGATATCGTATCGAAAACTTTCGATACGATAACGATATGAATTTCCTTATATCGCGATATATCGTTTTATATCGAAAATACGATATATATCGAAAATTTTCGATATATCGATATTTTCGATATATATCGATATTATATTTTCAATATATATCGATATATATCGAAATTTTCGATATATATCGATATTTAACGATATATCGAATTTCGATACGAT
>NC_062970.1:6039402-6042144 GCF_023119035.1 Salvia hispanica | reverse complement strand
TTTAAGCTATATAGCAATTTATAGCTATATATAGCTTTTAAAGCTATATATAGCTATATATAGCTTTCGATATTATATTTTCAATATATATCGATATATATCGAAATTTTCGATATATATCGATATTTAACGATATATCGAATTTCGATACGATATATTGAAATATCGATACGATAACGATATGAAATTTTTTATATTGAAATTCGATATATCGAAACTTTCGATATGATAACGATATGAAATTCTTTCATATCGATATTTTCGATACAATACACGATACAACATTTTCGATACGATATATCGTATCGACCCACCCCTATTCTAGAAGCGCGATAACAAACTTTCATTATAGAGTTATTGCAAATTTTTCAATAATCTAATTACAATTCAAACATTGTTATTTCGGGCCTGTATGTCAGGGCCCGGCTTGGATGTAGGCCTCCTGCTTCTTGCACAAACGAACATAAGAGCATCTCCAATGCAAATAGGCTAGCCATAGGCCAGCCACTCTCTCTCCCTGCCACGTCAGCAACACTAAAAATCCACCTGCCACATCAGATTTAGGCCAGCCATAGGCTAGCCATAGGGCAGCCGCAATAAAAATAATTCAAAATATACTACATTTACGGAATTAAAATTACGATTAAATTACCGAATTAAATTTACAAGGCATATACGGAAAAATTCATTAATTTTATTTAAATAAAAAAAGTACATTAACTAAAAATCAAAAAAATTACATAATAAAAAAAAATCCGGGCTTCCACACACGAGCCACCGCCTCACTCTACTCCTCACTAATTTATTAAAAAAATACATTAAAAAATGTTAGTATGCCTTGAATCTGTTATAGTTTGCCGCTAGCCGAACGGGGGTCTGCGATGCCCCCTTGCCATGGGGATCCGGGGGCGCGGAGAGGCCTCCGGCCCGACGTTATGACATGTTTCTGTTTTAGATCTTAATTTTGTATTGGGCTAGTTGTTGTCCATCGCTAGATGTTGCTCTTGTACAGAAATTTAGAGATAGAGAAAATCGTGTTTATATAGTTTTTTAAAAAATAAAAACAAAGAATTAAAAAAAAAATAAAAAATAGCGCTAGCTGATCGCTGGCCGATCGGCACGCCACAATGTCGGCCAGCGCGTCGCGATCGGCCAGCCCACGCCGAAATTTTGGCCGATTTTCCGCTGGCCGTCTCCAATGGTTCGGCTAGCCGATCGGCCAGCGGCACGAATCAGCTAGCTGGTCGCTCGCCGACCATTGGAGATGCTCTAATTTGCTCCACTATAGTCTATTATTTTAGTAAGTACACTATTTCCCGCGCATATTGGACGTTATTTGTTAAATACGTGTAAAGTATTGGAGAATTAAATATATGTTGCATAACTTGTGTCAAATTACACATATATAGCTATTTTTAGGAGGATCGATTTAAATGATCAATTATTTTAAATTATGAGTTTAAGATAAAATTTGGTTTGTTAGACAATATAATAGAAAGATAAAATACATACTGTGATAAGATACAATCAAGTTTGTTTATGATTAAATTAGCTAGTGTGAAGATGAAATGCATAATCATGAGATCCAATATTTCTTGACATACAAAATAATTGTGAGATGCAATATGAAATAAAACATAATAGGAATCATTTAGGATTAAATTAGTTATATGAATAAATGTGAGATGGTTAATAAAGACATAGTACAATCTAATCTTAGCATGTGTCGTCATGGATTGAGCTTTTAAACGAAACATTGAATAAACGATAAGATTAATAAGTACTTATAGCAACTTAATGAATCCTTTGGAAATGAGCGAATATACATTTTGTTGAGTTGAACATTTAACAAAATGTAATCGAAAAAAAATACGAATAAATAAAACCTCAAGTTATGAATACACAACAGCCATAGCTACCGAACAACTTCTTCTAAAAAAATTAAAATAATCAAGAATATAAGTATAAATATAGTGATTCTGAAGAGAGACCAATTTTAAAATAATATACTTCATTCGTCCCTTAAAATTTGTTATCATTTGACCCAGCACAGGTTTTAAGAAATGTAATAGAAAGTGGGTTGAAAAAGTTGATGACATGTGAGCCCTACTTTGATATACTCCTTCCGTCCCACATTACTTGAGGCGTTTCTTTTCGACACGAGATTTAAGAAAGTTGTGTTTAGTGAGTTAAATAAAGTAGAGAAGAGAATAAACTAAAAGAAAGAATAAAGTATGTAAGATTAGACGTTTTGTTTTTAGTCAAAAAAAGAAAATGATTCAAATAACTTTGGACAACCCAAAAAAGAATACGATTCAAGTAACTTGGGATGGGGTGGGGGAGTATTAGTTTTAAAATAAAATGTGAGTATAAATGAGTTAGTGGAATGCATGGTCCACTATAAAAAATGGTAAAAGTGAAAGCTGACAAATTTTTATGGACGGACGAAAAAAAAAATAAATGACAAATTTTCAAGGAGAGGGGGAGTAATTTTTATTATACAGGGCTTCAAACAAGGTTACCAGTTGCATTCTATATCCTCTCAAACCGATCAATTAGAGCGGAAAAGACCATTACATTTTTGTCGTAAGATATGTCCTCTCAAACCGCTTTTATCTTATTACAAGCTCAAATTTTTGTCGGAAGTAGGATCCTGATATGATACAGGAGCGGCGGATCCAGAATTTATAAAAGGAGGGAGCGAAATATACATTAGTAGGATGGTTTAGGGTGAAAATGACA
>NC_062970.1:6022401-6039302 GCF_023119035.1 Salvia hispanica | reverse complement strand
AACAAAATTAAAATGACGTATACCGACATAATCATAAACACCATACTACAGTTTGGATTATTTAATTTGAAATTGTGTAATATTGTACTTCAACTCTTCAAACATTGGGTGTTCGGGCTTGGATTCTCAAGGTTTGGTATGGGCGGAAGGTGGCCTTCCGTAACAATGATTCATGTATAACTACACTCGCGGCGCTTGTAACCTGGGCCCCCGATTGGTTTAATGGCGCCCCGATCCCGGATCGGTTTAACGGTGATGGGTGCTGACACCTTTTTCGTCTCGGCTTCCACAAATAAAAATATGTTATTGTTAATAAAAACATCATACGCTATAATTTTGAAAAAATATGACGGTTACTGACTCGTCATCTAACTGAGTGTCAATAAAAAATTATGTGACCTTATGGGAGAGGATCCCCTGCTGTGTTTAAAAACACAGCAGGGGCTGCTGTGGTTTAGACGACAGGCATTTGCAAATGAAACACAGCATAGGACCAAGAGAGAGAATTGGTGGGACCGAAGTATACGGAACACATACTAGTTCTAATTCTTTATTCACTACTCCATTTTCTACCCATTTTTTTATTTAATTAAAAATACAGTCGGCTAAATCAACTTTTTTTCATTGAGCAGCATCTAATAATATTATGGAACACTTATATTATTTTGTTTTACAATCATGATATACCAAAGGCCACTTTTACATACCTATTGAAAAATATTACTACTCCATAACACACACAAGAACTAATTAATATATTAAGTAATACCATTAAGTTAATTGCAATAAAATTTGTGTAATTACTATTTAATTTTCTACGCCATACTAAATTTTCGCAAGCTATAAAAAAAACAGCATGCAAATTTTTTTATTTTGCAATAGTTCTTTTATTCAAATAAATATACTATAAAATTCAATTAACTTTATCAATTAAAACACTTATAAATTTTGATCATGTTATAATGAATTAAAGTCCCACCTTATTAAAGAAAAATATTTATTCCCTCCATTCCTAAAAAGTATGAAATTTAATTTGGCACATGTTTTAATTTGTATGTGTATGCCGTTTAAAATCGTGTCAAACCAAATATTCATACTTTTCAGGGACTGATGGAATAAATATTTTTCTTTAACGAGGTGGGACTTTCTAATTTATTATAACATGATCAAAATTATTAAGTGTTTTAATATAGAGTTAATTGAATTTTATAGTACTATAGCAAATATTGCAAAACAAAATAATTGCACGCTGTTTTTTTTATAGCTTGTGAAAATTTAGTATGGCCTAGAAAATTAAATAGTAATTACACAAATTTTATTGCAATTAACTTAATGGTATTACTTAATATATTAATGAGTTCTTGTGTGTGTTATGGAGAAGTAATATTTTTCAATAGGTATGTAAAAGTGGCCTTTAGTATATCATGATTGTAAAACAAAACACTAAAATAAGTGTTCCATAATATTATTAGATGCTGCTCAATGAAAAAAAGTTGATTTAGCCGACTGCATTTTTAATTAAATAAAAAAATGTGTAGAAAATGGAGTAGTGAATAAAGAATTAGAAGCATTATGTGTTTCGTATACTTCGGTCCCACCATTTCTCTCTCTTAGTCCTATGCGTTTCATTTGCAAATGCCTATCGTTTAAACCACAGCAGCCCCTGCTGTGTTTTTTAACACAGCAGGGGATCCTCTCCTGACCTTATATCTCTATATACTCATAAAACAACATGAATTTAAAATAACAAGAGGTGAATAGAGCATACTTTTGATGTTGGTAGTCTCCGCAAGTTCTCTTGCAATATTTAGAAAAGAAATTACTTTTCCACCCATATATTTTTTATGTTAACTATTAAATGAGTTTTTTTGGATGATATTTTGTGTTGGATTTGATCATCAATTTATAGATATTTTTTTGTAAATAAGTGGTAGAGAAATTTCAGGGTAATGTGGTAACTTAGTCAAAAAGTTTTTCCACATGGACATGGGTAAGAAAACGAAAGGATGACCCTCAATTATTAAATCTCATGGTCTCTTGCTATCTTCTTTTTTTTTCTTAAAGATATTTGGGGAGATATTATTAGAACAATTAGTACTATCAAAATGTTAATAAAGAAAAGCAATTACTTTCCCGCCCATATTTGAGGTTGAAATTTAGTAAATGAGTCTGTTTAGGATGAGCATTTCGTGGCATTTGCAAATCAATTTATTACAAGTAAATTTAATCAATTGAATGGATCATAATTGAGATAAGTAAATTTAAGCAATTGAATGGTAAAGAATTGAGATACTCAAATTACATAGTCTGAAAACTTTTCCACGTGCACGTGGCTAGTAAGAAACCACAAGTAGCCTCAATTATTATAATCGATCATGTCCAATTATATAGACACTAGTCTTGTCCTCCATCCACACATGAATGTTTAAAAATATATTAAGAAAAGTGGTAGGAAAAAATTAATGGAATATGAGTTTGTATGCATTATTTTAAATGAAATGTCAGTGATATGAATTAGTGGAAGGTGAGACTCTATTATTATTTACGATAAAAGTAAATCGGGACACTTATTTGCGGACAGACTAAAATGGAAGATGAGACTCCTATTCGAGGACGAAGGGGGTATATCTTAAAATACTGTATTTGATTAAAATCTACTGTAGTAGACAATCATTATAACCAATCTTGTCCCAATTATATAGACAATAGTATATCTTAACATACTGTATTTGATTAAAATATACTGCATTCTACTACAGTACATTTCGAGATCTACTCCATACTATTAAACTAACAGGGATTTTAATTATGAACTTTATTTTATGCTCTGCAAAGATTAACTGTTTGACATCGGAAATTTTCAGAAAACAATTATACATTGGATCTTAGTGGATCGAATGTTAAGGTCATTGTGTGATATCTTAACTAATAATTGATGAATCCATATAATATCTGATGTCTGAGTGCATACTTAGTCTGACTATTAGTTCTCGTAATTCGATATCCGCAGTTGTCTTTAACTATACGTATTAAGATTACATGTACATCAGCAAGTTATATTTAGTGCTATAAAAATGTAATATAATTTTGGAACCAGATGGGTGTGAGCTCGATCGGGCCTACTATATATAAGTATATTTTGGATTAATTCTCGTGAATGAAGGTTTGAACTGATGAGTTTGTGGACTTGTAAAGGATAAGAATTGGATCTAAACATACTCATGTAACTCAAAACTTACACAAGACATTAAATTTTTAAGCCCAAAATGCATGTAAAGTGTAAACATTGACTAGCTAGGTGTCTGATAGTCGACGCAACGTAATGAAAGCGGTCAAAAGTTTGGTTAAACTGACATGTATATATTGACATAATCATAATTCATACACACAGTAGTACAGTTTGCAATATTTTATTTGGAATTATTTAACTTATATTGTGATGGAAGCATTTGGTGGTTTGGACTTGGAGTAGTCAAGGTTTGGTCTTCGGTGGAGGAGGCCTGCCTCCGCCGATGCGCCTGCAAAGTTTTATGTAGGTACACTCGCGGGGTTTGGAATATGGAGATGCTGGATAGGTGATGGTTGATGTCTTCCTTTTTGCCTCGGCTGTCACAAATAAAATTATATTAGCTCCATCAACCATGTTCAAACATTGAAAAGTATTCACTTGTCAAACAAATTGTGTGTGTGTGTATATGAACATATTCCATTTTTCATATTCTAAACATGTATATGTGGCCATATATCTATATAATCATAAAAATTAAATCAATTAATAATACCAAGAAATTAATAGAGCATACTTTTGGTGTTGGTAGTCTCCACAAGCTTCCTGGCTAAAGCTACTTGGGGTTGGGGGGACATTATGAGAACAATTAGAACCAAAAGAAAAACAAGTATGTTCCTACCCATGCTTTGAAGTTAAAATTTAGTTGAGTGTTTTTAGGATGTGATGTTGTGTTGCATTTGGTGATAAATTTATAGATAAATTTCAGCAATTGAGTGGTAGATATATTTCGGGGGACAAATTGACGAAGTCAAAAAGTTTTTCCACATCAATTATTTTGAATCTCAAATAGTATTTCTTCAATGCTAGCTAGACAACCAATAGAGTAGTATCTATGTCATACGTAATTAAGGAAAATGAGAGGAAATGCCCTTGTCTTCTTGTTCTAGAAGCGCGATAACAAACTTTCATTATAGAGTTATTGCAAATTTTTCAATAATTTAATTACAATTCAAACATTGTATTTCGGGCCTGTATAGTAAGAGCCCGGCTTGGATGTAGGCCTCCTGCTTCTTGCACAAACGAACATAATTTGCTCCACTATAGTCTACTATTTTAGTAAGTACACTATTTCCCGCGCATATTGGACGTTATTTGTTAAATACGTGTAAAGTATTGGAGAATTAAATATAACTTGTGTCAAATTACACATATATAGATATTTTTAGGAGGATCGATTTAAATGATCAATTAACATTTTAAATTATGAGTTTAAGATAAAATTTGGTATTAAATTATGAGTTTAAGATAAAATTTGGTTTGTTAGACAAGATAATAGAAAGATAAAATACTTACTGTGATAAGATACAATCAAGTTTGTTTATGATTAAATTAGCTATTGTGAAGATGAAATGCATAATCATGAGATCCAATATTTCTTGACATACAAAATAATTGTGAGATGCAATATGAAATAAAACATAATAGGAATCATTTAGGATTAAATTAGTTATATGAATAAATGTGAGATGGTTAATAAAGACATAGTACAATCTAATCTTAGCATGTGTCGTCATGGATTGAGCTTTTAAACGAAACATTGAATAAACGATAAGATTAATAAGTACTTATAGCAACTTAATGAATCCTTTGGAAATGAGCGAATATACATTTTGTTGAGTTGAACATTTAACAAAATGTAATCGAAAAAAAATACGAATAAATAAAACCTCAAGTTATGAATACACAACAGCCATAGCTACCGAACAACTTCTTCTAAAAAAATTAAAATAATCAAGAATATAAGTATAAATATAGTGATTCTGAAGAGAGACCAATTTTAAAATAATATACTTCATTCGTCCCTTAAAATTTGTTATCATTTGACCCAGCACAGGTTTTAAGAAATGTAATAGAAAGTGAGTTGAAAAAGTTGATGACATGTGGGCTCTACTTTGATATACTCCTTCCGTCCCACATTACTTAGGCGTTTCTTTTCGACACGAGATTTAAGAAAGTTGTGTTTAGTGAGTTAAATAAAATAGAGAAGAGAATAAAGTAATAGAAAGAATAAAGTATGTAAGATTAGACGTTTTGTTTTTAGTCAAAAAAAGGAAATGATTCAAATAACTTTGGACAACCTAAAAAGGAATACGAATCAAATAAAACTTGGGATGAGGGGAGTATTAGTTTTAAAATAAAATGTGAGTAGAAATGAGTTAGTGGAATGCAGGGTCTAGTATAAAAGATGGTAAAAGTGAAAGGTGACAAATTTTTATGGACGGACAAAAAGGAAATAAATGACAAATTTTTAGGGAATTGATTAATTTTTATTATACAGGGCTTCAAACAAGGTTACCAGCTGCATCCTATGTCCTCTCAAACCGATCAATTAGAGCGGAAAAGATCATTACATTTTTGTCGTAAGTAGGATCCTCATGATATCATATAGGAGTGGCGGATCCAAGATTCATAAACGGGAGGAGCAAAATATACATTAGTAGGATGATTTAGGGTGAAAATGATAATTTTTTTCAATTTTTGGGGCGACGTCGGGACATATGTAGGGGGCGACAGCCCCCCTATATAAATAATAATGAAAATATGTGGCGGTGGTTGGGCTACGCGTTATTTCGGAATGGGCCACGAGTTAAGAGCAAAGCAAATTAATTATTTGGTCTGCATCTCTTATACAGATAAATATTTGGGCCAATGTACTTCTGATTTGGGGACTGCAACAGCAAACGACATATTATGGGCCGTCAAAAGCTTTTTATGTGCCTACTTTTATTAATTCATTTATTGGGCCACCGATTATATGGGCTGTGGATAAATGCCATTCATAAGCCAATGTTGGGCTAAAATGATTCCATTTTTACATATTGGGTAAAATTATGTTTAAACTTTTATTATGAATTTACTTAGTACTCTCACTATATTACTTTAAAACTTTCTAATATTGAAAATAAATTTATTGAAGAAGGAGTTGGCGAGTTGCCAACTGACTCTCTAATGTAGCTTTATTTGCTGAGAATATTAGGGTAGTTGTGTTAATGTACGCAGATGTTAGTTAACTCAAATACATATATATACTGTGGGGGTAAGTGGTAGTAAATTATAAATGCATGACAATTATTAAGGTTTTTTTTTCATACGCGTTGTATGTTACCCGAAAGACAAATATTATTGGATAGGACTAGAGATACCCACGGTTCCAGAACTGACGGTTACGGTTCGGAACCGTCCACGAGAGTGTTTCGCGGTTCTGGTTTCGGTTCCAAAACCGGCAGTTCCGGTTTCCGGCGGTTTTTACGGTTCCGAATCACCAGTTTTAGGCGGTTCCGGCTCGATTTCATGATTTTTCGGCGTTTTATTGCGGTTCCTGTCTAAAACCGCCCGGCACGATTTCAGTTCGATTTAAATCTCACGGTTTCGCAGTTCACCGCTCGAACAGTAAACCTTGGCATCTCTAGATAGGACTTGTACTTTATTATCATGGTTTTAGTAGTATTTGATTACCATACAGAGGTTATCACTTATCACTTGCAAATTAGTAATATTTTCCAAAGACTTGATATAGGAAGGTCTAAAATGACAAAAGGAGATATTTTTTTAGACGAAAAGAATATTACATTAAAATATAAATTAAGAGTTTATCCCTTTATATACCTTAAATGGAATAATATTTACTTTATCCAAACTTTAGGCCACATCCAGCAGTCACGCACTCGAGTCAAATCCAATTTTACATTCTTTTCATCGATACTACATCTTCGATGTGCATCTCCAGGTGATTCATAGATAATTAGGAAATCATTTTCATCACTTTCATTAATACTGTTACATTTTTAGATATGATTCTCTCGATTGATGTGAGAATAAGAATTCAATAAAAACACAAGCGGCCACAACTAACTAATTAGACGAATTGCCACTATTATTTTTTGAATCAGATTAGTGCTATTACTTATTTTATTAGATATATGTAGTAGTCGACTAAATAGGTAAATTTACAGAAATATTTATTGAAACCATTTAGTGGTGTGAAGAATAAGTATCTGAGCCCCTAGTTTCTTGAGCATGATGTGAAAATGCATAATGACTGTTGAAAGAGTAAGATCGCATATCTTTTGGTGGGATACAAGCTAGATACTGCATCTCATCCAGCAACCTTTTTTTATTACATCCTTTCCACTCTTCACTTTGAACCTAGTAATGTTCATACCTTTATTTGCATCCCTCCAATTAATAATATTTTAACATAAATGACGATTTCCCTTTTAAAAATCATACATGACGATTTCAAATATGTAGCCATTCTTCTTATAGTACTGTTGTCCAATGTGTATCTTACGAGCGTAAATATATATACTACATATAAATAATAAATGTATTATCATACAGTTAACTTAACTTTCTTTTTAATGCTTAATATCTCTATATATTTATGTTATTGAGTCTCACTTTTCTTATCCCACGTCGACTTAGTAATGAATCATTTTTATCCATATATTATTGGATAGCCTCTCTATTTATGAGGATTTTTAAGTAATTGACTGGTCCATTAAGAGACTTATTTTTACTTTGCTCGGTTTTAAGAAATCTAATAGAAAGTGGGACTACAAAAATAGTGAAAGGTTGATTATACTTTTATTTATTAGTTTTATAATAAAATGTGAGTGAAATAAAGTTAGTGGAATGTGTTTATTAAAAAAATTGAAAAAAAAATTGACACGATTATACACACAGAGAAGAAAATGGCAAATTATGAGGATTAATGGTGGAAGGGGGGAGTATTTTTAATCGAAAGATCAGGCTTATATGATGACTTAATTAGCCCTATATATATCAAATTACTAGCCAAAATACCATGTAACAGAAAGAGAAAAGTAGAAAGACAAACTGTGGATCCATATACATTGATACACACACACTAAAGAAAAAGTACATATTTCAATTTGTTATGCATAAAGTTTTACGTCCTTACAGATATTCAAATTTAGGTCACGTACATACTTGCATCCAACTGTGAGCATAAATTAAGATTGGCTCATGCTAAAACTACAACTCATGATATTATTATAGTACTCCTAGTAAAGAAGCATGCATATATGTCAGCTTGACTGAGAGGAATACCACTAACAAATGTAAGTGGAATATCTACGTCAAGTGGAATTGAATACTATAGTACTTCATTCCGGCTGATTATTAATGTTGTTTTAACTTCATATTCCAATTCCACTACCACCACTGAGATATACTTTTATAGAGTCCAACCTTTGTGATATGTGTGTCTCTAATCGTAGCTCTTTCTTTTTAGTATTTTTTTTTAATCGTCGAGGGACAATCACTATTAAATTGTCTCTACGCACAAGGGACATTTCACCATCATATTGTTATATATCTGGACAGAAAATTAATCTTTTTCACCAAGTCCGGAGCTTACTGGAAAAAAATTAGTGTATTAAATGTGACACACTACAAAAAGCATAACTTTACAGACGGATATGCATGTCCATATAGTACTATTGGTAAATTTATAAAACTCATTTGATAAAAATCCATTACCAAGGTTGAAAATATCATCGGTGTTTTTTTCCCGGATTACGACGGAGGTGGAAATAAACATTAGTAATTCGCAATAACATTCATATAAATCAAGCAAATAAACGACCCAAATTAAGTTTTCTTGCTAAATTCAACAGAGATAACAATAAACATCGATGATAAGAACTAGTAAGCAAAGGAAAACATAATTCAATTAAAGGAGTTCATGTTCAACAACTTTGATACAAATTAGGAGTAATTCCAAGTTCTAGCCACCAATGATGGTGACAATAACAACCAAATAAGCTAAAGATATCATGGTGGACAAGACTTGGGTGGATGAAGCTTCAAAATTGCTCTCCTTCTTCAAAGTGGGGCTTCTAAGCTCAATTCTCTTTCCAAAATGTGTTCCAGCTGCCGGAATATCCATTTGCGAGTCGTATCTTAGCTATTTAAATAGTTAGGGCTTGAAAAATAGACCTAGACACATTTCGCCCAATCAGGAGTTTTTTGCTCAAAAATCGTTCGACCCATGCGTTTTTCTGACTCGCGGCATGCCCAAATTGCTCGGTTGAGCTTTTCTAGTTCTAAAACACTCAGGTCGCGCGGTTTTTGCTGCAATGTGCAGTCTTCGTAAAACAATCATATTTTCTTCTATCGGACTCCGATTGAGGCTTGCGAGGTATCCACTGATAAACTCGTAATTTAGCAAGTGTTTTGGATGTTTGAAAGTGCATAATTGAGTATTTTGTAGCACATTACTTGAGTTTTCATCTATGATCCCCTACTTTAGTGTTTTGATAAGTTTGTCGAGTTTTTGTAGTCAAAACAGGTGGAAACGGACGAAATAGCAGCCAAAAGATTAGGCCGGGCGTTTTACTGCACTAGGTCGGGCATTTCACAGCACGAGGCCAAGCGTTTTGCCTCTCAGGCCACGCATATGCACTGTCCCCGGGCGTTTTCCGATGGAAAATGGCCCGGGTCGGTGTTTTGTGGAAAAGCAGGACTCAAGAAAAACGCCCGGGCCGGGCGTTTTGTCACTTAAAATCGCCCGACCGGGCGTTATACTTACACACTGATTTTCTTCTATTTTTTGCCCCGGGCATAAATAGGACCTAAGGTTTGACCTCAGCATACTTTCCACACGCCCCAGAAGCAGTTTCCACATTTTGAGAGCAGATTGAAGTGACGAAGAGTGTAATTCATCAACAAGTTTGAAGACGAAGACGATTTGTCCATTCAATTCACTGTTGGGAGTATCTTTATTAGTTTTCCTATATTCAATTCACTTTCTATGGATTTCTCTTGTGAATTTGCATTGAATATGAGTAGCTAAATCTTTTGTAGAGTTTTGGTGAAGACTACAATGAACGCTTTTGATTAATTCAAGGACTTTTGATTACCTTTGCTCTTGTGATTTCTTTGTTTCGTTCTTGAGCTTTTTCAATTCAATTGCTTAGCTATCAATTGGGTTTGTTGACCTAGTTTTGTTTAATCGAGAGATACCTAATTAGGATTGATAAAAGAATGAAAAACACCTAGATAATTTGCATTCGGGAGAAGGAATTCTAGAGTGAGGGCTCGAGCCTTTTGTTTTAAGGAGTTAATTGTGAAGTATATATTAGAAGGAGACTTCAATATTAATGGTTAATCAACTAGGTGAGTGCACTCGAGAGAGGGCTTAGCCTAGACTAGCAGCTTTCCTAGTAATCCTAGAGACTTTAATTGGGTAATCGAAGTTGTTGAAATGTACGCATCGTGTTCGTTGTAGTTGGATCCAAGGCTTTACCGTGTTCTCTTATTTGAAACTTCTCTTTGTTGCGTGCTTTTAGCTTGTTTATGTTTATTTGTTTTTCTTCAAAATCAAAATCAACCTTTCCGGATTCTCTAGATAGTAGTTAAAATCAGTTCGTGGTACTTAACTTGCACAATGTGTCTATGTGGATATGATACTCTTACTTGTTTGTTGCTACACTAGCCCGTACACTTGCGGGTAATTCTCGTGTTTAAAATAAATCGAGTCATTCACGCGAAGATCTTTCAAAAATAAAAGCAATAGGTGTCTTGTAGAAACGTTTGAAATAAATCATGACAAGCTAATTACTGTTTTGATTCAGACAATTTTATCTTTTTTTGCTCTCTCTTAGAGCTCGGTATTTTGTTCAATAATATATCAAAATGAGTACGTTTTTCACCTAAAAGAGTATGTTAAAATTAATACAATAAAAGACTACAATTTGATTCATATCACACGTTGGGATGAACAAAGTTATTTTTTTACTTACAAGATAATTATTCAATAATCCATTTACGTGATATTTATAAATAGTTTAAAGGTGCGTTAAATCCTTTTATTCTCTATTAGAAATTCTAAATGTTTTTTTCAAATCCTTTTAGTTATAAGTTACTTTAGCAATATAAATTTTATTATTAAAATCTAACATATATTCTATACAAAATATTAAAATAAAAAAAGTGTGTGCTGTGGTTTAGTGAAAATTTACTTCTTTTCTTTAATAGTATTACTTTATTTTCTTATATAGTAAAAACACTTTAAATTCAACCATATAAAATGAGTTAAAATAAAAATGACTAGCAAAACCACAGAATTTGATCCATGGGATTTAAGGGGTGTTTACTACATAAACAAATAAAAATATACCATAAAAAAGAAAAAAATAATAATGAAGCTACACATTTTTTTTTTCATGCAGTAATATTTTTCATGGAACACTTTTATATTATGAATAAAAAAATCTATAAATTTAATTAATAAAAATAACTAACTAAAAGGATTAGCAAAAAACATTTTAATATACGGACGAGTAAAATATAACAAAAGAAATCCTAATAAAGAATAAAATTTAATAGTACGCTTCTTTAAGCATGTAATGAAAATGTATATGTATGAATTAAAGAAAAATTGCATGGGCGGTGGGGAATTAAATGAATAGTAGTGAATCAAATGGATTAAAGGAATAGTATAGCAAATGTTTGTTGCCGTTTAATGAATAAAGTTTTGCGTTTTGGCACACAGCATGGAGCGCTGTGGTTTTCACCGCAGAGGATCTTCCCCATTCAATTTCACAGTTGCTAGACAAAACACATTTTGTTTTGTTCTAATTAATTGTGTCATTATGATTTTGGTAGCAATTGAACGGTTATTAATGCAAGTGGAAAAGGCTGAAAATATTGAATTTGCTTAACCATATCATAATGGCCACTATAACCAAAACCAGATTGCATTAAACAACGAGCATTTCGACGATCCACAGTTCCCAACACTAATTTCTTTTTATAATTAAATATAATTAATTAAGCAAATAAAAAAACCTAGAAAGTTTCCACAACTATAAATTCAGCCGCTTTCCTCTTCACCTTCATCAACATTGAAATATAAAGAGTAGAGAGAGATATTTTTGCAATGATCGAATTAGGTGATGTATACAAAGTGGTGGTGGCGATGACGCCGCTTTACGTGGCGTTGGTGCTCGGCTACTCCTCCGTGAGGTGGTGGCGGATGTTCAAGCCCGACCAATGCGACGCCATCAACCGCTTCAACTGCTACTTCATCATCCCCTTCTTCACCTTCCAGTTCACCTCCGGCGTCGACCCCTACGCCATGAACTTCCGCTTCCTCGCCGGAGACGTCGTCGCCAAGGCCATCGCCGCCGCCGCATTGGCTCTCTGGGCAAAATTCGCCAAAAAGAGCAGCTTCGCTTGGGTGATAACCTCCTTCAATCTTTCCAGCTTCAACAACACGCTCGTCGTCGGGGTTCCGTTGCTCAAGGCCATGTACGGCGCCGCCGGGGAGGATCTGGTGGTGCAGTCGTCCGTCATCCAGTCTCTTGTTTGGTTCCCAATCCTCTTGTTCATGCTCGAGTTCTGGCGTGCCAGCTCCTGCTCCTCCTCGTCTGACGATGTTGTTGACGAGGAGAAGCCGCAGCCGATTTCTACGGACGGTGATGGTTCAAATAATACGATCGTCGTGGTTGTTGATGCCTTGGCGACGTCGAATTTGAGATCAACGCTGAAACAGGTTGGCGTGAAGCTCGGAAAGAATCCGAATTGCTATGCGTGTGCGCTTGGCGTCGTTTGGGCTCTGCTGGCAAAAAGGTGTACTCCCTCTGTCCATTAAATGTCTCATTTTTCTTTTTCGTCCGACCGTCATTAAATGTCATCATACATTTCACTAACTCATTACACTCACATTTTATTATAAAACCAATATATAAATGTAGAAATCACATTACGCTAATTTTTCTACCCACTTTCGTACATAAAGTCAAACAATTTCTTAAAACTTGTGTCGGTCAAATATGGGACATTTAATCACGGACGGAGGAAGTAATTCAGTAAATACTAATTCTACTCCCTCCGTCTGCGATTAGAAGTCTGGTTGAGTTTGGCACCGGTAAATGAAACGTGGGAAAAGAAAGTGAAAAAATGTGCTACTCATCTACTATCCATAGTAAAAGTGAACCATGTACTATTTATAGTATAGACGGACCGGAATGATAAACTAGGACTACTAATAGCAGTTTTAGGGAAATATTTACTGTGTTTTCTTTATGTGTAAAAAATGTGGTGTTAAGGTTTGGTGATTTTAGGTGGGATTTTGAAATGCCAAGCATAATGGAAGGATCGATTTTGATAATGGCCAAGGCAGGAAGTGGGGTGGCCATGTTCAGCATGGGTAAGTTGTCTAATTTTAGGCCCTCTTATGGAAGAAGAGATTTAATTTTGAATGTTATTTATAGAAAAAATAGAATTGGATACTTATTTGATTAATATGCAATCAGGGTTGTTCATGGCATTGCAAGAGAAGGTAATAGCTTGTGGTGTGCGGCTCACGATTTATAGTATGGTTTTGAGGTTTGTGGGTGGCCCACTTTGTACTGCTGTTGGATCTATTGCTTTAGGCCTGCGCTCCAATACTCTGCGTATTGCTATTGTTCAGGTAATTATATGATTTTATTAATTACTCCTCAAAAATCATTAAACTGGGAGTATATTAATAATTATTTTACTAATTACATTTGCTAATTCAGGCAGCTTTACCACAAGCTATCGCCTCCTTCGTGTTTGCAAAAGAGTATGGGTTGCATGCTAACGTACTCAGCACTGCGTAAGTCCATTTTTACCCCTAAACACATCTTAATAACTTTGCTAGTGATGTATATCTAATTTGGACGCCCTTCAATTTTGCAGGGTCATTTTTGGCACTATCGCATCTCTTCCTCTATTGATCATGTACTACGCCATTTTAGATATGCTCCGTTGATTATTCCAATGCAAGTTGAAAAATTCCCATCGAACAAACTAAAAATGAGCTTATAATTATTCCAGTAGTATTGTGACTTCATTTATTGGATGTACACCAATGAGTCATTTTGTATCGTGATTAACCTTTTCATAGTTAGAAAATTGATCTATATATGACTATATTAATTATAGAAAAATATGAAGAAAATGCCGTAGAATTATATCAAGGCTTTTAGCGAGCAACTGCGTGATTGCTAAGTTGCTCAGTTGTTTCAATTTTTCTCATCAGTGTTTTGGCAGTGACAAGACTTGGTTGAAAATTGCTTGTGTAAAGTAAACTCCGAATGTGTACAACACAATTTCACACTATTTATTTAGGCCAAGTTAAAAGCAGACATAAACAGAATTTCCCTAGATGCAATAATATCCTTCCTCGACATTGCTCTCATGTTGGCAATTTCTTAATTAATTAAATGCACCAAACATTCATAAGTAGACAAATATATGTGATAGAATTATGAAATGGTCAAACATGTAATATGGGTTGCAAGTAAAGTGGGTTTTTCTTATGCAGAAGGAATCCTGTAGATGCCTTAGTGTCAATTTCTCGTTCTGGTGGAGTTTCCCAATCAAAAGAGTAGAGAAGGTTGGCCAGTGCCACTTCCATGTTGGCCACTGCTAGAGACGCTCCCACACACACTCTTCTTCCCGATCCAAATGGAATGAATCCGAATTCTTGCCCTCTAAAATCAATGCTCGTGTTCAAGAACCGCTCAGGAATGAACTCATCTGCATTTTCCCAGTACTCAGGATCTCTACCAATGGCCCATATATTCACCCACACAAACGTTTTTTCTCGAATCTCATAGCCATCTATGATGCACGCCTTTATCGTCTCCTTTGGTACCAACGGTACGATTGGGTACAATCTTAGAGTCTCTTTCACCACTGCCTTTAGGTAGGGCAAGTTTTCAATATCATCTTCATGTACTAACCTTTTCTCCCTCACTACACTTCTAATCTCTTCTTGCACTTTTTCCATTGCATTCAGGTTCTTCATAAGAGCTGTCATTACCCAGGTTAGTGATGCTCCAGTTGTATCCGTTCCAGCAATTAATACATCCTACATAGTAGCATTAATGTTAAATACTAGAAGAAAATAAGAAAACACTAACTTTGAGCTACAAAATATAGTATTGGTTGTGGACTATACACATTTTAAAAGAATATTAGTAAAGTAAGAAAGAAAAATATGGTTGAAGTATGAACCCACCTCATTAGGAAAGGGTAACTAGAGATGTAAAGAGACATGACTACCATATTTACCTATTCTTCATAAAAATTTATTATTCTCCAAGAGAAGAGGTATTTGATAAAATATTATACCTTCTTTTATTTGAGAAGATATCTTTAGGGTTTAGGGTTAAAAGTTTAATGTATATTTACCTCTTCTTGACACAAAAGGTAAAAAATTAGTTACTATTTTTATTTGCCTTTTAATTTACCTTCTTCTCTTGGAGTTTATAGAGTACTCCATCCGTCCCATGGAAGATGACCCCTTCCTTGGGCGGCACGAGATTTTATGCAACTTTATTTTGTGTGTTAAGTAGAGAGAGTAAAGTAAGAGAGGAGGAATAAAGTAGAGATAAAAGGAATTCCATTTTAAGTAATGGGACATCTTGATTGGGACAAATCAAAAAGGAAAATGAGTCATCTTCAATGAGACGACGGAGTACTACTTTTTAAAAATGTATAGTTACTTTTTTTAAAAGGTAAATGAGAAATATACCTTCTTAATTCACATTCCTCTTGGAGATGCTCTAAGAGAAAATTTTTACTATAACTATAAACTAATTTTAGTGGATAACCCAGAATGGAAAAACGTGACTATTTTTCAAAGACAAAAGTAGTACTAGTAAAGAAAATGAAAGTTGTTATTTACCATGAGTATTGCCTTGACATGGTTCCAATCAATCTGAACCTCAGAGGAATGGTCTTCCCTAAGCTGAATGAGGCGATGAAGAATGTCATTGGTCATCGAATCCGGTCTGTTTGGATGAAGATGCTCATCGATGAGTTGTTGATAAAACGAATCCATCTCCTCGAAAATCTTGTCCACTCTTTTTGCCGAGCCGAGGAGTTTGTTGATGAAACCAAACATCACACAATCAGCCAAAAACGTTTCAAATATGACCCTCCAAAGTCGACTAAAAAGCCTCTCCAACTTTGTCCACGACCTCGAATCCAATTTCTTCCCAAACGCGACGCGACACACAACGTTACAGTTGAAGGACGACATAATGTCTCCTAGATTGATGGCCTCACTCAAGTCGGCCTTGCTCGAAATCCTAGAAATCATTGAAGAAATTTCATCGTGACGAATGGGGCGATAGGAGCGTAGTTTGTGGGGAGCAAAGAGGTGGTGAACCACCATTTTCCTCATCTTCCTCCAATAATCGGAGTAGGATGAGGTGGCTATGTTGCTGTTGTTGTAAGTTAGCCTCAGCGAAGCAGACGTGTAAGGGCAGCCTGCGAAGGTCACGTTGTTGTGTTTGAGAGCCTTCTTCGCTGCATCGGCCGACGAGATCACGACGACTGGCAATCGGCAGAATTTCAAGTAGATGAGAGGGCCGTATTTGTATGATAGTTCTGTGAGCCAAATATGGGGTTTTGAGTTGTAGATTTGGTGAATGTTGCCGATGAACGGAAGCCCTTTTGGCCCCGGGGGCCGACGAGGGGTTCTTCGGAGGCTTTTGTGGAGGGAGAGGAGGAAAATGACGAGAATAGCAAGAGATGAGATGAGAAGAAGCATATCCATATTGGAATGAGAGGGTTAAGATAAATTGATAATTTTGAAATCCCT
>NC_062970.1:5990463-6022301 GCF_023119035.1 Salvia hispanica | reverse complement strand
ACCTATGATCAACTAACTTATTCAATTAATTTTTCTTTATAAATTTTAAAACTCGTGCTCACACTAAATGTGACATTTAACTTGGGACGGAGATAGTAACATAAAGCATTGTATATGGGCTTCAATACATAAAATTTCTCGGCCTACTATTATAACAGGCCCAATTAGTTGGTCTAACAAATCTAGGTGTATTGTCTATATACCTCTCTCTCTCTCTCTATTCCTCTCTCACACGAAGCCCATGTGACAACACATTTTTGTAAGAATTGTGGTTTCTGGACATCGAAGAGTAAAGGCCAAAATTGGTCCTAAACATATGCCCATTTTATCATTTTGGTCCTAAACTTTATCTTTTGAATTTTTTGGTCCTGTACATTTCAAATCGGATCACAATTGATCCTCCGTCAATAATTCCGTTAATATTTAACGGTCAACGATTTTAATCACAATTTTGACCAACTTAAGCAATTTTTAATTATTTAATCATCAAATTTATTTTTTTAAATAAAATCATAAATTATTTTTTTCAAAATTACTTTCATCTTCTTCTTCCACTTTCATCAATGGCGGGGAGGGAACGAAAGATTTTCACAGTGTACAACAACACGCCATCTCACAAAAAATATGCTGCTCAAAACGACAGCTACAACCACCATGAGCATAGCCACACCCCCACTCTCCCCCCTCTTCAAACCCCCTTTTTCCTTCCCCAATCTCAAACCCTTCATTTCCCCTCACAAATTCCATCAAACCCTCTCCTCTCAGAATGAGCTGGCTCAACAAGCTCGGCTTCGGCCTCCGCTCCGCCGCCGATTCCTCCGTTGAATCCTCCTCCTCCGCCATAGCGCAGGGCCCCGACGACGACATGCCCGCTCCGGGCCAGCAGTTCGCCCAATTCGGATTAGGCTGCCATCACAGATTTTTGCGGCGGTGGGGGATAAGATAAAAGAGGACCCAGCGGCGGAGCGACGTCGTGCCGGAGAGGCAGTGACGGCGTGACGGGTTCACGGTGAAAATCTTCCGCTCCCTCCCCTCCATTGATGAAAGTGTAAGTGGATTCCTGGTTTTTATCTCACATCACGAGATAAGTATATCTACCATCATGACATAAGTACGCATCTTTGTTTATATTTCCCCGGCCGGCCCCTTCTAAATCTCTCACCATCAATAAATACTAGTAGTATTCAACAATCTAATTATTATTCATTGTAATTATATTGGTTTGGTCAAGTAGCCTAATTTAACTACATGGGTATGGTCGATCAGCCCACGACCATCCCATTTATCTAATTGCAACCACCTAAAATAAAATATTTTATGTGTAAATATTTTTACAGTAAAATCTTATTATATTTTTTATAAGAAATTATTGGTATAAAGTATTGTAATATTAATATGCAATTTAGATAAATATATAATTATATTTGAAAATGTGTATACAATAAGTAAAGAGGGAATATTCTTTAGGTTTATACTTTGATGTAATTTATTAGAGTAGAATTATTATTTGATATATTTATTGGAAAATGATTTTAAATTTAGTATGGATAATTTGGGATGAATTTAGTTCCTAACTTCCTATGTTTTCATTTTGCTCTTTTTCTATGCCAACAAATGACAAGACTATAAAAAAGTGCACCCATCTCAGTGAGACCCAGGGGCGGAGCCACACTGGGCCCAGGGGGGGCCATGGGCCCCTCACCCATTTTGATTTTACCTATATATAATATATGTATACAAAGATAATAAAATATGCCTGCAGCTTAGTTGGTTTATGTGTGTGTCTGCCACCCGAGAGATGTAGTGTTCGATCTTCTTTAGGGCCAGCTTTGATGCGTTTTTTTTACATCTAATCCCCTATTATGTTATATATTACTCCATAAATTTATATTTATTCCTTTCATTTCAAAATTTAAAATTATACATATATATTTAAGTAGTACTAAAAATTATTCTTGAACTTCATACATACGTTAAATAACGTATAGGGAGTAATATCTTTTATTTTATTTTGAAATTTTTTTTTACATCTAATCCCCTATTATGTTATATATTACTCCATAAATTTATATTTATTCCTTTCATTTCAAAATTTAAAATTATACATATATATTTAAGTAGTACTAAAAATTATTCTTGAACTTCATACATATGTTAAATAACGTATAGGGAGTAATATCTTTTATTTTATTTTGAAATTTTAATCTATACATATCTGTAAAAACAAATATTTTATTATCCCATAAATATGTAAATACTACTATAATACTACCATCTTTAATTTTCATTTATAAATTTTGTTTATTTCTAGCAAATAGTAGTTTTATGTAATGAATTTCACACACTAATATTTATTATCTTCACAATTTAAGAAAATAAATAAATTCACATTGACTTTATTTGCATTGCACATGTGTTTATAGTTTTTATTGTCTTTTAGTTATTTTTACTATTTATATGTTCCTTTCAACGATCTCTCCTATTGCTATGCAGCTATGACTCATTGCCTCTAAATAATATTAACACAAAAAAACTGAAAAATTATCAATTCGAAATTTGGGGCCCCCATTATTAAAGTCTTGGCTCCGCAACCGGTGAGACCACTTCTTTAATGACAACGTAACTTGGGTTGTTCGTGATACTAACTTGAGCCGACCTACTAGCATAGACTGAATTTTGTATATGGAGTTCAATTTATTTCAACGACACTATACAGAACGTGAATTCTTTGGTCACACTGTAGAGTTATTGTTTGCGATCAGTTTTGGTTTAAATGTTAGTGCAATCAGTAACATGCTGGCTGATCTGAATAACTTCTTAAATTTGGAAGATTAGAGTTTGATATTTCTATCCTGAAAAAATTACAATTATATTAACTTAAAATCTGAATAGGGCTGATCCAGAACTCAATGGATGGATTGAACCTAGATATAGCTATTGTGTATTGATTTGTCTGTATAACATCTAATTTGACATAACATTGATTATTTTTTACTCTCACCGTCCCAAGGAAAATGATGACACAAGAATTTATATAACTTTATTTTGTGTGTGGAGTGGAGAGAGTAAAGTAAGAGAGAGAGGTGTTTCCATTTTTAGTTATAGATCAATATTTTGGTTGGGACAAATAGAAAAGGAAAGTGAATCATCCTCAATGGGACGGAGAGAGTATTTGGAGTAACAAATACTCTGAAAAGTATGAACATTTGGTTCAACACAAGTTTTATTGCATAATTTGTAAATTACGAGAGAGATAGAAAGAAAAAGTAATTAAAGTATTGTTAGTGGAGAATTGGTTCCATCCCATTAGAGATAAAGGAGTTTCCAAAATTAGAAAGTCGATGCTCCTCCGTCTCATTAAATATAAAACATTTATTTTTGGCACGAGATTTTATGCAATATTGTTTTGTATGGTTAACGAAGAAAGAGTAGAGTAAGAAAGAAGAAAAGGTAGAGAGAGTGTTGTTTCCATTTTTTTAGAAACGTTTCATTTTTAATAGGACAAACCAAAAAGAAAAACGTTTCATTTCGAATGGGACAGATGAAGTACTTTTCAAGGATGAACTAAAAAGGAAATAGTCTGCACACTTTTCAGACGGAAGGAGTATAAATAAACAAAAAAATAACCTTCAAATTTATATTCAATATTAATAATTATTAAATTTTTATTTATATAATACTCTCCGTCCCATAAAGTTAAAGACTTTGAAGAAGACACAAATTTTAATACGAAATTGATAAATTAGGAGAGATGTAGAAAGAAAAAGTGATTGAAGTATTGATAGCGTGGAGAATGAGTCTGGAGTCATAGTTGTAACTATAAAAATAATATCAGTATTTTTATTTATAAAAGTGAATTTTATATCTTCATGATATTATATGTTTAAAAAGGAATTGTTAGTTACTACCTCCGTCCCCCAAATTTTGACAAAATTTACTATTTTGGTCTATCCCTGAAAATTTGACACACTTCACATTTTACCATTTTTGTAATGGACCCCATATTCGATTAACTCATTCCTACACACATTTTATTATAAAACTAATACTTTAAAAGTAGGACCCACATCACACCAACTTTTTCAACTCACTTTCTATTACACTTTCTATTATATTTATTGAGACACAAGAAGCAATGCCTAGTCTATATATATATAGGGATTTCAAAACCGTCAAGTAACCTTAACCCTCTCATTCTATTTTCCAATATGGATATGCTTCTTCTCGTCTCATCTCTTGCTGTTCTCGTCATTTTCCTCCACAAACACCTCCGACGAACCCCTCGTCGGCCCCCGGGCCCAAAAGGGCTTCCCTTCATTGGTAACATTCATCAAATCAACATCATAAAGCCCCATATCTGGCTAACAGAACTATCATACAAATACGGCCCTCTCATCTACCTGAAATTATGCCGATTGCCAGTCGTCGTGATCTCGTCGGCCGATGCAGCAAAGAAGGCTCTCAAACACAATGACGTGACCTTCGCAGGGCGCCCGCACACCTCTGCTTCGCTGAGACTAACGTACGACCACAGCGACATAGCCACCTCATTCTACTCCGATTATTGGAGGAAGATGAGGAAAACGGTGGTTCACCACCTCTTCACTCCCCAGAAACTACGCTCCTATCGCCCCATTCGTCAAGATGAAGTTTCTACTATGATTTCTAAGGTTTCAAGCAAGGCCTATTCGAGCGAGGCTATCAATCTAGGCGAGATTATGTCGTCCTTCAATTGTAACGTTCTCTGTCGCGTTGCGTTCGGGAAGAAATTGGATTCGTGGTCGTGGACAAAATTGGAGAGGCTTTTTAGTCGGTTTTGGAGGGTCGTAGCTGAAACGTTTTTGGCTGATTGTGTGATGTTTGGTTTCATTAATAAACTCCTCGGCTCGGCAAAAAGAGTGGACAAGATTTTCGAGGAAATGGATTCGTTTTATCAACAACTCATCGATGAGCATCTTCATCCAAATAGACCGGATTCGATGACCAATGACATTCTTCATCGCCTCATTCAGCTCAGGGAAAACCATTCCGCCGAGGTTCAGATTGATTGGAATCATGTCAAGGCAATACTCATGGTAACAACTTTTCATTTCTTTATTATTTCGTTACCGTTCTCTAGGTCTTTTTGGGACGACACAAGTTTTAATGTGAAACTGGTAAAGCATGAGAGAAATAATAAAGGTATCAAAATAGTGTTAATAGATAGTGGAACCCACCTTGTTAGTAATGTAATGATTGATTAAAAGATTTTCAAAAATAGAAAGTTGACTAATTTTATAAAACAAACTAAAATGATAAAAATAAGGCTATTTTTGAGGACGTAGAGAGTATTTCGTACTTAACATTATGCTATTTTGTAGAATGTATTAATTGGTGGAACGGAGACAACTGGAGCATCACTAACCTGGGCAATGACAGCTCTAATAAAGAATCCGAATGCAATGAAAAAAGTGCAAGAAGAGATTAGAAGCGTAGTGAGAGACAAAAGGTTAGTAGATGAAGATGATATTGGAAACATGCCATATCTAAAGGCAGTGGTGAAAGAGACTCTGAGATTGTACCCACCCGCACCATTGGTACCAAAGGAGACGATAAAGGCATGCGTCATAGATGGCTACGAGATTCGAGAAAAAACGTTTGTGTGGGTAAACATATGGGCCATTGGTAGAGATCCCGAGTACTGGGAAAATGCAGATGAGTTCATGCCTGAGCGGTTCTTGAACAAAAGCATTGATTTTAAAGGGCAAGAGTTCGGATTCATTCCATTTGGATCGGGAAGAAGAGTGTGCTTGGGAGCGTCTCTAGCAGTGGCCAACATGGAAGTGGCGCTGGCCAACCTTCTCTACTTTTTTGATTGGGAAACTCCACCACAACAAGAAATTGACACTAAGGCATCCGCAGGATTCGTACTGCATAAGAAAAACCCACTTTACTTGCAACCCATATCACATGTTTGACCCATTGGGAAATTCTGTTTTAATACGTTGCCTTTCTATTAGGCCTAAATAAATATAATATGACAATGTGTTGTGTTCATACGGATTAAACGTGCACCTACTCAAACTAGAATTCTTAGCTAGCATTTGTTAGCACCAATCGTCAAAGTGCTTGGTCTTTTTGGCACAAAAACGTGGAAAAGATACCGAGAGGTTACCGAACACATTAATAATCAGTTATTGTCACAATTACCGAGTTTTTTCCTAGCACAAATTAAGCCGAGTGCTCGATTCCTTTCGGCACATAAACACTGAGAAAAACTGAAACATTTTAAGTTCATTTTTAGTTTGCTCTTTTCCTAAATGCATTGATAGAATTGGACTGTATTTTCTTTATGTTGTTCTAAAAGTAATGCAGTCATATATAGATCCTTTTTCTAGCTTGATAAAGTTAATCACGATACAACATAGTGAAATACTAACTCATTAGTGTACATCTAATAATGAAATGATATTACGATACAAACTGGAATAATTTTAAGTTCATTTTTAGTTTGCTCTCCCCGTCCCAGCTCAAGTGATTGATTTCTTTTTATTTTCCATTATTAGTCTATTGCTCTCTTCTACATTATTCTCTCTTCTACTTTACTTTCTCTCCACTTTAGCTATTTATTATTCCCTTCATTCCATAGTAGTGGAGAAATTTTTTTAACACACGATTTAAGTAAAATTATGTTAAGTGAATTAAGTAAAGAAAGAATAAAGTAGAAAATTTAAAAAGTAGAAAATTTAAAAGGTAGAAAGATAAAGAGAGAACAAAGTAAGAGAGAAAAATAATTGTGAAGAAATGCGTTGATTTTTACTACAAATAGAATTGACTCCACTACTATGGAATGTACCAAAATAGCAAAATGACTTCACCACAATAGAATGGAGGCAGTGACGAAGCAACATGAGGGCTGGGGGGCCCATAGTCCCCCCACCAATTTCAGTATTTACTATATTATACTCCATCCGTTCCTTCATAGTTGAGTCATTTTTCCATTTCGGGAAGTTCCTTCATAGTTGAGTCATTTCCATATATGATAACTTTTTTCTCTTTCTTACTTTACTATCTCTTACTTTATTCTATCTACTTTATTCACTTTATACTTTATTATCTCTACCTTTTCCTTTCTCTTACTTTTTTATCTATTTATTTAACATACCCAACATTCCCTTCTAAAACTCTGTGCCAAAAACTTTTGCTTCAACTAGGAAGAAACGGAGGGAGTACTATATACTTATATCAATATGACAAATGTCGATGCCTAGTGCATATGGTTGATTTTGCTTTGCCCTTTTTCCTATCAAATTCAGTGTTCGGATCCCATAAACCACAGTGTTCAGCTTTTTTTTTATATATTTTGTTTGTTTTAGCTCACAAAGTACCTTTTATTTAGTTTTATCCTTAGTTTTTGCTCCATAGAATTCTAAGAGATCTATAAATGTATCTTATATATATTACTCCCTCCGTTCCGCTTCAGCAGTCCCGGTTACTTTTGTGCACTCGTTTTGTAAAAATGATAGTGAATAGTTAAAGTGGAGAAATGATAAAGTAAGAGAGAGAATAATTTAGAGAAGACTATGGACGGAGGGAGTATTAGTAATTTCAATTTTAAAGTTATTTCACACATATTATCCATCTTTCTCGAAGTCCCCACTTAGGTTGCATCAATTTTGGCGACGAAGAAAGAAAAAAATATCTCACAACCAAGAAGAGTAAGTTGGACCCCTGACAAACTCGTATTTTAGTGTCGTGATTGGTATGTTGATGTGCTTTATTGTTGAGTTTTTGTGCTCAAAATGGTTATTTCCAGCCAATTACTATATGTTTTGGAGTTCACGTGTTCGTTGAGTGTTTTAGGCAAAAGTAGGCGAAATTGGGGTAAAAAGAGCACTACCCGACCGGGTGAGTTTTCAGTGCAATAATGCCACCCGGCTAGGTGGCATTCAGAAGCCGCGGAGAGGTCAGAAAGGATCGAAGAGATCACACCCGGCCGGGTGAATTTCCAGTTCAATAGTTCCACCCGACCGGGTAGTCTTTTAAAGCATTGTAATCTCCAGTAAGTTTCACCCGACCGGGTGATTTTGCGGTGGATTAATTCCACTTGGCTGGGTTCATCAATCTGGCGTTTTTCTGAAATGTAAACGCAATTTTTAGAAGAGAGAATAAGAAGGAAGAGCTAGGGCATCTCGACACATTCTCTACTGCCGCCAAAACACACATTATCTCTCTCTCTCCGAAGCACTCTTGGAAGAAGATTGAAGATTCAAGCTTCAATTCCTCCGCCAATTGTACTCCGTATCATGATTTCCATTGTTTTCTTAGTTTCTTTTTGTTTTCTACCATGAACATGAGTAGCTAAACCTTTTATGTAGAATTCTTGGTGAAGATGCATTGATTCATAGTTTTAAACCAATTGACTTCGTTTTTATCTTGCTCTTGCAATTGTTTGAATTATTCTTGTGCTTTTTCCTAACAATTGCTTTATCACCAATTGGAAGTGTAGGGTTTCTTATAGTAAGCGGGAGATGAAATATTTAACCTTGAAAGAAGAATAATTCACACCTTAATTCAATAAAACTCGGGAGAGTTGATGTTTCGAGTGAAATCTTTTATCTAACCAATGTGTTGGGAGTTAGGTCTAAGAATTAGAAGGGGACTTCAATTATTACACCTAATCTACGGATTTCTCACATCGGGAGGGGGTTTAATCTAGAATTGTGATTGATTCAACAATTCTGGAGACTTTAAATGGTAAAGCGGTTTCAATTGGGTTAGGCTATGAGTTGTGCATCGGATCCTTGAATTCTGCATCTTTCTTTATCAATTTGTACAACTTGCTTCTTTGTTCTCATGTTTAATTGCTTATTTTAATCTCTGAATTTATATGCTTTGCGTAGTTGTTAGTTTCACAAACCCAAAATTCTTGATCGTCTGGATAGTAGTTGAAATTTGTTCGTGGTACTTAGGTTCACACTTAATTGTTTCTGTGGGATTCGATATACTCTTGCTTACTATTTGCTACGATAACCCCGTACACTTACGGGTATTATTTGGGTAAAATAAAATTGAGTCGCCCCCTAACATAAAATTTTGGCTTCGCCACTGAAAGGGAGGAGTATCATTTTCCTCAAATACGTGCCGAAAAATAGTCAATCACTTGAGATAGGACGAAGAGAGTAATTTTTTAAAGACAAAGTTAACATATCACAGCGAATCAATTCAAATAACACGCCTTCATTTGGAATGACTCCTCAACCAACAAAGTCCTTGTCTTCATGTGTTGGTTCTTGTCTACCCAATGTCATGAATGCATCTAACTATTGATGACTCGACGATTCCCACACGTAATATTCGAGTTCTCGTCAGGACCTACACCTATTAAAGAAAAAAATTGAATTTAGAATTAGTAAAAATCCTTTTTCCATCTCAAAAAAATTATGAACTATTCCCTCCATCCACAAAAATAGAACACATTGTGAATGACACAGATTTTAATATGGAATTGATAAAGTAAGAGAGCAGCAGCGTTAGCGAAATGTGAAGTTCATATTATTAGTAAGAGAGTAGGGACAAAAAGTAAGAGAGAAGTTGTTGAAAACTTTTCTTTTTTAAATGTGCTCTATTTTTCGTGGATAACAAAAAATGACAAATATACTCTATTTTTCGTGCACGGAGGGAGTATTTCCTAATTAGTTCGTCCCTAGAAAATATGAACTTTGTAATTTTGGAATAGTTAAACAACATATTATCAATGAGTCCACTCCGAGTGGGCATAATGAGGAGGACGCCCGGAGGATAGCCGGAGAGTCCCCTGACGAAGTATAAGGAGTTCACCTTCGGGAGTGCTTCTTTGCCTGAGGACTCGAGAAGATCCGGCGGGTGCGTCTGGGTGGCCGATGCTCGAGAACATGCGGGTTGATTTGGAAATCGCGAGGGCACGGCTAGCGGGTTCCGACGTGGGCTCGGATACCACGGGTGGCGGCAACGGCAGCGGCGGCGGCGACGGCGACGGTGATGAGGAGTAGAGAGTGGCGGGGCTCGTGTGTGGAAGCCCCTTTTTTAAAAAAAAAAATCATGTACTTTTTTTAAAAATCTTTGTACTTTTTAAAATGGAATGGATTAATTTTTCCGTATATGTGTCGTAAATTTAATTCCGTAATTTAATCGTAATTTTAATTATGTAAATGTAGTATATTTTGAATTATTTTTATTGCGGGCTGGCCTAAATCTGATGTGGCAGGTAGATTTTTTAGTGCTGCTGACGTGGCAGGGGAGAGAATGGCTAGCCTATTGCTGGCCTATATAGCATTGGAGATGCTCTTATAAGTGAATCATTTTACTTTTTTGGAACGTCTTGTTTTAAATGACACATTTCTAAAAATAAAAAAGTCTCTCTCTATTTTTTTCTCTCTCATACTTTATTCTCTCTACTTAACTCTCAAAACAATATTATATTACATAAAATCTTGTGCTAGAATAGAAATACGTACTCCACTTAAAATGGAAAAAAAAAATCTCTATTCAAAGAATACCAAATTGGCAATCCTACTTGGTATGTCATATCAATAAAAATGTGATAAATGGAAATAGGGTAGTGATAAAATGCAAACTATTATATTGTACAAACTCAAATAAAATTTCAAGATTTTAATGTCAGCACGATATCAACATAATATCAACATAACATCAATCATTGACTACCGTTGAATGTTTTTTTTATATCTGTTGACATTTTTCAATGATCCAAATTATAGTTTTAAGTTTGTACAATATTTAGAGTTTTCATTTGATCACATTCCAATAGAAAAATATATATATATATATATATATCCCTAATTCCTACTAGATATATTGTAACATCTCGGAATTTAGAACCCTAATTTTAGAGCCCTAAGATTTATTATTGATGACGTGGAGTCGAGAATGCATTTATTTCATGTGATGATATGGTCGAGTTGAGCCTAGGGTTTGCGTTGGGAGTTTGAAAAGTCAAACTTGCTTATTTAATGATGTGGCATGTGACTTATTAATTTATGAGATGAATTATTTGTTTAAGGGTGAGTGAGAATATTAGAGAAAATTTTCATAAATACTAGCCACCTAATTCTCATGATTTTCGAACCCCCTTAATTTTTGGAGAAAGAATTCTATTTTTCCGGATTTAATTTAATTCTTGGGATATTTATCCAAATTAAATCCAAGACCCAATTATTCCCTTATTTTAAAGAGGAAAAATCGAGCCCCTTGTTGCCTTGGTGATTTTCGAAAATCACCTATTGTGGGAAGGAAGGAATTTATTTTATTTTAGTTAATCCCTTATTTGATTTCCTTCCATACCTAGAATTTAAATATTCTACCAAATCTTTCCATACCTCAAGAGATCTTGCCTTATCTTATTTTAGTCAATATTTAAAAATCCATGCCTTATTTAAAGGACATAGGAGACGCCACTTTTTACTCCAAATTGGGAGAATTATTATTTTTATTTTGCTCCGTGATATTTTATTCTACTCCGTAAAATATACCAAAACAAAGTCTTGGCTATTTTAGAAGCCTAATTTTCGAAACCTAGAGGATTTTGCCCTAGAATCTATTTTTGTTAATTCTTCTTCCCTACTTCACAATATTTATTTATTTAATTGTGGAGAATAAGATCTTACCAAATATTCTATTATTTACCTAAAGATTTTATTGAACTCTATAAATAAGGAGCCAAAAACCTAACCCTAGCCATCACAAATTTTCGCCCCACCCCTTATTTTCGTCCTCCTCCCTCTTCTCCTTACTCTCTCAATTTTCTTCTACTTTACTCCAATAATCCTCCATCCCTTGTGAAGAATTGAAGTTTGATCCGAGGATTTTGAAGAACCAAGTCTAATACTTAATTTCTACCGTTCGTTTTTCTCTTAAGGTATTTTTATATCCATCTTCTTGATTCTACTCAATTCCTCTTCTTTCTAACCGATTAATCGGTCTTCTTGAACCCTCATGCATCTTGGTTGAGTGAAAGTGGGATAAAAGGGATGTGGGAATATGTTACATGTGTGTGTGTGGCGTGTGTGTGTGGCGTGTGTGTGTGTGTCGTGTATGTGTGTGTGTGTTGTGTTGTGTAGTGTGTGTTTGATGGCTAAATATTCTTGTGTGATAAACATGATCTTGATTGATTAGTAATGATAAGATAAATCGATGGGAAAAGGGAAAAGTGTTGAGACATGCATGAGTAAGAGTAGTGTTGAACCTAATTTGTGATATGTGCCTATGTGATTAAAAGGTGAAACTTTGGTTGCGAAGCCGGATAACGGAAAAGCGAAACTACTTGAAATCTAAGCAATCGAGGTGGGATTTATTCTTAAACTCTTTTTACTTCTTGCAAAAATATTGTTTGGTGTTATAAGGGTGGTTTAACTGTTATGCCATGCCTATGTTTGCTTTATTGTGATGTTGTGTGCCTGATGCCTAGTTTGTGAGTTCGCTCCATTGGGCTATAGGGCTATGAATGTGATTATACGAATTCGGGTCTGAGTATGGGCCGCAAACCCTACCAGGCTGTGTACACGAGGGGATCGGGAGCCGTCCTTGCTAGTCGGCCGGTCTCGTGGGCGTAAAGTGTGGCCACACTTTCGTCGCACCATGGAATGATTGTGATTGTGGAAATTTATGAGAAAATGGGGAGTTATTTTGACTGGCCAGTCTATGGAAAATATATTTTGTGATACTCGTGATATTCTCTTATAACTGCTTAAAACTCGAGTTCACTTGGTAAGGGTGGCATAACTTAAAAATGTTTTGGCAATGAGCTCACTGAGTATTTCAAAATACTCAGCCATGCATGTGTTTTCCTTATGTGCAGGTTGAACGATGACGAGCGGTGGCGGGTGTTGAGCATGATAAATAAATTAAGATGGTGGTTATGAACTTCAAGCGTAGTTGTGTCTTCATACATAGCTATTCTTTCTCTTGGTCGTCTTCCGCTGAATTTTGATACACTTTAGGATTTGTTTTTGGGATATTTGCATCTTGCCTTCGATTTGAGGCCTTAGCCCTTTTCTTGTGATTTCCATCTTGGATATTATGTCGTACTCTTGAGATTTTGATCGTTATTTAAGATACCCTTTTCTCTTTCTCATTTAAGTTTCTAGGTTAAGTTGTTGATTTAAATGCTCTGATGTTTCCTTTAATTACCTTGATCAACTCTCTTTAAATGAAACCCTAGCCTATGTTTACTTTTTTAGAGTCCGATTGAGTAGCAGCAGCCGCATTTATTGTACCCTAGGAGGGCGGACCGTTACATATATAAACTATAGAAACAATCTAAATATAACCGCACGCAATTAAACTATATGAAAAGTTTATGTACATTCCATGTATAGTAGTGGAAAAATATTTAATATTTTTATATTTTAATATTAATCATCTTTAGCAATTATTTTTAACCATCTTACACGTAAATATAGAGAAATGATTAATTATTTTAAGATTTTAGGAATTTATTGTTTTTCTCAAATATATATAAGTATATATAAAAAATAATATAGACAAATAAAAGTGTAATTATAACTTCAGTTTTGTAGTGAAATCTATAAACTAAAATAATAATATGAATGATTATATATGTACTATAAATTAAACTAAGTATATTAATAATTATATAGTGTAGCTCTTGTTTTATGTTATCATTGCAAAGTAATTTTATGAATATTATATATTATATTAAATTATAAAAAGAATTAATAAGATTAAGATGATCCAAAAATTAATTTTATAAACAAAAATACGACAGATGGTTGTTGATTGCTAAAGCATTAAATTAAAAATTTTAAAAAGTAAAACTATTGGTATAATAAAAGTGATTGTGATCGACAATCATACATTAAAGACATATGATCCATTGCTAATTCATCATTTAATTGCTAATTCATCATTTAATTGCTAACTACAACTAATTTAAGATTATGAGTTTTTAAAAATCTTTGGTCTAAAATTGTACGTGTATTTTTATTTTTTATTTTTTAATATTAAAAAGATAATAGCAATTATCCATTTTAGGGTTTAGAAAGACAATATCAATATTGTGTATGAAATACATCAACACGAAGACATTAAAATGTCAATACAATTTCATATTGACATTGTACAAACATTATGTTGACATATTATGTAAGTTGGATTGATATAAACCTGTTTCACCAAAAATACGAAAAAAAAAATCAAATTTTGACTTTGAAACATATGCATGTAGGATCTCGTTGGAATCCTTATAAAATTATCTTTACTTTAATATATGTTGTGTGAACAAATAATTTAAATGAAATAGTTATATATATTTAAATTTTTGAGATATTTTTTAAAATTTAGTTATAACTATTTTGTTTGTTGTTAATTGACATAAATAACTTAATTGATATTTTTTGTTCGTTGTATTGATATTCGGAGTTGAATGATTTTAGCCTTTGATTTTAAGATCTAATGCATATCATTTAGTTGTAGTTAGCAATTTTACTATGAGTTAGAAATAGTGTGTGGTTATATTTAAATAATGAATGAAAGTGGATGGAAAGAAATGAAAAATATAACTAAAAAGAAAAAAAAAACCAATAAGTTCATATAATATTAAAAACGTTTTATCAAAATTGATATATAAAAATGAATGGAAAAAACAAAAAAATATAATTAAAAAATGTTAAGAAACAAACAATATAGTAATTAATAAAATGAAACGGAACGAAAACATAATTAATTGGAAAAAAATAAGCATGTAAATTGTTGCTTGGAAAACCAGGAACAATGCTGTTTCTTAGAAAATATGCGAAGCATTACGGGTTCTGCCAATGTGTTGCTCTTGGTATTATTTTCGACTAAACACCTGCAGAGAAAACAATGCATGTAAATGTTGTCAATATCAATATTCTTCTAGCAGATAAGATTAACATTTGTAGGTTACGACTATTTACATATTACACATTTAATCTCAAACATAGAATAAATATAATATACAATTAACCAAACTAATAATCATAAAAATATCGAAAAAGATTAAACTAAAAAATGCAAATTGGGCACGCGTCCGCCGACATAAAAATGATGCTACATATAAAGGCCACCACATCGTCAACCGTCCCTCGTCTACGACCCCTCCACTCCATTCCCTAATACAATATGCCGTCGAGAAACGCAAACAAAAAAAAATACAAAACCACACTGAGAAGATAATTTCACAACTAAAGAACATGTATTTATAGATACAAACCAAAGACAACATCAATATTTTAAACCTTTCAAATTCCATCATACCTCACAAAAAAAATCCCTCATTTATATAGTTAATCAATACTCCTAACAATTAATACAAATAGTATCAATTAGGAAACGCCTAAGTGGTTTTGTAAAAAACGCATAAATCATTAATCATATCATTAATCATTATTTAGTGAAATTGGCTATAGTTTTTTAAAAATGTGTAAATAGTTTATAGAAGAAAAACGTTTCAAAAGGTATCACATTATGATTTAATCAGTGACCCAATTAAATATGTGTAACTGGTATGGCTAAATTATTTCATGACATTCATTACACATTATATTCATTATACTTACTACAAATATCTAGATTTGCCCAAAAATTTTAAATATTTAAATTTAAACCCAAAAACTAATAAATATTCAATATTAAGGCCAAAACTCGCCTTTTATATATGTATAGATTGTTTCCATAATTTATATATCTAGTTGGAATTGGAGATATATAGTATTTTCATTTATTAAAAATTTATTGGTAGGACATACCAAGTGGGATTGACAACTTAGTTTTCCTTGACAATAGAATTTTTTCTCAAATGGGACGAAGGGTATATATACAATAAAAGGCAACTACACCTAAACCTTTACATAATCTTCCCTTTGATCGTCTTAAATTAGGATGTCCGACAGTTTTATTACTCGCTGATGCAATTTAATCTTTAATTAATTACTTTCTCTTTGGTTTCAAATCGATTGCATACAGGAAATGTTTAACATCTGATTGCTCCAATATTCATGAAAAATATACACCATATGTTCCAATAAATATGCCCCAATTACTTTATTTTCTATTCAGCATAAAAGGGTTAATTTTTTGGGATTGAGTTTTTCATTACTCTCTCCGTCCCACAAAAATATACACTTTTTCCTTTTTCATCGTCCTACAAGAATATGCACTTTTTAAATTTAATATAAGGTATAATATTCATAAAATTACTATTGAGGGCAAGACTCATTCTCAACAAATAATAATACTTTAATTATTTTTTCTCTATAATTTTTTTTTATTTTACTAATTTTACATTAAAATTGACGTTGAACGCAAAACGCACATCCTTTGAGCACGGAGGGTGTATTATTATTACTCGACTTGTCACATCTTTCATGCTAAAGTATAAACGTTGAAAGCATAACCTACATGACAGTGGCACACGGATGCTTGTCACAATTTCATTGGTTACTACAATTGTTCACTAATTGCAATTAGAGTAATAATAAATAACCAAATTTTGTACAACCAAAACAAAATTATATTAGTAATTTTGATATATTAATTAAATATTAAAATAATCTGTTGCATCACCTACTTAATTTGGGTGAAAAATAGTCATTTGTAGAAAAAATGATTGCAATGACAAAATTATACTCCATCCGTCCCCGATTAAGAGTCACACTTTTCCATTTCGGTCCGTCCCCAATTAAGTGTGACACTTCATTTTTACCATAAATAGTAAGTAGGTCTCACATTCCACTAACTCAATTCACTCACATTTTATTATAAAACCAATATAAAAAATGGATCTCGCATTCCACTAACTTTTCCAACCAACTTTTCTTTACATTTCTTAAAACCCGTGTCCAGTCAAAGTGTGACTCCTAATTGGAGACGGAGGGAGTAGTACGAAGTAATATTTATAACCTAATATGCACAAGCTAAGAGTAAATTTATGCTAGCTTGATTCAATATCTTTAGTTAATCTGAAGAAAATTCATTTATAATACACAATTTAATCAAATGTATTAATTAACAATTTTTGGTCTAATTTAAACCATCTTTATTTAAAGTAGGAATCACTCATTCTAGTCCATACATAACACTGGAATTAGGTCCAGGATCAATTTTAGACTAAATAATTATAAAATACTTATGATAGAGACTACCTATAATATCAGAGTAAATGTCTTTTTTTTTTCAATAACATAGGACGATTTTTTAATTTTGGTCTATCATATTATCTTTTGAATTATTTGGTTCTTAACAAATACAAATCGGTCATTTTTGGTCCAAAATGGATGGAGCTGTTAAAAATTAACGGTCAACGAATTTTAAATCAATTTTGACCGGATTAAGAGTTTTAAAAATTAGAATTTTTTCTCTTAATCCGGTCAAAATTGATTTAAAATTCGTTAACCGTTAATTTTTAACAGCTCCGTCAATTTCGGACCAAATGTGACCGATTTTTATTTGTTAAGGACCAAATAATTCAAAAGATAATGTAGTGGACCAAAATAAAAAAATTTGCCATATGTTAAGGACCAAAAAAAGACTTTAATCATAATATTACTCTCTTCGGTCCTAATAATTTGTCATCATTTAACCTGACACGAGTTTTAAAAATTGTAATAAAAAAATGAGTTGAAAAGTTGATAGTATGTGAGTCTTACTTTTATGTACTCCATTTGTCCAACAATAAGAGTCATGTTTTGTCATTTCGATCTGTTCCACAATAAGAGTCCTATTTCAATTTTAGACCTCATATTTCAGAAACTTAGTGTACTCATATGGAGTATATTATTCTATAGTTTTAGTGCGACCTATATCCATTAAATTATTCTACTAACTGTGTTACTTACATTAACATTAAACTAGTGTCACGACCACAACTTCCTACGTGGGAGGACGCCATACTTGCTTTAAATAACATATCAAAAAAGGATAGAGTAAGCATGATTTGTAAGATGAAATGGGATAAACCTTCCGACGGGTAAATAGGTCAACATAACATCGAAAGTGTTTCCCCGGGTTCATAAATTTTATTTCAAAATTTTATATCAAAAATTAAACAGGGTAAAGATGTTTTTGGGACACACTACTCGGGCTACCTAAAGACTTTTTTAAAAATTTTTCCCCCCAACACCGCTCCCCCCCTTCAATTCAACCCCACATTAGAAAAAAAAACCCAAAAGATTTGATATACCGGGGGCACATTGCCAAAATAATTTTCATAAAGAGTTTTGTCACCCAGTGAACACGGGTTTTAATTAAAGGCCCGTCACTAAAATTTTTTCATTTCATAAAGTTGATTCAATCATATGACATAGATTACCAATCCAACATTTGTAAAACCGGGGAAAGTGGCCACATTCCACGAGGGGCAGGACCCGGGCCCAAACCCCCGAAATGCCCACCTCAAAAGCTAAAGCTCCCTCCGTAATTTCCTTAACTTGGCCTTAGACGACGTTCGTAGACGCCCCTTTAGTAAATGACATAATATTTAATTAGACTTTGATAAATTAATTAAGCTTAAATGTGGATGCATCCTAAGTGCGTGATCATTTATTCTTTCTCTAAATTTTCTAGAAGAGTTCTAGATTTCGTGAATATTAATTAAATCAGTAGATTTAATTAATTTAGAAAAATTCATTCGCTTAACTAGAGGATGTTACCTCCTATGCCATTATTTAAGCACAAAAAAAAAAAAAAGGGCTCGAGGTCTATCCCTTGTTAGCGTATCAAATTTCTAAAAGAATTAATCCTTCGAGCACTTATACTACATTCCGGAAAATTAGACTTATCCTCGGAAAAACAATTAGCAGACTATTATTTAAGTCCATACGTAGGAGAGCCATGATTTAATTAAATTCTTAGTCCATACTTTAATTTGTTGGTGGCCCAAACATTAAGTTAAGAGATAATGGCCCAACACAATTAAAGGAAGAGGCCCAACACAATTAAAGGAAGAGGGGCCCAATTACACCCCATAACCCATCGGTCTCTCCTCTCTACTCAATCCCCAAATTGAAGAAAAACCCTAGCTCGGAGGAGGAGCAGCGGCGCGACACCCCATCTCTCGCCGTCCACCGTTCACTGCTCCGGTCGGCGCCTCCCTTGCGCCGCCTCCACCACCGACGGCTCCAGTGGCCTGAAGTCAGCGCAGCAGGCGCCACCGACGGCCTGATCGTCCCTGTTTTCTGAGAGTCCGCTCGATTCTCTCGGCTACTACACAGCACCGCCGCCAGCCGCCCGACGACGAGCCGATGTCGCTGCTGCCGCGCAGCCGGCTCTACGCCCAGCCGTTGCTGGTGTTGCACCGTCGGAAGGGAGAAGAAGGCATCGCTTCCCTCCGCACAGAGCTCCGACTGCCTCCGTGACTTCCTCTGTTCTCTAGAAAGGAGTCGATTAGTTCGGCTCCCTCCGTCGAGCTGCGGTTCTGCCTGTGAGCCACGCCGATTCGCCGCCCAATAGCTAAGTTCCTACCCTCTCTCTCTTAGTCCTTTTACAGTTAGCTTAAAGTTGGATTTTTTTTGAAGGTTCATGGTATTAGAGTTGAACAGATTATGGTTCTTTTCGGAAATTTTCATACTATGCTTTGAGTTTTATGCGAACAAGTTATGCTTGTGCTTTATGTTCTATACATGATAAGGTTATTTCCCATATGATCATGTTATGATGTTCTAAGTGGATGAAAAAAAAATGAGGTATATAGGTGAGTATGTGCTACCTGATTCCTTGTGGCTAGTGGATTGGGAAAAACTCCCGCATCTAATGGTCTTTGAGAGGCATAACGACCTCTACTCACTCGCTTACTCTCGGTTGTGAATTATGGGGAGAAAGAAAGAAATTTTGAAGTGGTGAGTGGTGAAGGGAAACAAATATTGAAGGGGAAAACATATATATAAGTTGTTGCTACAATTTGTTGAGATATAGCAGAAATCAAATCAGCATTTTTGGCTCTTTGTTCACAATGATTGGCTATTTGTGGGGCAGTACACCAGTTGTACTCGTGAATTATTAATGGGCTGATCCTATTGTGCAGCGAATCCCCTATTTGCAGCTTCTTAGTGTGCTTTGAACTTAATTTGTTTTGGTGGCATTTGGAGTACGAGTACTTGGGTAATAACTCCCTTTTGTTTGATTGTGCTAGGTATACATAGAGTAATGCAGGAGCTGTTGGGGTGTGGAAGGGAGTGCAGAGCTGACTTTGCTCATTTAGCAAGACATAGGTCTTTTGTTTATAAAGTAGTATTGCCTATCCCCCCCTACTTGGCAAAACATAGGACTAGAATTAATTTGTATTGTATTCACATAGCAGGTTATCCATTTGTGAGGAATACAGCTGCTGCTCAGTGAGAGGAGCGCTGATTTCTTTTGCAGAAGATGCAGCTAGAAGTGGCATGTAACTTAGTTGCTATGCCCATATGTATTCAACAATATATTCTATGTATGTTTACCTCCTTGTTTAGTAGGTGTAGAAATATTTATTCTTTCATTTGTAAAAGTTCTAAGGCCTCGGTTCATTGGTGTAACCATGTAATAATACATGACATTCCATCTCATACAATTTCAATAACTATATATATTCTTTTTTTTTTCTTTGTACATCGTGTGAAACGCCACATCTTTTGCCACTTTGAAAAGAAAAAAAAAACTCCAATCAAACTAGTAAATTTGAAAACGTGGGTTCTCCAATAACTTTTTATTAAATGATTGACGTTCTTTTGATAATAATTTATATAACGAGTAAAGGATTGCGGGGCGTCACATTCTACCCTCCTTAACAAAAATTTCGTCCCGAAATTTGCTTATGTCATTTTAAAAATTATGCTCCTTCGTCTTGTCCTTCAAAACCCGAATAGATTCCTCATGACCATGGCATTTCTTTTGCTAATATTTATTTCCCAGCTCTTGCACTTTCAGATCTATAGTAACCTCATTTCATTTTTATTTTTATTTTTTTGTTTTTTTGTATTCATTTTTTTTTTCTTTTTACTCTCAAATGGATATAAAACCATTTCTTCTTGATAACTTACGTGTTAGGATCACACACATTTTCCTCGAAATTGTGACACATGTTAGGTATTGAGCACATTCTCGAATTTTGGTGGTAGCGCCAAAACATATGCTAGGAGACCTACTTCTTACGGAATTTCGTAGGGTCCGATGAAACGCGGCCTTAGTTTGCCTTTGACACCGAACCTTGTTATCCCTTTTTATGGGATACTTTCAGGAAAACTTTCTCTCTAGCCTTGGACTGCAGGTCGGTTCTGCGAACATTTGCGTAAGACTTTTGCTTATCTTGAGCTTCTTTGATTCTTTCACGGATCTGACGGACGATCTCTATCATCTCCTCTACAGAATCCGGTTCGAGCATCTTTCTCTCACTGATACATTTCTTTCCCATACAATGCTTCATATGGGGTCATGTTTGTAGTTGTCTGTTGCTGTAAGCAAACTCTATAAGTGGTAGTACTGGTTCCCAGTTTCCTCCACGGTCGAGCATTATGGCTCTCAGCATATCTTCCAAAGTCTGGATCATTCTTTCAGACTGCCCATCAGTCTGTGGATGGAATGTAGTACTGAAATTCAATCTTGTGCCCAGCTCTTGTTGCAAGCTTATCCAAAATCTAGAAGTAAATTTTGAATCACGGTTTGATGTGATTGTTACCGGTATTTCATGTAAGCGTATGATCTCTTGTACATAGATCTGAGCTAACTTGTCCGATCCGGAAGTAATACGAATTGGTATAAAGTGAGCACTTTTGGTGAGGCGATCTATAATCACCCAAATAGCAGTGTTTCCTCGTTGCGACTTTGGCAATCCTGTCACGAAATCCATCGCAATGTGCTCCCATTTCCACTCGGGAATTTCTAGGGGTTGCAATTTCCCATAGGGTCGTTGATGTAGAGCCTTCACTTGTTGGCATGCTAAGCACCTTTCTACAAACGACGCTATGCTCCTCTTCATGCCATCCCACCAAAACTGCTTCTTCATATCTTGATACATTTTCGTACCTCCTGGGTGGGCAGTATAGGGTGTATATGTGTTTACTTTGATATACCCTAGAAATTCTATTTTCTATTCTAGGGTATATAGAAATAGGATCTAGGATATATAGAAAAATGTATTATTCACAAAATTTCAATCGCGGATACAGATGTATCCTTAACATACTGAAACGACTGCCATTATTGGTATCAAACCAATAACGATTCATACAAGCTAAATCATCTCATTTCTGAGAGCCTCGTCATTGGGCACACATAATCTCCCTTCAAAAGTGAGGGCGTTATCCGCTTCTTCGCGGTAACTCACCTCTTTTCCCGTCCTCACTTTAAGACGAATTTTCTCTAATGTTTCATCACTCCTTTGAGCCTCAACAATTCTGGCCCTTAAGTCTGGTTCAATCACTAAAGTGGCGATCCTTATTTCCACCGTCTCTGGTGCTCTCACTACCTCCAGTCGCATCTTAGCAAATTCCCGTATAAGCTCCTCGTTCTGTGTGAGGAAGGTGGCCCCTTGGGGTGTAGTCTTCCTGCTCAAAGCATCTGCCACAACATTTGCCTTGCCTGGGTGGTAATTTATGCCACAGTCATAATCTTTGACTAATTCGAGCCATCTGCGTTGTCGCATATTCAAATCCTTATGCTCGAAGAAGTACTTAAGGCTCTTGTGGTCCGTGAAGATCTCACATCGAACTCCGTAGAGGTGATGTCTCCAAATATTCAAGGCATGTACCACTGCTGCTAGTTCTAGATCATGAGTGGGGTAGTTTAGCTCGTGCGGCCTGAGTTGGCGTGACGCGTACGCAATCACCTTGCCATCCTGCATCAATACGCATCCGAGTCCAATTTTTGATGCATCGGTGTACACTACATAGCCTGCCCCTGGTGCTGGCACGGCTAGGACTGGTGCGGTGGTCAACTTTTTCTTTTAATAGTTGGAAGCTTGCTTCGCACTCCGGCGCCCAATTGACCTTAGCTCCTTTCTTGAGCTGTTGAGTCAGTGGCCTGGCTATTTTAGAAAATCCTTCAATAAACCGTCGATAATACCCAGCCACACCTAAGAAACTTCGAATTTCACTAGGTGTTGTCGGTGACTGCCAACGTTGTACTGCTTCCACTTTTGCAGGGTTCACCTCGTTGAGCCAGAACTCGCATTTGCTAAACTTAGCATAGAGCTTCTCGGCTCTCAATGTCTCTAAGGTGGTCCTCAGATGTTCCTCGTGTTCCTTCTCGTTCTTCGAGTAGATGAGTACATCATCTATAAAGACTAGGACGAATTTGTCCAAGTATGGGTGGAACACGCGGTTCATTAAGTCCATGAACACTGCCGGGGCATTTGTGAGCCCGAAAGGCATTACAGTGAATTCGTAATGGCCGTATCTGGTGCGGAACGCTGTCTTGGGTACATCGTCATGTCGGACTTTCAGTTGGTGATAGCCTGATCTCAAGTCCATTTTCGAGAATACACCATCCCCTCGAAGTTGGTCAAAAAGGTCATCAATCCTTGGTAGAGGATACTTGTTCTTGAGCGTCAGCTTGTTCAACTCTCGGTAGTTGGTACCCATTCTCAGTGTTCCGTCCTTCTTCTTCACGAAGAGCACTGGTGCGCCCCATGGTGACACACTGGGTCGGATGAAGCCAAGGTCTAGTAATTCCTGTAGCTATATTTTGAGTTCTTCTAACTCTTTAGGCACCATTTTCTATGGTTCCTTCGATACTGGAGCCGATCCTGGTTCGAGATCGATTGTGAATTCTAATTGCCTGTCTGGCGGCAATCCTGGTAGTGCGTCAGGAAAGACATCTAGAATTTTTCGTACCACTGCTACATCCTCAATCTTTCGGTCCTCTTTCTCTTCTCCATTCAGATAAACGAGGTATGCAGGGCATCCTTTCCTTATCATAGTGGCCGCTTGTAGCGCAGAAACTATGGACTTTCGTCGCCTCACGGATATTCCGTGAAAGATTGTGGGTTCTTTCCCTGGGTATTGCAGAGAGATCCGCCTTTCCTTACAAAGAATGGTAGCGTAGTTCTCGGCTAACTAATCCATTCCCAATATGATGTCGACGTTCCACATCAACATTACATGTAAATTGTGAGCCACTAACTTAAGGTTTCCCATAGTGAATTCTACATTTGAGCAAGTTCGTGAGATGTCTATAAGGCCTCCTACGGGTGAGAACACCCTCATCTTATGTTTGATTTCATCAGTAGGCAATTCTAAAGTATCCACGCAAGGTGCTGACATGAAAGAATGACAATAGGTATGTTGAGGAGAGTTCTCATACTTGCTAAATTGTCTTGCTCTTGGTTCCCTGCTCAATCTTAGGCTGCTTCTGCCTCGGTGCGGTAACTATAGTCTGAGTGGGAAACCTCTGGCGTAGCTGCCGCTGGTGATATGGTGATTAGGACTATCTTTCTTCTCGGCTCAGCTCGAAGTGCCCGCAACTACGGACGCTGCCCCTAATAGTCCTGCCTCCCTCCTGTCCTAGTATTCTTGTACAGCATTCCCTGGAGAAATGTCCGCTTCTTCCACAATTAAGGCACCTATGTGTCCTAACTATGCACTTTCCACGGTGGTTTCTTGACCACTTAGCGCGGGGATGGGCCTTAGGTCGGTACTCAACCTTCTTATTGAGGTCGGTTTCTCTACCGCCATTCTGCGATGGTTTTGGGGCAAGTTGTTGCTTCTTATTCTCATTTGAAGTACATTTTCGTTTTCCCGATCGTTCCTTCATTCGTTGGTTTTATTGCGCCTCATTTCAGACGATTTTCCTCTTGTCGAAGACATCCGTTCATTAAAACGTAATCTATGAGAGTGTTCATATTTTCACTAGATTTCGTTACCTAACAATGATCTTGATCTCCATTTCCTCGTGGCTCTCCTAGTTCACCTTGTTATTTGTGCCCCAACGATTAATCGCTTAGATAAATATGTCTTGTGAAATGAAAAGTCATTAGGTCTATACATATATAAGATTCCTTTACATTTCTCTCTTTTTTTTTTGGCCTATATTCTGTGTATATAGCGTAACGATCCATCCCTTAGCAGCTCGTGACCGTCGGCACACAAGTGCGAAAAGTCCAAACATTCATGCCCTTCGTGATTGCCTTGTACTAAGAACTCAATGATTAATCAAACAGTCTTAACTTGGATAGGTGCTGATGTCACTTAAAAGAAGCATGACTGCAAATTTCTTTTATTGAAAGGACTATAGAACATCCAAAGGGACAAGAATAACGTCTCTTACTTGACTGTTGTGAATTTTCATCACCAATTTGCAACAATTGATTTTTGAAAGAAAGAACTAGGTTCAAATGAACTCATCTTGTCAATTCAAAGAACTAGGCGGTCCCAATGGTTTCAGATAAACCCATCGAATTTGAAAACTCACTTCTGAAAGGAGCTTGAAAGAACATAGGTCATGAGAACAAGATGATACTTTATTAACTCTCAATTTCCATAGTAGGTTGTCAAACAAGATAGTTCAATTGTCCGCTCAACTTGACTAGATCCGGACATCAAGGATGATGGTTTCAGCATGTCAAGACTTGAGTTTATCAGTCATGGGAGAGTTTTGGAATATAGGCAATTGCCACGAATCAATGTTGATCATGGCTCAACGACATCATAATATGATATTGTGGAATCAAGTCAATGGGTTTGTAAGTTTGGTTAGAGGCAACCAAGGTGAAAGGAACTCTTTAGAACGATCAAATAGGTCTAATACATCAAGGGATATGCAATACATTAGCCTTAACTTAGTGTTTCAGAAAGAAATCATGAGCTCGAAACAATACATGTAGTGGAACTGAGCTAAAAAGAGTTTTTACCCCTATAAGAATGAAATAGTCACAAATATGGTTGCTGAATAAGGAGGTGAACAAAAGTCCCACTCAATGTGCCATTCTCAGAGGAGAAATTTTTGAACAATAGATGAAGTTATATCATGAGAGTTAAAGAAACCAGGATATTGATCTTGCAAATGGGGGCATCATAGGAGACAACAACCAACAAAGGTGTTTGAGAACATATGAGTCTTCTGAATCTAGGATTTGAAAGTAAGTCACCACCTTCGTTGAAAAAAATGATAGTGACTTATTACTTGCCAAAATGCGAGTCAATCAAAAGTCTCAAATAGACGGCAAGACACCCTTGTTAAGGATGTTCAAAATGAGATTATTTCGAAGGGCATAGTCGTAAGCAACTTTAGAATCGAAGGTTTATGACCGGAACTTAAGAAGTCAACACTTTACATTTTTTTTTTGAATAACGAGCTCAACTACTATTGCCAATAAACTGAAAGAGAGCCACAACTTTCATAGGAAAGGAAAAAGTGAGGCATTACTTGCATAAATGCAAGTCAATCTAGAGTCTAAAGTAGACGAGGGCATTTTCATTAAAGAGGTTCATAGAAAGAAATCGATGGGGATCCAAGTAAGTACTGTTGACCATAATCATCTGTTCCAGTTATGTGACACTTTCTTGTTTGTTATTTTCAATATGTTCTCGATAAGTCAAAACGGTCATTCTCGTAAAACATTGTACTCTCCATCGTGCTTCATAGCGTACTATAAGTATTGTTTCGAGATCGCATAGCCTCTTTGACTTGCTACTCAAGACTGGATCACATAATTAGATCGTAGGTACGATATCTTTCGTGTAAGGATACACCTCCTTTACTGGATCGAGGGTACGCTCATTTTGGTTATGATTGAGATCATGAAGACAAAGGGAACTTCATGTTGTTCAGATCATTTAAAACGTTCACAGACACCCATGTGCCGTAGGTAGCTTCTCGTATCTCGTGTGATCGTTACCATCTAAGAATAGATGGGTTATTTATAAATTATAAGGTTCATTTTTGTACATTTGGAATTGATCCAAATACAACATCATGAATCGTGGTTCCGTCAAGACATAAGATGAAGGACAAAGGTGTGAGGTCCGTTTTCGGACTCATTTATCCATATTTCCTTGCCCCTTTTCTTCTTCTCCCTTTTTTTTTACAACATTAGGGGTTTGCCCTAACTTGCATAAACTCATTCGTTTTATCACTTAGAAAAGTGGTTGGGAATCATCAACTCGTATTACTGTTCAAGAGCGTTCAGCCTAATGTACTTCTTAGGCATCCTATGTTCGCATGCATTAGTCATTTCGTAACTTCCTAAAAACTTCCTCAATCTATCATCATACTTCACGTAATCAAGCATGCGTAACTAGTAATACTTTAACATTTGTCTCAAAGACATCCTTATGCTTAACATTTAAAACTTGAAATTCCATGGTTCGTAGGAAAAATGGAATATACATGCTTTTCCTTTAAATCCTTGAACATGTTTAAAATATCTTCATAACGAAATCATTTTTCCACTTATCAAGTTCTTTCATGAATAACTGAAAATTTTCTGGTAAGAACTTCTTTCTTACCTCAATGTTGCGGTTGAACGTGACGAGTCGAGGTGTTGGGTCCTTTAACTTTCCATTTAAGTCATATTCTAGCCTAGTGCTATCATTCTAAACTAAGGCTTGAAAGAAGGTTCTTGGGTCCAGAGCGAAAGAACGGTGCTCTGATACCACTCTGTCACGACCACAACTTCCTACGTGGGAGTGACTGCCTCTATACTTGCTTTAAATAACATATCAGAATCAAAGGGATAGAGTAAGCATGATTTGTAAGATGAAACTGGGATAACAGTCTCACAGACGAAGGTGAAATAGGTCAACATAACATCAGAGTGCTTCCTGGGTTCATAAATTCTTATTTCAAAATCTTATATCAGCGGAAATGTCCAAGACAGGGTAGCATGTATGAGGACACACTACTCTGGGCTACCTAAAGACTTATTTAAAATTTTACTCCCAACACCGTCGTCTGCCCGTCCACGTTCAACCTGCACATTAGAAAAGAAACATGCAGGGCTGAGTATTTGATATACTCAGTGGGCACATTGCCAAAATAATTTTCATAAAGAGTTTTGTCAGCCCGTTGAGTGAACACGGGGTTTTAACTTGAAAGGCCCGTGTCACTAAAATCCTTTTCATTTCATAAAGTTGATTGCGCAATCATATGACATAGATCTACCATATCTGAACATTGTGTGAACCGGGAATGTGGCCACATTCCACGACGGTCACTGGACCGGCCAACCCCTTTTGTTAGCTCACGGTCCCCTTATGTGTACACTAGTCCGAGTAGGGTTTGCGGCCCTACTGGGACCCGAATTCGATTTAACATATATTGGCATAGCCAAGCAGATAGGTAATCCATAAAAACATAAAGTGGCATGACAAAACTTAAGTAGCATAATTTTCACATAATCATGAAAAAGGCAAGTTCACATTTTGAAAGAAATGCCCACCTCAAAAGCTAAAGCTCCTTCCGTAATTTCCTTAACTTGGCCTTAGACGACGTTCGTAGACGCCCCTTTAGTAAATGACATAATATTTAATTAGACTTTGATAAATTAATTAAGCTTAAATGTGGATGCATCCTAAGTGCGTGATCATTTATTCTTTCTCTAAATTTTCTAGAAGAGTTCTAGATTTCGTGAATATTAATTAAATCAGTAGATTTAATTAATTTAGAAAAATTCATTCGCTTAACTAGAGGATGTTACCTCCTATGCCATTATTTAAGCACAAAAAAAAAAAAGGGCTCGAGGTCTATCCCTTGTTAGCGTATCAAATTTCTAAAAGAATTAATCCTTCGAGCACTTATACTACATTCCGGAAAATTAGACTTATCCTCGGAAAAACAATTAGCAGACTATTATTTAAGTCCATACGTAGGAGAGCCATGATTTAATTAAATTCTTAGTCCATACTTTAATTTGTTGGTGGCCCAAACATTAAGTTAAGAGATAATGGCCCAACACAATTAAAGGAAGAGGCCCAACACAATTAAAGGAAGAGGGGCCCAATTACACCCCATAACCCATCGGTCTCTCCTCTCTACTCAATCCCCAAATTGAAGAAAAACCCTAGCTCGGAGGAGGAGCAGCGGCGCGACACCCCATCTCTCGCCGTCCACCGTTCACTGCTCCGGTCGGCGCCTCCCTTGCGCCGCCTCCACCGCCGACGGCTCCAGTGGCCTGAAGTCAGCGCAGCAGGCGCCACCGACGGCCTGATCGTCCCTGTTTTCTGAGAGTCCGCTCGATTCTCTCGGCTACTACACAGCACCGCCGCCAGCCGCCCGACGACGAGCCGATGTCGCTGCTGCCGCGCAGCCGGCTCTACGCCCAGCCGTTGCTGGTGTTGCACCGTCGGAAGGGAGAAGAAGGCATCGCTTCCCTCCGCACAGAGCTCCGACTGCCTCCGTGACTTCCTCTGTTCTCTAGAAAGGAGTCGATTAGTTCGGCTCCCTCCGTCGAGCTGCGGTTCTGCCTGTGAGCCACGCCGATTCGCCGCCCAATAGCTAAGTTCCTACCCTCTCTCTCTTAGTCCTTTTACAGTTAGCTTAAAGTTGGATTTTTTTTTGAAGGTTCATGGTATTAGAGTTGAACAGATTATGGTTCTTTTCGGAAATTTTCATACTATGCTTTGAGTTTTATGCGAACAAGTTATGCTTGTGCTTTATGTTCTATACATGATAAGGTTATTTCCCATATGATCATGTTATGATGTTCTAAGTGGATGAAAAAAATGAGGTATATAGGTGAGTATGTGCTACCTGATTCCTTGTGGCTAGTGGATTGGGAAAAACTCCCGCATCTAATGGTCTTTGAGAGGCATAACGACCTCTACTCACTCGCTTACTCTCGGTTGTGAATTATGGGGAGAAAGAAAGAAATTTTGAAGTGGTGAGTGGTGAAGGGAAACAAATATTGAAGGGGAAAACATATATATAAGTTGTTGCTACAATTTGTTGAGATATAGCAGAAATCAAATCAGCATTTTTGGCTCTTTGTTCACAATGATTGGCTATTTGTGGGGCAGTACACCAGTTGTACTCGTGAATTATTAATGGGCTGATCCTATTGTGCAGCGAATCCCCTATTTGCAGCTTCTTAGTGTGCTTTGAACTTAATTTGTTTTGGTGGCATTTGGAGTACGAGTACTTGGGTAATAACTCCCTTTTGTTTGATTGTGCTAGGTATACATAGAGTAATGCAGGAGCTGTTGGGGTGTGGAAGGGAGTGCAGAGCTGACTTTGCTCATTTAGCAAGACATAGGTCTTTTGTTTATAAAGTAGTATTGCCTATCCCCCCCTACTTGGCAAAACATAGGACTAGAATTAATTTGTATTGTATTCACATAGCAGGTTATCCATTTGTGAGGAATACAGCTGCTGCTCAGTGAGAGGAGCGCTGATTTCTTTTGCAGAAGATGCAGCTAGAAGTGGCATGTAACTTAGTTGCTATGCCCATATGTATTCAACAATATATTCTATGTATGTTTACCTCCTTGTTTAGTAGGTGTAGAAATATTTATTCTTTCATTTGTAAAAGTTCTAAGGCCTCGGTTCATTGGTGTAACCATGTAATAATACATGACATTCCATCTCATACAATTTCAATAACTATATATATTCTTTTTTTTTTCTTTGTACATCGTGTGAAACGCCACATCTTTTGCCACTTTGAAAAGAAAAAAAAAACTCCAATCAAACTAGTAAATTTGAAAACGTGGGTTCTCCAATAACTTTTTATTAAATGATTGACGTTCTTTTGATAATAATTTATATAACGAGTAAAGGATTGCGGGGCGTCACAACTCGTGTCCAAAGGACTCCTAATCTAGGACAGAGGGAGTACTTAGTTTTATAATAAAATGTGAGTGAAAATGGGTTAGTGGAATGTGGAGTCCTTGCCAAATATAGTAAAAGTAAAAGGTGACAAATTTTTAGGGACGAGCGAAAATAGAAATAAGTGACAAATTTTTAGGGACAGAGGGAGTACTATTTTCTACTTCCTAGAGTCATTTTTCCATTTTGGGCATTCCATATATAGCAGTAAAGTTATTTCTTTTTTTTATCCACTCTTAATTCTCTCTACTTTTCCCTCTCTCCTAATCTTTTTATTTAATACTCTATCTGTCCCAAGTTAGTTGAGTCGTATTCATTATTTGATTTGTCCCAAAGTAGTTTAGTCATTTTTTTTTTGGTAAAAACTTTATTTTCTTTCTTGTTTTACTCTCTCTTCACCTCTTTTGCTTTATTCACTCTCTTACTTTACTCTCTCTATTTTAACCTTTAACAAATCAATTTCTTAAATCTCGTGTCCAAAAGAAATGTCCCAACTATTTTGGGACGGATGGAGTATGCATTACACACCTATTTTTAATCACTATGCTGGAAAGAAATGCTTCTATTATACTCTCTCCGTCCCAGATTTATAGTCATATTTAGTTATACTCACCTTTAATGATAAAAATAAAATGTAACTCTTGTTGTGAGTCTGACCAAAATGATAAAATATGACTCTTATTATAGGACGGAGGTAGTAATATTTATGCAAATGCATGAATATTTAGTTTGTACATAATTAAGCAAAAGCTAGAGACTTTTCGTGATATTATTTTTTTAATAAAAAATAACTATTTTTTGTGATATAGGATGGTCATTTGAGAACCACATCTTGAATAAGAATTAACAACTAATAACCATCATATGAAATGAAATTATAATACTACTTTCTCCGTTCCATAATAGTAGAGTCGTTTTGTCATTTTAGTACGTTCTATAGTAATAAAGTCATTTATCTTTTTAGTAAAAGTCAACACATTTCTTCTCAGTTACTTTACTCTCTCTTACTTTATTCTCTCATCATCTCTCTTCTTTTTTCATTATCTATTTTATTCTTTCTTTACTTAACACAATTTTTTTTAAATTTC
>NC_062970.1:5821714-5990363 GCF_023119035.1 Salvia hispanica | reverse complement strand
CTATATAGTCCAAAATTGCAAAAATGTACAGGTATATTGCATTTGAATTTGGCACGTGATTGGAGCTACTATATAGTCCAACAAAAATATTTGCTTTCTCCACAGAGTCATAGACTATAATATAAAAATTGCGATAGCGCGTAAGATCAATTCCACGGGAACTGTCAGCTAGAGTCATAGACTATAACAAATTATTTGTTATAATTTGAAGCAAACAAATTAAATTAAAATTAATGCTGCATTATTTTATTAAATTCTATATGTAAATTAGTTTTCAATGAATTTATCAATTTTGCACTGGATGAAATATTTTGGCTCTTATTTAATTTATACTACTTCTTTTTCTCATTAAAGATCATTTTTTGGAGAAAATATTAGAAGTAACAATAAGGAATTAAAGTATACACTGATTCAGTCATTATGTGTGTTTGGAGAGAGAAATATGATAAGAGAACTAATTATTAATTGGGCCGAAATTTCATGTATTGAAGCCCAAATACAATTTTCAGCAGTACCAAAGTTAAGATGTTCAAAGATTTCCAAACGAGTAAAGCCAAAATTGGTACCGTCCATTTTATTTTTTTGATCCTAAACTTTATCTTTTAAATTTTTTGGTCCTGTATATTTTGAATCGGATCACAATTGGTCCTCCGTTAATAATTCCATTAATATTTAACGGTCAACGATTTTAATCACAATTTTGACCGACTTAAGCAATTTTTAATTATTTAATCATCAAAATTATTATTATTTTTCAAATAAAATCATAAATTATTTATTCCAAATCACTTTCATCTTCTTCCTCCACTTTCATTAATGGGGGAGGGAGCGGAAGATTTTCACCGTGAACCCGTCACGCCGTCACTACCTCTCCGGCACGACGCCGCTCTGCCGCTGGGCCTCCTCTTTTATCTTATCCCCCACCGGCGCAAAAATCTGCGATGGCAGCCCAATCCGAATTGGGCGAACTGCTGGCCCGGAGCGGGGATGTCGTCGTTGGGACCCTGCGCTATGGCGGAGGAGGAGGATTCGACGGAGGAATCGGCGGCGGAGCGGAGGCCGAAGCCGAGCTTGTTGAGCCAGCTCATTCTGAGAGGAGAGGGTTTGAAGGTGTGGAATTTGTGAGGGGAAATGAAGGGTTTGAGATTGGGGAAGGAGAAAGGGGGTTTGAAGAGGGAGGAGAGTGGGGGTGTGGCTATGCTCATGGTGGCTGTAGCTGTCGTTTTTTTGAGCAGCATATTTTTGTGAAAATCTTCCACGGCCATTGATGAAAGTGGAGGAAGAAGATGAATGTGATTTGGAATAGATAATTTATGATTTTATTTAAAAAATAATTTTGATAATTAAATAATTAAAAATTGCTTAAGTTGGTCAAAATCGTGATTAAAATCGTTGACCGTTAAATATTAACGGAATTATTAACGGAGGACCAATTGTGATCCGATTTGAAATGTATAGGACCAAAAAATTCAAAAGATAAAGTTCAGGACCAAAATGATAAAGTGAACATATGTTCAGGACCAATTTTGGCCTTCACTCTTTTCAAATTGAAGATCATTCAGTTTTTAAATTAAGTGACATTATTCTTTGGGAGACAAGAATTTGTAAAATGATTTTTAATAAGTTAAACGGAAGAAATAAAATAATTAAAACAGAATAAATTAACTACTGCATTGAAAATGTTAATTTTGATAAAACATAAAATATACTGCACTTATGTAGGGGTGTTGAAATAAAGAATACTCCTACTATAAATCACTTATAAAGACAGGGAGTATTTTGCTCCAAAAATAATGCGTTAAATCACTTCATTTGGTTCAATATATCGGAATCAGTCGTATTCTAGCTATAGACAGAAAAGTCAATAAAGACAGCTAAAGCTAATATATTTTACCTTGCTCCTTCCATTTTCCAGAATAGTGAAAAGTCTGTTATGACCAAAAGTCAAACCAAAGACTAGAAAGACATGTCTGAATTTCGATGTCCAGAAACCACAATTCTTACAAAAATGTGTGTCACATGGGCTTCGTGTGAGAGAGGAATAGAGAGAGAGAGAGAGGTATATAGACAATACACCTAGATTTGTTAGACCAACTAATTGGGCCTGTTATAATAGTAGGCCGAGAAATTTTATGTATTGAAGCCCATATACAATGCTTAATGCTTTATGTTACTATCTCGTCCCAAGTTCAATGTCACATTTAGTGTGAGCACGAGTTTTAAAATTTATAAAAAAAAATTAATTGAATAAGTTAATTGATTATAGGTCCCACTTATATATATTAGTTTTATAATAAATGTGAGTAGAATTAGTTGGTGGAATATAGTGTCAACTTACTATTTATAATAAAAATAAAATGTGACTCTTATTATAGGACGGACTGAAATTGTAAAACGTGACACTTATTGTGGACGAAGGTATTAGTAAAGATGATCATATTTCTAGGGGTATTCAAAACAATATAAATCAACCAGAGAAACGGGAGTATATTACTCCAAAAATATTTAGTTAAATCACTAAATTGGGTTCAATATATTGGATCCAGTCTTAATCTATACTCCCTCCGTCCCAATAAATATGAAACGTTTGTTTTTCGGCACAAGATTTTATGTAGTGTTGTTTTGTGAGTTAAAGAAGAAATTGTTTTGTGAGTTAAAGAAAAGAGAGTAAAATAAGCGAGAGGAAAAAATAAAGATATAATTACTTTTATTTTAAGAAACATTTCATTTTAATGAGATGATAAAAAAAGGAAAATGTTTCATTCTAAAAAGGGAGTATTTATTAGCGATTGAGTTTGACAGGCAGATTTTCTTATGATAATTAAAGACGGAATAGTCAATTAAGACAGCCAAGACTTTTCCTGCTATCTTCATAATCATACCTAAAAGCAAGATAGTTGAAAAGTCTTTTTAAGAATTAAAATCAATATCTTTCCATTTTCTAAGTCAACCAAAGACTTGAAAGACTTATCACTTATCTATCTGCATCTCTCTGTCAAGAAACCACAATTGCAACAAAAATTTGCTCTAATTGGAAAAAAGAAAACAAGAAAAAATGGTAGAATCAGTTGCAAATGTGTTTCTCCAAAGCCTCGACGATTTGCTCGTCGAAGAAATCGAGCATTTGGTGGGCGCGAGCGATGAAGCAGAGCAAGCAAAGAAAGATCTTCGAAACATCCATTCATTGTTGATGAAAGCCGACAGCAGCAGACACGATTCTCCCACTCTAAAGGATCACATCACCCAACTAAAAAATCTTGCTTCCAAAGCTGAGAATGTTCTAGAAACATCCTATGCCGTGAAAGCCGCATTCAACCAAGAAGCCGATCATATGGAAAAGCTCCAAAGATACATTTGCGTATTGCGCGAGCTCTACAGCGTCGACAAGGTCAGGAGAGACACCCGGGACATAATATCCGGCCTCTCCTATCTCACCAACAGCCTAGTCATGGAGTTGGGACGTGAAACCGAAGCCTCATCGCTTTCGACTGCAATGTCTCTTGATCATCCTTTTGTGGGGATGGAGAAGGACATAGAGCTTTTACTCTCCATGATCAAGGATGAATCCACGAGGCAACGAGTGGTGAAGATATCCGGGATGAGCGGTCTTGGAAAGACGAGCCTTGCTAGAAGGATTTACAACCATGCTGACCTCCACTCTTATGTTCGAGCATGGGTGTGCATCCACCGAGACTTTCAGCCTAGGGCCGTCTTGGCCGAGATTTTGAAGCAACTTGATCCCAACTCGTATGGACACGATAGCAAGGAGGTTGATTATTTGGTACGACAAATTTACAAATTTGTGGAGAAGAGGAAGAGTCTGGTTGTGATCGATGATATTTGGAAAAACGATGGTTGGGAGATCATGAGGGAGGCTTTTCCGATTAATTGTAACGTGTTCCTCATCACTTGCTCTGAGAGTGTTGGTAGTGAAGAATGTGATCATCTTTACAAGCTGGGAGTTATGACAGAAGATGAAGGGTGGGAACTACTGAAGAGAATAGCACTTCCCCAAGATTTTGGTTCAGGTGAGTTTGTTTTTATGTCTCTTCTTTTGTGATTTCTTCTGTTTAGATCAAGTATGTGCATTTGCAGTTATATGTGATGACAACTCTAGACATAATTTATTAAGACTAGTGTATTTTCTCAGTTGACTAGTGTGTTTGCTGTATGATTATATAGTGGAAGAATGGGACTAATAGTAACAAATACATTAATCCAATTCTTTTTCACTGTGGCAGCTGAAACATTGGAAAATATTGGAAGAGAAATTGTGGTAAAATGTGGCCTGTTACCACTAGCAATTTCTGTCATTGGAGGAATTTTGCTCCACAAAAAAGGAGACATTTTGGCAGAATGGAAGAAGGTGAATATGAATTTGAATCGTGTAGAAGGTGTTGAAGAATACAAAAGAGTAAAACATGTGTTGGAGTTGAGCTATGATGCCTTGCCTTATTACTTGAAACCATGCTTCCTCTATTTAGCATGCTTCCCTGAGCATGAAGAGATTAAAACAGATAGATTGTATTTAATGTGGATGGCTGAAGGCTTCATTTCACACCACGATAAAGGCCCTAACGAGACTCTAAGAGACGTGGCCGAGAGATATCTAGCTGAACTTGCTACAAGGCATATGGTTCAAGTGCAGAAAGGAGATTCTCCACTTCACAAGTTTGATTCGTGCCAACTACATGAGTTGATGCTAGAGCTCTGCTCATCAAAGGTTGAAGAAGAAAAGCTCTTCAAACACATTGACACAACTTCAACAATTTTCAATCTGATAAGCAGAGTTAGATCCTTTATGCCTCTCAGTAAGGGTGGCCTTTCTTTCCAAAGAATTGGCTCCGAAGATAGGACGATTGGTTCTGAACAGACATTGCATAGTTCAAGGATACTTAAGTTTACGGGAGATAAGTTACCAAGCAAGGTGGGTAAACTAATCCTTTTGAGATACTTGAGTTTGATGGATTCCGGTGTGAGAGAGCTACCAAAGTTCGTATGCAACATGCCATACCTGCAGACTTTAGAACTGCGAGCATGGGGTGCTGTTCTTAGATTGCCAAATGTGTTATGGAAGATGAAAAGACTAAAGCATTTGTTTCTCCCAAGGGATATACAAGTGATTAAAGTAGAGAAACCAAGGCTAGGCTGGCTAGAAGTGACTGAAAGGGAGAAACTAAGACTAGATGGTCTAGACGAGCTGGAGACATTGCAACAAATCGACAGCAAGACTGTTCGGGTGAAAGACATCCTCAAACTGAACAGCCTAAAGGAAGTATTTGCTACAGTTCATGATATGGATAGCTTGTCAGCAATCATCCAGCAGAAGAGCATATCATCGTTGCATCTCGTTGTTAACCACTGTGATCTCAGCTCGGATGTTTTAAAGAACACGTTGATGTGTCCTTCATTAGTAAGCTTGGAATTGTACACGTGCAAAGTCGTTGGCGCTGGCTTCCCATGCTACGAGGAAGGGATGGCTGAGAATGTAGTCGATTTGAATATCCGGTATTGCAAGGTTGAGGGAGACTTGATGTTGGAGTTGGGCAAGTTTCCGCGGCTGCAGAGTCTGTGGCTGCAAGGGAGGGAGGTGGGGAGGATGGACCCAAGGTGATTTATGTTTATGTGCTAGTATTATTTTCTTCTGATGAATCCATGTACTATAATTGTATTTGAATGGGCCTCATCTTTTTGAGCCATTACTACTTCTTATCTAGCAGATAGCCACTGTTGAGCGAGCAGGCTATGTGCAAAGCTTGTATTGAAACCGGTAAAGATTGAGTTTGCTATTCGATTTGCACCATTTTGTACTATTTATATAAGTAAAACGCAACCTTTTCGGTTTGGCGTAACTACTTCACTTTTTGTAATTGCAATTGCAAACAACGCTACGAAAATACCAAATTAGCTTGGAAGAGACATTTTAGTGAAATTTGTACTCCCTCCAACCCATATTAAACAAGTTGTATTCCAGTTTGAGTCGTCACAAGTTACTCGAAATTTTTAATCATTTCTCTTTGTAATTGGACATAAAGCATTCAGTCGCATTTATTTTATTTTCAATTATACTCTTTATCTCTCCTATTTTTATTATCTCTATGTAACTCCCTATAAACATAAATTTCTTAAATTTTTATATTGGAAACCCTTAAGAAATGTGGAAAGGATGGAGTGGTATATTCACACCCAATCAACTTTTCCGCTCCAAACCGAATCACCAATTCGTTAAAAATTTGGAATGTCTGCACTCTGCGGTACACAGTGTACCACACAAAAAGAAATAAATAATGAAGGATACAATATTAATTACTTAAAAAATGAACGGCAACGAATTTCGCAGGCAACAATAAAATAAATTGAATAAAATAAAAATGGGCGGGCTGTGATTCCTCCACGTATTTTCCTGCTTGCTGATTTAACTACTCACACTTTCAGCAATTCACCTAAAAAACGCACAGCACACACTCAAATTTGCGCTTCATCACCTCTCCAATTCTCAATTTTCTTCCTCCTCGATTTGAGTTGCAGCTGTGAAAGGTTTCCGCCATGGACGCGGCTGCACAGCTCGCCCACTGCGGAATCGATCATCTCCATCGAGCCTCGCCGTATTCCTCCGCTGCCGCCTGGAATTGCAGGTCCAGAAATCACCGATTTTTCCCGAGGATTAGGCGGAATGCCGTCGTGAGAGCCGTCGCCACCGAGCCTAAGCCGTCGGATACCAAGCCGCCCAGTTCTGTTAATGGGACTGCTAAGCCGGCGCCCTTCAAGATGGTCAACGGCACATCAACTGTAGGTTTTTTATTTGGTAAAATTTGACCTTGCTGAGTGTTGAAAAAAAAATTGTTTTTTTTTTGGGTTTTAGTTTTTTTATTCTTGGTAAGAAGCTGTTTTGTGAAAAAAGTTATTGAATTATTGTTTAAATTTTGGTTCATGGAAAGGGCAGCGGCAGAATTGTGGTCGCCACATAAAATTCAAGAATGACAAGTTTTTGTGAGACTAAAATTTTGAAACTTATAAGTGAAGATTTTACTTTTCAAAATCTCAATATTCAAACAAATAGTTAGTGGGACAATTGATAGAGATTGAACTTGTTTATAAGTTCTTTCCTCTATTTCATATGCATTAGTCACTTAGAAACCAAAAAAAATGCTAAAATGGATGTGATTGATGCAATTCCTGCGACCTCTAGAGAAGTTATATGCAGATAATGCATTGAGGTGGTGATTAAAGCCATTGTTTGATTTGGAAATGGCAGCGGATGCAAGATGTTTCGCAGGAGATCAAAAGGGTGAGGGCGCAGATGGAGGAAAACGAGCAGTTGGCCAGTCTCATGAGAGGTCTTCGCGGCCAGAATCTGAAGGACTCTTTGTTTGCTGAGGATGATGTCAATCTCCGTCTAGTTGAGGTCTGTCGGATGAATTTCAAGTTTATTTTCATTGCCATGCTACGTCAGAATTATTCTCATAATTCTAAGTTGCTAAAATGAATGTTCAAATAAATAGATAAAAATATGAGAGATTAATTTCATGTAACTTGTTACTGATATTTCACAGAATGTTCTAAATTTTCACTGAAGCTATTCAAAATATATTCAAGGATTAATTTTGACCATATTGCTGGCAAAACTACTAGGTATAAACATTTATTTGTTGAAACTACTGGGTTAGAAGGCTTCATTTAGCATGTATATTGTACAGGGCTGCCGTTTTAATCAAGTGATTGAGCTTTTCAACTTCTTCAGGTTGACGAGAGTAGTGAATTTTTACCAATGGTGTATAATCCTGATACGATCGCTGCTTATTGGGGAAAAAGGCCACGAGCTGTTGCGACTCGTATTGTTCAGTTAACGTCTGTTGCTGGAGGCTTTCTCTCCCGTCTCCTCTGGGATCTAATAAACAATAAAATAAAGGAGGTAAGAAGACCCAGCCCCGTTTCTCATTTTCAGATTACGAAGAAAGTGCATTCTTTTCTTCTTCAAGAATACATGGAAAGATATTCATAACTTGATTGTCCTTCACAATATTCAAATGTGCTACACCAGAAACTATTTAAACTATTCTGATTTGCTTTCTCTTTCCACGCAGAATGAAGTCACCCGAGCTATTGAATTGAGGGAAATTGTTACATCTTTGGGTCCAGCATACATAAAACTTGGACAAGCATTGAGCATCCGACCTGATATATTATCACCTACTGCTATGACTGAACTACAGAAACTTTGTGATAAGGTGACATTTTATACTTGAGTTTCATTAAATATAGCCCCATCTGTTCTAATTGTGATACAGCTAGTTTATTTGGAAAGTTGTGCAAAGGTTGGATTCTCAGTTCACTAATTCAGAAATTTCATCCTCTGTTCTTATACCAGTAACAAATATATATTGCTGTGTTTTATATTTACTAGTTTACAGGGTTCTGATATTTTTTAGCTGTGATTTGAGTTTAACTTCTCCTTTGCATCAATTATTTGAAAGATGCGTGTTCGTCAAGTTAAAGTGTATTTCAAATGCTCAAAACTCTACCTTAGCTTGCTTTATGAAAGTGACTGATATTCAAGAGAGAATATTTAGCTAGTGTTATTTCTTTTTTTCCATTCTTCAGTAACCAACCAACCAACCAACCAACCAACTAATCCATTGTGTTTATAGGTCCCATCCTTTCCAGATGACATGGCAATGGCTCTTATTGAAGAAGAGCTCGGAGAGCCGTGGTATAATATCTACTCCGAGCTTTCTCCTTCTCCTATTGCTGCTGGTAATCTCAAAGGATTTGAGCCGTTATTACTGATTTAGGTTCTGATTGTCTTGCTATGTTTGAATAACTGATAGTCTTATGATTTCTCTTCTTCTGGAAATCATTTGCAGCCTCTCTTGGCCAAGTCTACAAGGGCCGGCTAAAAGAAAATGGGGATCTTGTTGCTGTTAAGGTGCAGAGGCCTTTTGTTCTGGAGACTGTAACAATTGATCTGTTCATCATAAGAAACTTGGGTCTTTTTCTTCGAAAATTCCCTCAGGTACTAATTATACTTTTTGCTGTTCTTATATTACCTTGAAATGGATAGTTGAGTCATACCACAATTTCTTTCAGGTCTCCGTGGATGTCGTGGGATTAGTTGACGAGTGGGCTGCTCGTTTCTTTGAAGAGCTGGATTACATTAACGAGGGGGAGAATGGAACTATATTTGCTGAAATGATGAGGAAGGACCTTCCTCAGGTGATTTTTCTGCAATAGTTCAATTTTTTGGTGTAGCAAATGACATGACTATCCAACAATAGAGGAATTTGCTTGGTGATTTCCACTTCTCTAATGGCGTTATGCTTTATAGGTAGTTGTGCCAAAAACATACACTAAATACACAGCAAGGAAGGTTCTTACAACCCAGTGGATAGATGGGGAGAAGCTGTCACAAAGTACTGAAAGTGATGTCGGAGAGCTGGTAAATGTTGGAGTTATATGCTACCTCAAGCAGGTAATTTTTGTTTTAACTGTTCATAGTCTACCTTCACATGCATCTAGAAATGGGCAGAAATTATGTTATATACTCCATCTATTAGCGATTTCCATAGATGTACAACTATAAACTCATCTAGAAATATCTCCTCGTGTTAGTATCTACTGATGAAGAGTTGAATACAATATACATGGTCTGTTCAATTAACTCTCTTATGAGGATCTAATAAGGATGTATCAAATTGGCTATTTAACCTTTCTCATTTTAATTTGGATCTGCAGTTGCTTGACACCGGTTTTTTCCATGCTGATCCACATCCGGGAAATCTAATCCGAACTCCTGATGGGAAGCTGGCAATACTGGATTTTGGTATGTGCATGCTTTATGTAGGAGGAAATATACATTTCATAGGATAGCTTCTAACAACGTGCATAAACATAGACAATTTAACTTATACATTGCAGACTCTTTTAGTTCTTCTGATATCATATCTTTCTGATTAAAATATTCTTCAACAGCTCGACACTTTGTAGTCTATTCACCAAGATATTATCTCATATCCTATGTGTAAAAATTTATTTTTATGCACTTTATGGACTGGCATCAAAAATTGCAGGCTTGGTCACTAAATTAACAGATGATCAGAAATTTGGGATGATTGAAGCTATTGCCCATCTAATCCATCGAGATTATGGCGCTATTGTAAAAGATTTTGTCAAACTTGGCTTTATTCCAGATGGGGTTAATTTAGATCCCATTCTGCCTGTGCTGGCCAAAGTTTTCGATCAGGCACTTGAGGGTGGGGGAGCCAAAAATATCAACTTCCAAGAATTAGCATCAGATTTAGCACAGATAACATTTGATTACCCTTTTAGAATACCACCTTACTTTGCACTTATAATTAGAGCAATCGGGGTGCTGGAGGGAATAGCTTTGGTGGGCAATCCCGAGTTTGCCATCGTTGATGAAGCTTATCCATATATTGCACAGGTACAGATCTTCAACAGCCTGAAATATGCTATTACTATGATGCACTGTCCATAATTAACTTGGACTATTAGACTGGTAAATAGTTTGTGAAGCTGTCAACTCTTACAAACATTTGCAATTTTATGCTACATATATTGTTCTGAACTAAAATAGATTAACAGATTTTACTTCGTCCTGTGAATTTTTAGAGGCTACTGACTGATGAATCCCCAAGATTGAGATCGGCTCTACGCTACACAATATATGGAAAATCTGGAGTCTTTGATGCCGAAAGATTTATAGATGTGATGCAAGCTTTTGAGAATTTCATAGATGCTGCAAAGAGCGGAGGTGGGGAAGATTTGAATGGAGGAATGGCAGAACTTGGATTTCTACAACCTCAAACAAGTAGTTTGTTTCCTGCTTTTAGGGGCAGTGCTTCTCAAACACAGCCGATCCAAACAAGAGCAGCCTTGGGATTTTTACTATCTGATAAAGGGAACTTTTTCCGAGAGTTTTTGCTAGACGAGGTAACATTTAGTTTTAAGGCACAAGACATTAGTAACCTGGTTCTTACGATTTAATTCTTCAACCTCAGAAATTTATAGATTAATATTTATAAATAGATTTATGCTTATTCCAGTAATGTTAATGGTATCTTCTAATAACAGATTGTGAAGGGTATTGATGCAATTTCAAGGGAACAGCTGGTGCAGATAATGGCTTTTCTTGGCATTAGAAATGTAACCCCGGTTTTTAGCTTGGTTCCTTCTCTGGGGCCTTTCCGGACTGCTGCACTTCTTCCCACAATAACCGAGGAAGACAAAGTGATACTGAACAACGTTCAGAAAGTTGTTGAATTCTTAGCTGCCGGAACTGCAGCCTCATCCACGCAGGTAAACGTTATCTAACGACATATCCTCCTTGACTGCTGCTTTCCAGAGCTAGTGATACTAATATTTAAAGAATTACATGATCAAACGAGCTAAATTGTCCAATCCATCAATAATGAAGTTATATTAATTCAAAAGTACAACACCCTCTATCCGTGTCTAAATCTATGGCAAAACTACTCACTCAACATTATTATGTGTCTTCTGTAGGGTATAAATGTTCCGCAAGTGGTCCAAGAGCTACTCCCGGTATTGCCAGGACTCTCCGCAAAAGTGTTACCTGAGTTGCTCAGCAGGCTGTCGTCACGGATACTAGCTCGTGTAGTCCGTGACACACTCTTGTAATCGCAAAACAATGTATTCACATTCAATTGCAGACAGATATAATACACACAGTAGTATCCCTTTCCAACGGCTCATAGATTATTCAGATTCATAAGGAATGTAGATTTCTGTATGTATAGTCAACTTCAAAGAAGAAGAAAAAATGTATATTTACTCACCAGAATATAATACAAAAGCTCACATTATTTCCTCACTTCTCTGTTGATTCTATCTTGTACTCTCTCTTGAAGCAATGAGCTTGTTTAGTAAAAATGTCCGACATGTACCCGTTGCTGCTGCTCGTTTTTATCAGTCTGCGATGAACTGCAGCGAACAACGACGTGATGCCAAGGTATTTTCCTCGACCTCGTCGTCTAAATAATCATATGTATTCGCGCATTTTGAACAAGTCACGAACTAGGACGATCAGAGGGCTCTAGATTCAGCTTTGCCAAATACATCTCAAAGAGGCAAACATAATGCTCGAAGCTCGGCTCTATGCCATATCGTTCCACCATGTAGTATAAGTATGTACGGACCGTGTCAACTTCGCCTGTCTGCACGGAGGCACTGAGAACTCCAGCAAACGTTATGGCATCTGGTTGAACATTCCTCCTCTCCATCTCTTCGAAAACGGCAATGGCTTCTTCAACCTGCCCGTGAACCCCTAGGCTCGAGATCATTGTGTTCCATGTTGCCACGCTCTTACTCTCCATCTCCATGAACACGCGCTTGGCATACTCCAAACTTCCGCATTTACTATACATGTCGATGAGAGCCGTCCCTAGAAACACCCCAATCTCGAACCCGTTCTTGATAGCGTATTCGTGCACCCAACGACCCAGTTTGAGGTTCTCCAGCTCGGCCGAGGCCGTCAGAAGGGCAACCAACGTGTACTCGTTGGGGCTGACGTTATCACGCTGCATCTCCGTGTAGAGCTTGAACGCCATCTCCGGTTCGTCACTCTTGGCGTAGCCGTTGATCATCGCCGTCCAAGAAACCACATTTCTCGTCGGCATTTTGTCAAACACCTTCTGAGCAATATCCATTCTCGCGTTGAGGACAAGCCCTGCGATTACAGTTGTCCAGGAAACAACGCTTCTGTGCCGCATTTTGTCGAACACCTTGAGCGCATCATCGACAGCCCCACATTTCATATACAAATCTATCAAAACGTTATCCAAATATACATCTCCAAGAAACCCAGATTTAACAGCAACCGCATAAACCTCCCTCGCCTTGTCGACGGAGGAAATCGCGAGGCACGCTTTCATAACAAACGGGAACGTGAATTTATCCACAGCAACGCCTCGGAAAATCATCAAATTATAAAATTGAATAGCTCGATGCGGGCAATCGTTGAGGGTGTACGTTCTGATGAGCATATTCCAAACGAAAGTGGAGGGATTATCGACGTGTTGGAACACTAGAGCTGCGTAATCCAGCTCCCGGTAGGAAGAGCAGAGGCGAATCAATCTGGCGACGATTACTTGGTTGTGGTGGAGGGTGGTGCGGATGATTTTGGCGTGGATTTGCTTCATCTGCTTGAAATTGGCGCATTTTTGGAGCAATAGGAGGGCTACTTGAGGAGAGAAAATTGACCTCGGCGTTGGCTGGAAGGTTCTTGCCGGTAAAACATCAAGAGTTCTCAGTGAATAGCATGGGTTCATTGAATCAATGTGGTTTTAGGAACGAAGAAGCCGTGACAAATGGGTGGGAGAATAGAATTCTCATATAAATATGCTGCAATTAAATGCGAAGAATTCTCACAAAATAATGAATTTTAACTGTAAAATGAAATAATGATGGTTGGAGTAGTACTACAAAATATGAGTATAAGAATGACATTTGCTAAATATTTCTTATTGGAATATTGATACATGATATCATAGAATTTTTCAAAATGTTCGTTTTCTATGTGAACTTTGAAATTGACAAATAATATCACAAAATTTATCCTGAGTTTGGTACTCCACTAATGAAAAAATTCTGGCTATATCAATAAAAACTATCTTCAAAGAATGAAAAACTTGAAACTCTCGAAGTTGTTGTCAAGAAATTACGATAAAAAATTCGTAAAATAAAATTATTTGCCTTAATTTTTTTATTGGTGGGAAATAACAAACTCAGGATAGAGTTCGTGATATTATTTGTCAATTTCAAAGTTCGTGGGAAAACCCCGACTTTTTGAAAATTCCATGATGTATTAGGTGTCAATATCCCTTTCTTATTTGATTCAAATCTGATGTGCAAAACCAATTTTAAAATTTGTAAAGTTAAAATAAAATATAAATGCATTTTGATAAATTTTAATTGTATAATTTATAATTTATTATACTCCAACCGTCCCTGAAAATTTGTCAATTATTTTTATTTTCGTCCGTCCCTAAAATTAGTCATTTTTCACTTTTACCATTTTTTGTAGTGGACTTCATATTCCACATGTCACTAATTTTTTCAATCCACTTTCTATTATATTTTTTAAAACCCGTGCCGGGTCAAATGGTAATAAAATTATAAGGGACGGAGGGAGTATTTATTTATAATAAATTTGATTTTTATACTATTAGTAGTACTAATAAAAATCTAATGCATATATTACTAAAGAATTTACACTAGGCCTATAGGGGCCAGTGTATTAAATTTGGGGCGGAACGGGTGTGGATTATTCGGATCAACCCGCAAATGAGATGATGGCTATGGCATCCACATCGTCCATCTGTATACACATATAGCAACCTTCATTGACGCACTCTTCGTATAATTCCTTCCTTTCTGCACAATAAATTACACAAATCACACCGGATTGTCAGCTATCTTTCCTTCGTAACATCAATTAATTGATTTGCCCCATGTCATTTTACATAATCTACTCCATTTTCTTTGTTAAATCCTCATTTCTCAACTACTCTCGTCGTCCGATCTGACCCAAATTTGGTGCTTCCTTATAATTCTTACACGGAACCTGATTTCGTGAGCTTTAACACAACCCCTTGAATCAAGGTAATGCGATTTTTATGTAGTTTACTGTGGATTTTCAGTTTTTTTTTTTTTTTTACTTAAATTGTTCTGATCCGTGCTTGCTTTCCTTATAGTAATTGGATATCTATTAATCCATGTTACTGTAATGATTATATACTGTTTTTATGCGATTTGTGAATGGTTCTGATTTTTGTTGATTAAATTCATTGAAGTACTGCGGAATATTGGGATTATGAAAAACATGCTAAAAATTGGGGCTTTCTGGGAATGCCGTATTGTATTGCATCGTTGAACTTGGGTTAGGCTTGGGCTGGTATTCGATTCCTTCTTTCTGGTGCTGATTTGATATGGGGGGATTTGGGCTGCTCTAGAAGAAATAGCAGATGTAATTGATGTTAGGGAGATTTATAGTAGTAATTGTTAAAATCTCTGTGGACATGATACGATGAAGTTATATGCATTTTCAAGTCGAATCTCTCATAGTTGATGCTGCATTGGAGTCTTGAATAATGAATAAACTAGATATTATACTGGTTATAGGATCTGAATTGAAGCTACCTCCTACATGGATGATTCTCCACTTCTGTGGGCTTAAATGTTCTTTTGTGCAGTAATGAGTTTATGCAGACCTTTTCAACTCGATAATATATGTTGCTAGGTTTAAAAATGATTTATAGTTTCGATGTTTGTTATGTATTTTCTTCTAGACATTTGAAAACGAGGGCAGACTGATATACTTTTTAGAAGCAGATGCAAGTTTATACAAGACAAACAATTTAAGGGAGACGAGCTTTTATTCTTCCTAAATGGTCAATTGAACAATGAAAAGGCATCTCTGGAGTTGCTTGGCTTAAGTCGTTGCCACTTCCTTCCTTTATCAAACATTCTTTATTTTTTCTTGACTCTTCCCATGAAACAAATGAGTGATGAATTTGGAGAGTAATGATGTTTGTGAAGACTAAATTCTGGAAGAAGTATCTTCAGCCTCCTCTGCTAATAACATTTCAAAAAAGCATTGCTTGGTTTAGTGGACTAGGTTTTGGTACCTTTCCTTTATTCACCTTACTAGAAATAATTCCTTTCTTGGTGATCAGGTAACTAAAGCCCCAACCTTCTTCAGATTCTGGTTTCACTGCCTATTCCTTCCTTTCTTTCATGGATGCACTAGGTTTTCTTTGATTCAAAGGAATTTCTTCTTCTTTGTTCTTTATTTATATATATGGAGCAGATGTCTGAATTTGGTTCATCTCTATGTGCATGTCTGTTGATATGATAAAAGTTAGTAAAATCAATAAACCACGCGACTTAGTAGTGGGTCACTATAGCTGAGAAACCTTTAAGTGGATCGATTTTGCAGCTAGCCAAAGCACAAAAGAGTAAATGAAAAGGTGATCATAGATCCATTCGAAGTCTTCAAGCTGGCTAGATTTTGTGATTAAATAATGGTGACGTAGTTCTAGCTCCTTGTATTTCATCTAGCTATATTTGAGGTTTTGGTTTTTGGAAAATTCTTGCAGGAATCTATAAATTTTGACTAATGAAATATTGAAATATGTGCTGTGTTTGTTTTGTTTAGAATTAGAGGTTCAAGAGTTATTTAGTTTCATGTTTTATTCTTCGACAGGCAGTGGTGCATTTGGTTTTATTGGAATAGTGGAACTTTGGATGATTGAGTTGGCTTTGCTAGTACCATAGCATACTTAGTTCCAGAACTTCCAGTACACCCTTAGACATGTCGGCTGTTGATATATCCAAATATGAACATAGTCCTGTCCATAAGGCCATCATTTTGAAGGATTATGCTGGTCTCAGGAGAATTATTGCAGGCCTTCCCAAACTTGCTGAACCATCTGAGATACATACAGAATCAGTTTCAATAGCAGAAGAAGCTAAGGCTGAGGCCATAGCTGCTGTGATTGATCGACGTGATGTCCCTAGCCGAGAAACTCCACTTCATTTGGCTGTTAAATATCGTGATGAGATTGCGACGGAGATGCTTATGCTTGCTGGTGCAGATTGGAGCTTGCAGAATGATCAGGGTTGGAGTGCATTACAGGAAGCAGTCTGTAATAGAGAAGAAGGGATTGCGAGAATCATAGTCAGGCATTACCAGCCACTGGCCTGGGCGAAATGGTGCAGAAGGCTGCCTCGGTTGATTGGGACAATGCGAAGGATGAGAGATTTTTATATGGAAATCACATTTCATTTTGAGAGCTCAGTTATCCCTTTCATATCAAGAATTGCCCCTTCTGATACTTACAAAATTTGGAAGAGGGGTGCAAATTTAAGGGCTGATATGACTTTGGCTGGCTTTGATGGTTTCAGAATACAACGATCTGATCAGAGTATTCTTTTCCTTGGTGATGGCTCTGAGGATGGTCAAGTTCCTCCAGGTTCACTATGCATGATTTCACACAAAGACAAAGAGGTAATGAATGCTTTGGATGGTGCTGGTGCTCCAGCAACCGATGCAGAAGTGCAGCAAGAAGTTACTGCAATGTCTCAGACCAATATATTCAGGCCTGGAATTGATGTGACTCAAGCAGTTCTTTTACCTCAAACAACATGGAGGAGAGTAGAGAAAACAGAAATGGTGGGACCCTGGAAAGCTAAAGTTTATGATATGCACAATGTGGTTGTTAGTATCAAATCAAGAAAGGTGCCTGGGGCCATGACAGATGACGAGTTATTTAGTTCTTCTGGCAATGAGAATGAAACAGAGAATGAGCTTGATGATGTCTTGACAGAGGAAGAAAGAAGGCAACTTGAGGTTGCTCTTAAGATGGACTCATCAGATTTGGGCAACGAAAATGGTGATGACATCATACCACACCGTCATAGTTGTTATGACCACAGGGATATATCCATCGAGGACATAGACAGTTGTAGGAATGGAGAAGTTAAGCAAGAAAAGAAAGGATGGTTCAATGGATGGAGGAGAAGGGAAAATAAGCCGGTCGATGAGAAAAAAGTTGCTCCCCCTAGAAGCTCTTTGTCTGTGGAAGATAAAGTTAGTGATTTTCTAGAGGACTCTCCTAGAAGTCAAAATAGGACAGGTAGGCACTCTGTCGAAGTGGTCGTGAAACGGGATGATCATCGGAGAGGAAAAGACTCTAAAGCTTCTTCATCTACAAGTACTGACAGTGGAACTCGAAGAAAGGATGCAACTCGGGAAAATGAGTATAAAAAAGGTTTAAGGCCCGTTCTTTGGCTTTCTCCAGATTTTCCATTACGAACTGAAGAACTCTTGCCACTGCTCGACATTTTAGCTAACAAGGTCAAAGCTATAAGACGATTAAGGGAGTTATTCACTACAAAACTACCAAAGGGGACCTTTCCTGTGAAGGTATGGTTCTTCCACAAGATCTTCCTTGAAATGATAGATATGCTTTATTGCATTCCCATTCATTTTTAACTAATATTATTTAGTATGATCCTTTTTGCTTATCTGTGTCATCTCTAATCTTCTACATTGAGGTTCTGTAAATGAATAAGTGAAGATGGCTGGTTTAGAAGAGTGTTGTTAGCATATTAGCCTTCTGTCTATTATGTGTTTGTTGCACGATCAATCTTTTTTTAACATTACCAAACAGCTTTTGGTTTTGGCTTTGCTATTATTCATGGCTTGGGATTTCAGCCTTACGATTTACCCAAAGCATGGTCGACTATATGATTACAGCAAGACACTGTTGATTTCCGGTATGATGGGAACTAAAGTCCCTCACGACATGCAAATGCTGACATGTACTATAAATTCTTAAAAAAATTAGATTCACTTGAGAAACCTAATTAGGCTTTGAGAGCTTTACTTTAGATGAATTTTGTGAAGCTCATCTTATATTATTTTGCTGTGGTACACATATGAGAACATGAACTTCTACACTTGAATTCTTTACTCTTCGGTTCAGATCTACAGGACAGCTTAATGAGGCATTTAGTAACTGTTGATTCTCTATCATGTCCTCTTCACTTTTTCTCTTTTTAACTAATTGCTGCTTATTTTCAGGTTGCTATTCCAGTAGTTCCTACTGTAAGAGTCATAGTTACATTTACAAAGTTTGAAGAGTTGCAGCCACTAGATGAGTTTTCAACTCCCCCTTCAAGTCCAACTGGTGTTGGCAAGGAGAGCCCTATGGCGCAATCTTCAAGTTCGTCTTGGTTCCAGTGGATAAAATCTCCATATCAACGGCCCAGTTCTTCTGCTGGTGGGTCTAGCAGCAGGATTGATAATCTTCAAGATCCATTTGCAATTCCTTCCGAGTATTCATGGATCACCGCTGAAGCAAAGAAGAAAAAGATGCAGGAAAGGAGCAAATCTAAGAAATCAAAAATTCCAAAGTAGTCTTCTTGACAATATCGCTCTGGGATAGATCATCTTGCTGAAAGTCCAGTTCAGTTACTTAGACGAACAACAGATTGCATTGCATCGGGGTAAGAATATCATCGTTGGTTGTTTTAATAGTTTGACTCTGTTATATCATTGTGGGGGGTTTATAGAAGTATGAATCTGTGATTCTTGTAACCATAAAGACCGATGTTTCATGTTTGGGCGGACAGTCTACCATTCTCATTTGGCACGACTTTTCGATCCATGAACATTTCAGTTGAGCATCTTTACTAACAGATTGAAGGATATTGTATATTCGTTGAGTCTATCACTATCATTTCTTAATTGTTTCCTTGCAGTTTGAGAAATCAGTGCTGTAATTGCTCTGTTTTTATTTAAAGAAAGTGAACAGCAGATTGTCGTTATTTGTTTCAGTGGGATTTCTGTTTTCTATTTTAGTTGGTAGTTGATAATTAAGATCGGTAACACAATTTTTTAAGCTTCAAATTTTAGTGAGAAATGAATTAGAGTATGATTTTGTAAACATATTAGTTTTGTGGTAAATAGTATCAAATTTATAAATATATTCGACGGTACAAAACATTGTTAGGACAGAATATCTGAACTGAATTTTACATTTTGGTGGAATTAATTTAGAAATTCAGGACTTGAGAATTTTATACCTTCATTGGATGGAACATTTACATGATTTTCCTACTCCTGCTAGCTCTCCTTCTTCGCTGTTAAATATGCATTATAAAAATGTTAGTGATCATAATGCTTATATTCTATTAACGAAAACAAAATTATCCAACAAGATCGAGTACTCAAATCTATATTTTTTTTCGTAGCAATAATAATTTATCAATTACAAGATCGGTGTTTTGAAGTTGTCAATCATAAATCTTGACATAAGTGACGATTGATGCTAATAATTGCTACTACTTTATGGGAGATTTTCACTGTAGTTTATACGTGTTGGTAATTAATTGAATATCCCTTTAATTCGTAAAAGTTATTGTGATAATGTAAAATATGTTGCTATTGTATATTCATAAATATGTAATGATTTTTTATGAGGTAAACATAAATATGTAATGATAAATGATAATATTGGCGAATTCTCACTTCATATTTTGACCTCATTATAATATCTTAAATTCCAAAAAATAATACTACTACTCATTTGAGAAATGTAAATATGAATCCTTACATGAAATTACATTGTTGGCAAAATCTATATATTAAAACTAATGAAAATTCAAACATCTAAAACAACTCGAAAATATCATTCTAATTAATATACCAATCACATATATCGAATCAAAAAAGAAAACTCGAAAGATCCTACTATATAGTTTGCTAATTAAAATTCCAAATAGTTATATTTTTACCCAATGTTCCATCTTTACACACCCCGATATTTTCAAATAAAATCGAGCTAAATGTACAAAATCATAATATTGTAATCTGATTCGTTTTGATTATTGAAATTATTAAATCATATAAGTAAACTGAAGTCTCAATTTTTTTTTTTAAAAAAATACCTTGGTTCAAATTCTTGAACATGAGCAATGTCTTTGCCATGTGCATCAGACCAGCTAACTTTCCTGAATTCCACCATTGATGCAGATTTCTTGAGATTGCTCTTAAGAGGATGAGCTTCAACTTCAACACCTTTCGATGACTCCATGAATCCTTTCTCTCTACTTCTTCTTCTTCCTCCTCCTCTTCCTCCACCAACATTATAAGCCTCTTTTCGACCGGTCTCGTCTTCCTTGCTGTCGGAGTTTCTTGATGGCACATAACATGAGCACACTAGAGAGCTGCACCTATTATGCGCCGGCGCCGCCAGGATCCAAGATTCTTCTTTTTTTAGACTAAAATTTTATGTGGCCTTGGTCATGGTTTTGATGAAGAGGGATATGTGAATTGAAGTTTTAAAGGGCTCTTGATGCATCTTCTATGTATATAACATGCATGGTTTTGCTTCATAATAAAGATATATAGTGGGTTTGGTTGTTTATTTACCTAGACTTTGTGGTGGATGAATCCATTCATCATTGGAGTGAAGTATATTTGCAAGGGAATGTGAAAGTTAGCTTAGATAGATAATAATACCACATGCTAGCTATTTCTTATTGCTTGAAATGAAAATTTCGAACATCCAATATTCTTGATAATTTGTTACATTTTTGTTTGATTTATATCACAACTCACAAGTGTGAGATTTGACAAATGTCAATAATAAGAATAAATATAGTTAATCACACAGATATTTATCAAGGAAGTTTGGATCATTTGATTATGAGTTTATTTAATTACATGATGGACAGTGTATTAAAATCAATCATCTGCTTTCCAATTTATATTCTTGGTGAACTTGGCGGGTATATAAAGTCTACTTAATGTGTTAAAGGGCTCATCTAATTATATCCAAATAAAACCTATGGCTCTTTTAATAATTTTATCATAACAAAATCCATATAAAGTTACTTTCCCATTCAACTATATCTTAACTGATATTTTAAGATTATTCTTGAATGACTTGTTCGAAATTCTTAGTTTACATGCTACTTTAATAGATATACATATATATATATTGTTTGGTTATATTTCTTCAAAAAATCGAGATCATATTAATACTACTAAAATAACAAGTCATTAATCTATTTAAGTATATGCATATATAGTGCGATAATTGAACTATATAGAAAACAGAATATGAACCGCGAAGAAAATCATGGTATAGTGGAAAATAAAAATAGATGGGACTTTTAAAGTGAAAGGATATCTGATTTTAGATTGAGTAATAACACACACTCATGCACCTAAGTACTCATGCCTTGCGTCCACTATCATTTGTTTTCTCTTCCTTTTTGCTATTCACTCATTAATGAGGTGAATTTGGTAAAAGCAACCGATTATATATAAAATAACAGATAACACACATAAAATATAGAGGATATATTTTAGCATGCAATAAAGGTCATACTGTTATTACTTTATCTTTTCAAAGAGGAGCAATTTCTAAATTCACATGCCCTACCGACTAGTCCAAGAAAATATACATCAAAGTTCCTTTAATTTGTTATTACGAGTAATGAGTTTCTCAAAGCATAAACTCGGTTTGCTTGTTTTTGATTGGATGAAATTTTGTTTAATTCGCAAAAAATAAGTACTACTACTAATTTGGGGAGCTGCCGACAGAATATCTAAAACACAAACAAATAAATGAAGATGAATGAATTAAATTATAGGCCTCAAAATGTTTCTAGTAAAGTTGGACTTTCAAGAGTTTAAACAGTTGTTTATATATTGTTGTATTATACTCTCTCCTGACCCCCATTTTTAGTCTTTTTTATTGGACACAAATTTTAGTAAATATAATGAAAAGTGAATTAAAAAAGTTAGTGGAATATGAGTTCACTTTTATATGGTATTTTTTTCACACTTTTATATGGTAGTTGTACAATAAAATGTTAGTGAAATAAGTTAGTAGTATCTGTATCCCACTTATCATTTATAGTAAAAAGTGAAAGTGGAAAATAAATGAGGGACGGAGAAAATTTACAAAAGTGAACAAGAAATGGAGGTTGGAAGAAGTATTTGTTACAATGGCTGGAACATTTTCTTATGTTTGCCAATAGATGCAGTCATATTTTCTCTCTTGGTTTCATACATGATTAAAATGTCTACATTGTTTAGATATCGTTGTGTTGGTCATCTTGTTATTCATTTCTAGTTCTTTTGGATAGGTTAAACTTTTTACTTTTAATGTTCACCATTTTTTATTGTTTGTTCCTTTTATCCAATAAAAAATACCCATTTTTCTAAATTTTGATCAGATTTGGACTTCTTATATGTATCCATTTGGTAGCTTAAAAATAACGTGATTTTCAAAGATTGAACCAAATTGGGAAGTATAGTAGTATTCTTTAGAGGTTGGGAATGTAGGATTCTAGGTTAAAGCTTAGCGACCAGATTTTTCGTTTCATGTACTACTTGCACACACTATTTAATGGTTGTTGCTAAGGTGACTCTTCTTTATACTTTTGTCTTCGGGTTTTCTGCTTTTACTTCACCCGTGAGCATTGGTCGTTGGGTGTTTAGGTGTTGCGTTTGTTTTTTCTTATAGTCCGATCTTCTTGATTTAAGTGTCTGTTTTGCTTTTGTCAAGATTTTGTATTTTTTTTATTGGTTTTTGCTTCATAAGCTGAATTATCTATTGATTTGCACATCCATTTTATATTTGGTTTGCGTCTTTATATCATCGAAAAAACTATGTAGCTCGACAAATAATTGATGTTGTAGGCTTGCAGCCCAAAAAATTGAGTTGCCTTACAGGTATGTGGCGCTAATTAGTATAGACGATAGAATATAATTTGGCGTTTGAGGTGATTAGCACAATATCATCTTTGGGCGAATAAACACAAATTTCACAATGAAAAATAATTAGGTTAAAACTGTAATAAATCATATTATCTGCTTAAAATCGTATGCACCTCATACATGTAAGACCATTATATTCTTTGGTCTTTTTTTTTCTTTTCTGATTTTCATATTTCTTTTACATTTATAAATGATTTTACTTTTATAAAGTGAAACTTAAAAGGTTAGAAAAAGTACCACGCGCGCGTGTGCAATATTGATATAAAGTTTTGTATTCATAATAGTGTGCCATAATAATGTTGTCTCTATATCATCTCAACATTAATATTTGCATGATGAGTAGAATAACATTGACAACTTAATTATATGTGCCAGTTATTAAATTTGATTCGCACACATGCTACTAAGTCTAATGTCATAATAATCGAATCTAGGCTATATATTTATAATTTAGGTTATTTTACTATACATTAACTAAAATTTAACAATTTATAAGAAACTCATTTTATATGTAATTTTATGAGCTATCGATGATAACAATCAAGTGATCAATTACATTAAAAATTAATTAAAAATAAGTACGACTCATAATTAAAATCTAAACAAAAATATATTCTCCACTCTTATGCTTTGATTTATTTACCAAGCACAAATTTGTATGATGGTGGACAATATGTCTACATTGGTTGAAAACCAATTGGGCCGGCCCAGTAAACCACCTCAATACAATTCGGCCCAGTCATATGAGATGCTAAATGTCCATTTCATACTTCAATTTTGCAAAACAAACGGTTCCTCTCGCAAAGGGGCCAAGCTGAATCAATCGTTTTCGCCGCCGTGGCTCCACCGCCGACCGTCTCCCACCTAATTCCAAGCGTTTCCGTTCTACAGTCTCCGCGTCGCTCACTATCGCCACTCTCCTCTCATTCATTCTTCACAGGAAGCAGACAATTCAAAACCTGCTTTTGCCTATTTACCATTTTAAGCGGCCACAACCTCTCACAAAACCCTACTAATCTCCCTACAACTTTGCATTTTCATTTTCCTTCCTTACGCACACATATTCATCTCTGATTCAGCCAAATCAAACTTTCAACAAAAATGATACGGTATGGGGTTTTCTTTCGTTTTCAGTAAAATCATAAAAATGAAGTCCTTACAATTACTCATTTTTGATTGATGCTTTTGGATTTTGTTGTCTTGTGTTGTGTGAATTAAGCTGTAATTGGATGAAAATTAATTGCAGTAGTATATATATTTGCAGTATTTTGCATTATTACTTTATGTATGAAAATCGTTTTTCCAATTTGCTTGATTGTAAAACGGACTAAATATGGTGCGGATTCGCACTTTTCAGGATGGAGCTTCATTGATTATGCTTTGATGCTTGTGTCTATATCTATTTAATATACACGTTTAAATGCTTTGAATAGGTGGAATCGAAATGATTTGTAGTGAGGTGTGGTAGGTTTATTTGATTTGTTATGAACCCATTCAAATGATAATATTTATGGCTCTTTGTCAAATTTAATCTGTGATATTGATGAATGATAATGCATTTCGTACTGAGTATAAAGAAAATAGAGGAGAAACGAGAGAACTCTCTGATGCTAAAATATTTTTAGAGAGAAGAGAGAAACGGTAGTAAGAAACCAGAGCAGGATTAAAGTTACACTATTTGTCAATTGCTTAAATAGCCGGCTTATTCAATTAACATTTGCACCTAATTGCTGATAACTTGCCTAAATTCCTATGTTCTTTCTTTGGAGCTGCTTCTCCTTAAAACTATTTTTGATAAAAAATGTGGACAGTGACAGACTGCATGTTTCGATAATGAAGTATTGGCCTGATAAAAGTATCTGAAGAATCTTTTTTTTTTGTTTGCTCATGCTTATGGCTTTACATGGTGGGGTGTATATTGAGATTGAGCTTGTTGGTATGCTGGACTTTCATTACTTCTTATTATATGATCGTAAACATGAAGTATACTTTTTGTTAATTTTGAAGCAGGACATGTACAAGACAATGGGCTTTCCACAGGCATGTCTGGAAATCGGCAAATAGAACGTTATCCAGTGGCGCAGAAGCCAAGTTCCCTGGTGCACCCATTGAACAAGTTAGTGGCATAGTGAATCTACTATATAAGTTTATGTTCTGTCTTTTTTAATTTGCTATCGTTACTTTGGTATTTTCTTGATATTTAGTGTTTGCTTCCTTTTGGTGATTTAGAAGCCTTGTCTATCATCATATCTGCCTTTTCTTGTCAGGAGCTATGGGATATCTTTATAATATGACTCTCTGACTTTCTTTTTATACCCCTTGAGACTGATATATTGGTTGCGTGGTAGAGATAAGATATTTGTTTGCTCCACATAAAGAAAAAGAGTGCAGTTCTAGAGATATCAGATACAGTACTTCCTGATTTTATGCAACAATATAAGAGAATCAGTACTTATTTTTGGAATATAATGCATTTGAGTTTGCCATGAGTGAAAATGGAAGAATTATGACCAGTAAGATACTTAACTAGGGGGAAGAATTTGCAATGTTTAGCTCTTTAGTCCATACTGAACTCTCCAACATAACCAGAGAAATAGAATCAGAGAAGTGACTCCTTGTAGCAGGGTGATTAATGCAGGATAATTCTGATGTTCTTTTTGTATCTATCAGGTCCTGATTATTCAGTAACCACACTTTATTTTTCCTGATGTTCTGCATGATTATTTGGCTCATAATTTTTTTTATTTTTATACCTAGGGATCAGCAGACAAGCAAAGATGCGAAAGCAATCTTCCTGTGCATGATGTTGCTATTGTTGGAGGTGGCATGGTTGGCATGGCTCTGGCTTGCTCTTTGGGTAAGTGTTTTTTCTTATAACCTTGTGGAACAAAATTATACGGAGTATGTTACTAAGTTCAACTTATTTTCGAAACCTTGTCTATAACAATTTCTCTGATGATATATCTGTATTCTAAATTTCTAAGTCAAATTGTTGAATATATTATTCTAAATCAGTGATTTGGACACTGTGAACTTAACTGGGTGCGTGCAAAGTCATGTATGGGTTTTGTTACTTATCACCTATCGCCAAATGCGTACACTACTAGCCGTACATGAGGAGAGATAGAACTACAGAACCTGTGTACACGTAGGATGACGCATAAAGATATTCTGCCTTAAATTTCTTAATCCGCTCTGCATGGTGATGCAATGTAGTAAAACATAAATTGCTGAAAATCCTTTCTTGCCTAATCTTGACAGGAAATTCATCTTTATACTTATCGCGTAGTGGAATTTGAAAGTGGGTAACACAAGATTAATGTAATATGTTTGCAGCAAAGCTACCATTGACAAACCATCTGAACGTTGCCATCATTGATAGCAATCCAGCATTACAAAGTGGTCAATCTATCAAGAAAGAGGCTCCCCCAGATCCGAGAGTTAGTACCGTCACCCCAGCAACTAAAGCTCTCTTTCAAGGTATTTGATATCAATCCCATGAAGATCTTTAAATTAAGAAAAAATCCTTGGCTGATTTGGGGTCATGATTCGAATTAATTAGAAATAAACTAGGAATTGATTGTTACAATTAGGGCAAGTTTTGTGGGATTCTTGTCAAGTAAACTCCTATATATTCTATGAGAGAATTTGAGTCATATTGAAGAGGGATCATTTGTAATTGGTGCAAACCGTAGTCCTCTTTGAAGGATTGTTTTAGGCCTCTTCATACATATACAAATTTCCATTAAAGCCCATTAACCAAATGGGGTGCATTACTGGTTGAAATGAGTTGAAAAGCTTAATTTCAAGGATTATGCAAGCATGATAACTGTTCATCTGTTCCTTTTAGATGTTGGTGCGTGGAAATATGTGGAAGAGCATAGGCATGCTTACTTTGATAAGATGCAGGTAACAATACTTGAAAGCTTGTGATTTTGGGGGTATTATTCGCTTTTACCTCTCATACTTTATTAGTTAGGTTGTAAGTAACTATTTTCATTTTGTTTTTTATTGGACGTGGACAATCCTAATGTCCATAAACTACTCGTAGCTATAAATAGGTCCCACACTTGGTTTTAAAACAACTTAAATTTACATTTTTCGTATCCTTGCAGGTTTGGGATTATACTGGTTTTGGCTATACAAAGTACCATGCAAGAGATGTGAATAAAGAAGTACTAGGGTAAGAGTGAAACTGCACTTTGATTCCTTTCATAATCCTACAGTAATATTTTGCTTATTTGGATTTTATGTAGGTGCGTGGTGGAGAATAAAGTGCTTCATAAATCTCTGTTATCATGCCTCCAGGTACTTAGATGCTAGAATATTGCATTTCAGTTTCTGGAAGGAAGCTTACTCTAACAAATCTTCTATCAATTTTTTCCCAACTGGTTATGTTTTCTTTAATGTTTGCGAGAAAAAAATAGGTTGAAATTAATGAATCAAATTAAACTAACCCATTGTGTCATCATTGTTTGATATTTAGCTAACAGAGCTCAATTCCTGAAATATATTTCTATCTTCAACATTCTCTTTGTTACATCTCTGTGTAATCTCCCTTTCTGCATTTCATATTCTGTATGTTTGAAGTTTGAACATTCTCAATGTTTTTAATTATCTTATTATCTGTCCTCACTAATCGAAATTTTTCTCCACCAGCGATTTCCTTTTATTGATTTGTGTTCACTCCCCATGGATTATATTAGAATCCAATAATGATCTGTTTGATTGGTGGTCATTTTAGTTTCACTAGTTGACACGATATTTAGCTTGGAGTGGATGGCAGTCACGGTTTTGCTCACTCTGTACACTTTTTGACTGATAAGTTATAATGTATTTTCATATCACCCCCTCCCCCCCCAAACAAAAAGATAAAGTAGAAATAGGAAAGGTTTTGTAGCTTTTTCAATATATACTGGATTGAATTGATAATACTAGTAAGTGTTTGTTTTCTATTTTTCATACATGTGTTTTTTTTATTATGGTTCCGTTCCAATCACTTTTCTGCTTACATGTATCCTCTTACCAATCACTTTTTCTTGTACTGTTTTGATGAAGCCTTATTATTTGCTGTCGCGTAATGCAGATTGTATTTAATGATGTCATCATTCTCGGTTGATGTTATGCTTGTGACAGGATTCAGGTTCCCAGCATAAACTATACCCTCTCAGATTAAGCTCAATGCACTTGGAACCAGCTTCTGCATCAAGCCATCATGGATCTTTAGCAAAACTGGAACTTAGTGATGGGAATAGTTTGTATGCAAAACTAGTGGTAAATGTTGTAAAACTGCTTGCTTGCATTAAAAAAAATATTTCTATTCCTGTTATGCTCAAAAGCAGTTAAATTAGATTTGTGTTGTTGTGCTTCATATAGCTGTTCTCCATTGTGCTTACTTCAGGTCGGAGCGGATGGGTCCAAATCACGTGTCAAGGAGTTGGCTGGAATAAGCTCAACTGGATGGAAGTATTCTCAAAATGCAGTTATATGTACCGTGGAGCACATGGAGGAAAATCGATGTGCTTGGCAAAGATTTCTCCCTAATGGTCCAATTGCCCTTCTCCCAGTAGGAGACAAGTTCAGCAATATCGTTTGGACAATGGACCCTGAAGAGTCGTTAAATCGCAAATCAATGTCTGAGGTTGATTTTGTGAAAGAAGTAAACCGAGCTCTGGACAGTGGCTATGGTCCTCGTCCAAAATCTCAATCGTTGGGGGGTGTATCTCCATTCTCTTGGTTAACTGCCAAAAAAGCAGTATCAGCCTATGATTATTTTGAAATCCCACCAAAAATCACCAAACTAGCCTCTGAAAGAATGGTGTTCCCCTTGTCTCTTAAGCATGCCAACTCTTATGCCACGAAACGCGTTGCTCTTATTGGTGATGCTGCACACACTGTTCATCCTTTAGCCGGTCAAGGAGTTAATATGGGATTTGGAGATGCGTTCTCTCTCTCAAACGTTATTGCTGAAGGCATTGCAGTTGGATCTGATATCGGTGAGGTAAGCCCGTATTCTTACTCAGTTCCAACGTCTGTGATGAGACTTTTTCTTATGAGTTGTTTGTGGTTTGCCTGTTGGAGAGCATATTTTGATCAGTGGGGATGCTACCTAACCAAAATGGTTGTTGATTCTGAAATTGATTGCTTGATATCCAGTTTAGGGGATACCGGGATAGAAATCCGTCATAAGTGCTTAGAATGATTCAACTCATTTTCTCGTTGCGTTCATGAGGCTTGGTTTCCTAATGCCCGTATACGTCCCTTAGGTTTCGTTGCTGAGAAGATATGAATCGGATAGGAAACCTGCGAACCTAACAATGATGGCGATCCTAGACGGCTTTCAAAAGGCGTACTCTGTTGATTTCGGACCATTAAACGTGTTGCGTGCCGCAGCATTCCAAGGAGTACAGAATCTTTCACCGCTAAAGAGAAACATCATATCTTACGCCTCAGGTGAGCAGAGATTTCCACTTTTTTCATGACCTTTCAAGTGCCAAATAAATCTTAGATTGTTTTTATTTTTGGGTAGTGCATAATGTGAAGTTCTAATAAAAAACCTCTCTACTTTCACTTTGTTGGGGTTATGTCCATCCGTTAGAAAAATATTTAAAGTTTGACCTATTTATATCAAATCCTATATTTCGAGCTTTTACCTATTAACTGTGATATGGAGTAATTGATAAATTTTGTAGGTTGTTAGATTTGATTAAATTGCTAACAATTCGATCACTAAATTGTTTTTTCATTGCATCTTTATTATTAACACGAGAGCAGATGTTTCAATACTAGCGTACATATCATGTAATGGTATGAATACTAACCAAATACTCTTTCGTCCAGCAAAAGTATATTCCTTTTTTTTTTTTTTAGTTTGTCCCATACGTGTATGCAATTTCTAATTATAGAATGTATTTTCTCTTTACTCATTCTTTATTAATAATACTTAACTATTTTTTTTACCTACCTTTCTCTGCGTAATTGTACATTAAAATTCACGTCCAACAAACCAACAATTATGGGACAAGGGAAGTATATTAAATCATACAAATATCAATCACATTCCAGATTTCGAAAATGCCAAGTGTTAAAATCAAATTTACACGGTGAACTTCGGAACTCCGCTATTGATAGTACATCGACCGACGACGTCAATGATTTCGGATGGAGTCTCTCAAAATAATCAAAGAAAGTGAAGAGAAAAATAAGTTGACAAAAGATAAAAATAAAAACAAAGTGAAATATATTGAAGGTTTTTTTTTTGAAAAAATTACCTATTCACTTCGTCCCATTGAAGATGATCAATTTTTGTTTTATTCCAACTAAGATGATCCATTACTAAAAATGGAAATACTTATTTTTACTTTATTCTCTTCACTTAACACACAAAATAAAGTTGCATAAAATCTCGTACCACCCTCTAAATTAAGTGGTGGCTATATACTCTCCCAGTCCCATTAAATATGGAACATTTATTTTTCAGCAATGTAATGTTATTTTGTGAGTTAAAGAAGAGAGTGAAAAGGAGAGATGATGGTATTTATTTTAAATGAGATAATCTAAAGAGGAAAACATTTCATTTTTTATTGAAGCAGAGTGAGTATTAGTTTTAACTTTTAACTATCTATTTTGTTCATCTCATATTTTTTCATCATATACTAGTACTCCTTCCATCTCAACTAAGTTGAGGCATTTGGACATAAAGATTAAGAAATTGTGTTAAAAGAGCTAAATGAAGATAAACTAAAAATAGAAGATAAAATAAGATAAGAGAGATAAAAGAGAGTAAAGTAGGAGAATAAAAGTAAGAGCGATTTGATATTTTATTTTTTAAGTAAGAAAAGGATATGACTCAACTTAATTGGATTTTTTAAAAAGAATTATCGTTCAATTAATTGATACAGAGGAATAAGTATTATTTTACAGACTTATAAATTTAATGACTTAGAATAACTTAGTACAACATTGATTAAAATAGGGGTACGTGACTAGTAGATGAGTGAAGTTAAAAATGATCATATGTCCTTCTTTGACTGAATGTCTCACATACTAGTCAAATTTAATATCTGGAAAATAGATATATTATAATTTAGTCATACATTATCCCGTCCTTAAAAAAAGCTCCCTCCGTCTTGAATAACTTGTCATTATTTGATTCGACAATAGTTTTAAAAAATATAATAGAAATTGATTTGAAAAAATTAGTTGAACGTGAATCTTATTTTTATATATTAATTTAATAGTAAAATATAAGTGAGAATGAGTTAGTGGAATATGGGGTCTACTACTAAAAATGATAAAAGTGAAATGTGACAAGTTTTTGTGGACGGATGAAAATGAAAATAAGTGACAAATTTTCAGGGACAGATGAAGTAAAAACTTTGAAACAACACGAGATTTAATGACTGATTGAAAAATTAAGAGAGAATAATTGGTAAGTATGAGAGAATATAATGAGAGAAAAATGAGTAAAGTAAGAGAAAAGAAAATAGTGGAAGTAATGTTAATGGATTAAATGTCCACTTTCTAAAATAGAAAATTTTAAAAAAAATATTTTTAAAGAACAAATAAAAATAAAAATAAAAATAGTACTCTATTTTAAGGAGATTAAAGGAATCCTATTTCTAGTGTATGTCACACCAATTACCATCGTGCACACTAAATAAATCCACCTGGTGCTCCTCTAATTTCAAAGTGAGTTTGATTGACTTTTCGCACAATTCAAACAACAACAGTTGTAAACAAGTGAGATCTGCTATAATTTATCATGCAGTCCAAATTGAACATAAGAAACATTTGCTTTAGTTTATTATGCAGTCAAAATAGAATTTAAGAAACATAGTACATTTAGTTTATGTACATGCCTCAATACTTTATGGAGGGTTTCAGTGACTTATTAGACTAGATACATTGTGCACCTAAAGTAATACTCTTTCACAGTATAATTATTATCTTATTAATACCACTAGTCGATAGGATGTAAACATGTATACATGTAAATGTAATAAGTATATAGTTACGGTGTATAACAATTGAAGTGTGTTATTGAAAAATTAAATCGACTTTATTAAAAATAGAAACTTACTATAAATAAATAGTGATTAATTTTGGTGGATAATAAAAAATGAAAAACATGATTTGTACAACGTAAACCACCTAGGAGGCAATACATATAAATCACAAAAATATGGAGTAGTATACTATATTCAGATTTTAATTTATAAAAGCGGTGTGTTCTGTGGTTAGTGCCGAATATGATTATTATGTAATGAATATAAACCATAATAATCTATACCAAATTATGCAACCCACCGAAAAAAAAACTACAAAAACCAACAACTTAAGGCATTAATATTTTTTCCTAGTTGCGATAAAAAAAATGATACCGAGAAAATATCTATATAATATACTATCACAATTTTTTCTGAAAAAGTTTTAATTGAACGTAAATATACTGTCTCTCATTGTATGAGGTTCTAGATATAAAATCCAAATTATTCTAAATCAAATCATTAAGAAACCGCATAAGCTGTAACTTTTTCTTGGTCATGCTTCAAAATTTCATACATTTAGTCGAACACGTTTCTATAGAGAATTTGAGTATAATTGAATTTGCAGTGTTCAAATCAGTACTAATTATTCCTCTTTTACTAATATCTTGAGAAGCTAGCTTGTGTTCTTGAATTGAATGAAATTACCTCAACACAAAGTCATCTTATCATCTCAACTTTCTTATTAATCTCATTTCTCTCATCCAAACCAACATTAATTAGTTCATCCACATTTGTAATAAGTCATTTTAAGTTGTATCTACATAATAAACGAGCCTACACATATACACATATATGATCCATGGTTTACAAGTAAACATGTTAAGGTAACTGCCTAAGTTTGAATGGAAATTGAAATTTCAGAGAAGAATATTGACGAAATACTTATCAACTTGCGCTCAAAGATAAAATAAGAGTGCAATTTTTGTCTTCACAGTCACATTAATTTACTCTTTAGTCAAATATAGGTACTTATAAAGTCAAAGAAGGTCTAAACTACTGAACATCATCCATGGCTTGAACCAAGTGATGTAAACTAACCATATACATTTAAGATAAACTTGAATTAACCATAGTAAAATTTATTCTGTCATAGTAATTAACTAGTACGATCGCTCCCCCTAAAAAATGTTTTCTAGATCAAAAAATGTATTTAGTGTTTATTCTATAATAAAGTTTAGCAACCCATAACTAAAGGTTTATTAAAAGATATTTTTATGAAGTTATAATTACGGATTAGAAATAAAGAATCATATTTAATTAATTTGTGCACCTGAATATAGTTAACGAATTAAAATTAAAAGATAAGAAATGTAGAAATATGGCTTGTTTTCTAGAGCTCCAACAAATAACTAATTATCAGTCTCCAAAATATAGTTTTAATGCAGTAACTATTTGAGAGAGAAATACTAAAGTCCAGACAAAGAAAATTCAAATTTCAAAGTTGGTTGCCATGCACACTTGAATTGAAAAATCAAGCCGATCTTAATTTCCACTATAAATAGAGTTGTGCAGCCACTTTATTTCTCACTACACTCATCATCTTCTTCTTAATTTAAGCTCTTTGCAATACTTAGCATACAAAATCCATAAAATGGCTGCACCACAAGCACAAATTCAGCGCCCCGTCGCCAACTTCTCTCCAAGTTTATGGGGCGATCAGTTCATCACCATTGATTCTGGTGCTAAGGTACATTCATCATCATCATTAGTTCAATTCTTCATCCACAATTTTCACTATTCACTTCTAACAATTTATCTATTATTTTAGGCTGCTGAGCAACATTCAAAGGCAGTTCAAGTGCTGAAGAATCAAGTGTTGGATATGATCTCAGCTGCTGAAAACAATCTGGTTGAAGCAATGAACCTTATTGACACGCTCGAACGTCTCGGCATTTCTTATCACTTTGAAAAGGAGATTGAAGAAAAACTGCACCATTTCTTCAATCTAAATACAGATTATAGTGATGATAAGTCGTATGATTTGTACACTGTTGCACTTCATTTCCGTCTATTCAGGCAGCATGGCCACCGTTTATCTTCTGGTCTGTTATCACTTAATACTCCAAATTTCACAGCTCTGCAAATATCAAAATACTAATATAAATACTACTATTGGTGAAGCAGACATTTTTGCAAGATGGGTCGATGTGAATGGCAAATTCCAGGAAGGCCTTAAGAATGACGGCAAGGGTTTGTTAAGTCTGTATGAAGCCTCGTACCTGAGAACACGTGGAGAAACTATACTGGATGATGCGCTTGAATTTGCTACTGCCACTCTCAAGTCCATAGCGCCACACCTCGAATCTCCTCTTAGCAAACAAGTTGTGCATGCTCTAATTCAACCCTTGCACTACGGAAATCCAAGAATCGAAGCTCGTTACTTTATCTCCATCTATGAAGAATACCAAGACAAGAATGAATCTCTCTTGAGGTTTGCTAAATTGGACTATAATCTATTGCAAATGCTACACAAGGAGGAGCTCCATGAAGTCTCAAGGTAATAAATATATATGAATGAATGAGGCCTTTAATTTATTATTACTACTTCTAAATATATAGTAAAAACTAATTAATATTGATGTTGTACATGTATATGTGTAGGTGGTGGAAAGAACTGGACCTTGTCTCGAAACTTCCATATGCAAGAGATAGAGTGGTGGAGTGCTTCTTTTGGGCTATGGGAGTATACCATGAGCCACAGTTCTCTCGTGCTCGTGTCATGCTCACTAAAACTATCGCCATGACCTCAATCATAGATGACACTTATGATGCTTACGGTGTCATTGAAGAGCTCGACGTTTTTACTGAGGCAATAGAGAGGTAAATTAACTTAGACCTACACTTTGTTTCCTGCTCTTCTTGGCTTGGATGGAGCATAAATTGATCAATTACTTTATTATTCAGGTGGAATATAGAAGAGATGGATAAACTACCCGAGTATGTGAAGTCATTCTATAAAGCTCTTTTAGAACTCTATGAGCAATTTGAAGAAGAATTGGCTAAAGAAGGAAGATCCTACGCCGCACATTATGCCATAGAATCTGTATGAGTTCAATCATTAATCATTACTTTATACATGCACTTAAAAAATATCATATGAATTTGTATAATCTGATAATATTATTTGTATTTCTAAAATAGCTCAAAGAATTGGTGAGAAGCTACCATGTTGAGGCCAAGTGGTTCATACAAGGATATTTACCACCTTTTGAGGAGTATTTGAAGAATGCCCTCATCACCTGCACTTACTGTTACCACACAACAACGGCGTTGCTGGGGGATGAATCTGCGACCAAGGAAGACTTCGAATGGCTAAGCGAGAAGCCTAAAATGCTTGTGGCAGGGCTACTCATATGTCGAGTCATTGACGACATAGCTACTTATGAGGTGGAAAAGGAAAGAGGTCAGAGTGCTACAGGCATAGAATCATACATGAGGGACAATGGCGCCACAATAGAAGAAGCGGTCGCTAAATTCTTCGAAATAGCAACAGACGCATGGAAGGATATAAATGAGGAGTGTATGAGGCCATCTCCATATTCCAGAGATGTTTTGATGCGGATTCTGAATCTTGAACGCATAATTGATGTAACTTACAAAGGCAACGAAGATGGATACACTCAACCTGAGAAGGTTCTCAAGCCTCACATCATTGCTTTGTTTGTCGACCCTATTGAGATGTAGACTACATCATATTCATGATTTTCTCTCTGTCTTTGTTTAATGTTGTCTCAGAATTTTAACAATAATAACAATAATAATTGATTCCTATAAAATTTATAATTGTGCATGTTTTTGGCTTCGTTGATTCTTTCACTTCGCTTATACATTTATAAGTTTCGGCACTTTAAACGGGCTTTTTGATTGCTAAGTAATGCATAAAAAAGGCTTTTTTCTTGGGGTTTTTTTCATGTTTGATGCATCACATTTACTGAATTTAGGCCCATTAATTTATTTTCGGTTTTTTGTAACCACATAATTGCTTACTAAGCTCGTGCATATTCTTCAAATATCTTCCATAAACATGATATTCTCACAATTATTATAAGGGATCGTTTGACAGCTTAAAACAAGTTAAGACCTTTTATCTAACTTTAACCATACATTTGATACGCTTGTAATCTGAAGGCAGTGGTTTATGAGACGATGATAGAATCACTTTTTTTGCTACGCTAGTGAGATAAAATTAATATTTATTCATTAATGAACTCTAATATTTTTATACTCTTTCCATCTATAAAAAATTGTTTCATTTATTGACCACACGAGTTTTAATAAGAAGTTGATAATTAAGAAAGATAAAATTAATATTTATTCATTAATGAACTCTAATATTTTTATACTCTTTCCATCTATAAAAAATAGTTTCATTTATTGACCACACGAGTTTTAATAAGAAGTTGATAATTAAGAAAGATGAAAAAATTAGTAGATAATGTAGGATACGTGAAAAAAAAAAAGTAGAGGAGAAAAAGAAAAAATGGATAAAGTATGAAGAGTTTTCATTTTTAAAATAAGAGTACTTTATACAAACATCCTATAATAACTGATGAATTAATTGTAAAGATCGACACAAAGAATTACGTGGTTCGATCCACAAACGGATCTACATCCACGGACGAAGGTGAAGCGATTTTATTGAGGATACAGTGGGGAAAACAATTACAATACACTCGAAACAATCTAGCTCACTACTCAATCGGAGAAGACAACACGATTGTGAAACTCTCAATTAGCTAGCTAAAGATTACAGTGTAAAACTCCTATCTATTCTCTCGTATCTTGGAGAAGAAGAAGGAGAAACTCAGCTGGGCAAAACTGATTGAATGAGCTGAACAGCTCACTCAAAAGGGCCGATACATTGGCTGCCTTTGGGCCTTCTCAACTTGGGCCTGGGTTACTAACTTTGAGCCCACATTGGTTGATCCAGCCACACACAAACCCAACAAACTCCACCTTGGCTGCATCCACCAAACCATCTCCACCTTCACCTATGTTCCCTCATCTCCGAGCAATCAAGTTAACCAAGTCCAAGCAATGCTCGAACTTAGCACTTGTTAATGGCTTAGTCAACATGTCAGCTGCATTCTCAGAAGTGTGGACCTTCTTTACAACCACCATACCTCTGCTCACTTCATCCCTTACAAAGTGAAGCTTGATATCAATGTGTTTACTCCTCTCATGAAAAGTTTGGTGCTTAGCTAAGCTAATAGCACTGTTGTTATCACAAAAGATGGTCACTGCATTCTGCACTACACCAAAATCATTCAATATCCCCTTCAACCACTTAGCTTCTTTCACTGCCTCTGTCAAGGAGATGTATTCTGCCTCTGTTGTGGAGAGTGCAACTACAGGCTGAAGGTTAGACTTCCAGCTAATCGCAGTGCCATATAATTTGAAGATATAAGCTGATTGAGACTTCCTGCTATCAACATTTGCAGCATAGTCTGCATCACAATATCCTACGAGCTCATTCTCATCCTCCATTGTGCAAAACAACAGCCCCAAATCTTGTGTACCTACTAGATATTTCATGATCCACTTCAAAGCTTGCCAATGTGTACTACCTGGGTCAGCCATGAATCTGTTGGTCAGGCTTATGGCATGTGAGAGGTCAGGCCGGGTGCAGAGCATCATGTACATTACACTTCCAACAATGCTTGCGTAAGGAACCCTAGACATCAGCTTCCTCTCTTGGTCAGTGGCTGGTTTCTGACTAATTGACAACTTGAAGTGTGGACTTGTTGGAGTTGACACTCTTCTGGAATCAATCATCTGGAACTTGATTAGCATCTTCTTTATGTAGCTATGCTGCATAAGCCACAATTTCTTTGCACCTCTGTCCCTGATAATTTCCATCCCAAGAATCCTCTTTGCATTCCCCAAGTCCTTCATCTCAAAAGCTTCCTCCAGATCTTCCTTCACCTGTTCAACTTCTGTCTTGCTTGACCCTGCCACAAGCATATCATCCACATAGAGCAATAAGTAAGCAACAACTTTGTTTCCCTTATACCTTATGTAAACACAATTATCAAAAGCAGATTTTCTGAAACCCATCTTCTCCATCTGTCTATCAAAGGTCAGGTACCATTGCCTACTACCTTGCTTAAGTCCATAGAGACTTCTCTTCAAGCAACATACCTTATTTTCATCTCCCGGCTTTATGAACCCCTGTGGCTGCTCCATATAGATGGTCTCTTCCAACTCACCATGTAAGAAAGCTGTCTTGACATCAAGTTGTTGCAATCCCCAATCCCTTCGAGCCACTATAGCTAAGAGAATCCTTATAGAGCTGTGTTTCACCACAGGAGAGAAAACTTCAGTATAGTCAATCCCCTCCTCCTGTGTGAAACCCCTTGCAACTAATCGAGCCTTAAACCTGATACTATCATTTTCTGAGGCCTCCACATTCTTCTTGTAAATCCATTTGCATGAGATAGGCCTTTGTTGGATCTGTGATCTGAGAACAAGGACCCAAGTTTTGTTTTTGAGCAGAGAGTCTATCTCATCCTTCATAGCCTTTATCCATTTCTCCTTATCTTTGCTACCAATAGCTTCCTTATAGATGCTTGGCTCTGAAACCTTCAGCTCCTCTGCAACACATAGTGCATAATACACAAAATTTGCATCTCTGTATCTGGCTGGTGGCCTGATTTCCCTTCTAGTTCTGTCTCTGGCTAGAACATATTGTTCCCTCTGTGATTCTTGGTCAGGAGGCTCTAGAGGTAATTCAGCAACTTGCTCATTTTCTTCATCTGAGGATACCAATTCTTCCATTTTAATAGGAGGGTCTGAGCCCTTTTCTTCTGGCTGGTGCTGATCAAAGCTAATACCAGCAGATTGAGAAGGTCTCTCATTCTGCTCAGTGGGCTTATATGGCATTTCTGACTCATCAAAAATGACATCCTTACTAATGATGACTTTCTGATTCTCAGCCTCTGTACACCATAGTCTGTAGCCCTTTACTCCATCTTGATACCCCAGAAAAATACACTTCAATGCTCTAGGTTCAAGTTTTCCCTGCCTTATGTGAGCAAAAGCTCTGCAGCCAAAGACCCTAAGCCTTGCATAGCTTCCAAAACTCCCATACCATCTGTTGTCTGGAGTGTCAAAACCAATGGCTGAGCTTGGACATTTATTGATCAACTTTGCTGCAGTAGAGACAGCCTCTGCCCAGAACCTTTTAGGTACCCCAGAAGTGAACATCATGCACCTCACTCTTTCAAGGAGTGTTCTATTCATCCTCTCTGCAGTTCCATTCTGTTGAGGATTCCCCGGAGCAGTTCTATGCCTCTTCACCCCCTTTTGCTTACAGAAAACATCAAAGTCCCTTGACAAGAACTCAAGGCCATTGTCTGTCCTCAGACACTTCAAGCCATGACCTTTTTCAACTTCAACAGCCTTATACCAGGTTTTAAACCTCTCAAAAGTCTCTGACTTCTCCTTGAGAATCCAGACTCATACCTTTCTACTATAGTCATCAATAATGCTCAAAAAATACCTTCCACCTCCTATGGAATTCACTGGACTAGGCCCCCATAGGTCACTGTGACAGTAGTCCAGGGGCTTGGTGGAGCTATGCTTTCCAGAGCCATAAGGTAATTTCTTTCCCTTCCCTAGTAAGCAAGACTCACACATCTTCATAGTCTCCTGCTCATTACATGTGAAAATGCCCTTCTTCACTAGCTCTCTAAGCCCCTTATCACCTACATGCCCTAGCCTCTTATGCCACAGAGCCAAACTCTGGTCTTCAGCTACACAAGAACTCCCCACAATAACCTCAGCCTCCAAGTAATACAGTCTATTTATCCTTGATACCATCATGACAGTGGAATTCATAAACATAACTTTCATGCAACCATCAGAGAACACACAAGAAAATCCCTTCATTTCCAGAACACCAACAGATATAAGGTTTCTCTTTATGCTAGGGATGTATCTCAAATCAGTCAGCAGCTTAATAGAGCCAATATGCACCTTAAAACGGATATTACCAATTCTTTTAACAGCACATACCTGATTATTCCCCAGTAAGACTAATCCCTCTGTTTCAATGAGGTTTTCAAACCAATTCCTATGGTTGCATATGTGAAAGGAACACCCAGAGTCAATGATCCAAGAATTAGCAATTGGCTTCTCTGTCACATTCATGACTTGTGCCGGTTCCAACTCGGCTGCACAATCAGCAGTGTTTTGATCTGTACCGCCCTCAGCCTGCTTCCTCTTCCAAGAAAAGCAGTTCTTCTTGATGTGCCCCGGTTTCTTGCAATAATGGCAAGTCCTTGACTCCTTTTGATCTTGATCTTTCTGACCCTTCCCTTTCCACTTCTAAGAGAATTTCTTCTTCCCTTTGTCAAACTTCTTGACAGTAGCCTTCACATTTAGGCTCTCTCCAAACGAATCAATAGATTTTCCAGAAGAATTCTGAAAATCTTTTAGCTTCAACGCCGAATACACCTCCTCATAGGTGATCTTGGAGTCCCTTCCAAGAAGTATGGCATCCTTGATTTGCTCGTAGCTCTTTGGCAATGAATTAAGAAGCATAAGTGCCTTATCTTCATCCTTGATCTGTTCGTTGATGTTTTCCAGATCATCCACACATTTTCCAAAGTCTTCGAGCTGCTCCAAGATGCTCTTCTCCTCTGAAATCTTGAAGGTAAAGAGCCTTTGCTTCAAATGGAGATGGTTGGCAAGGGATTTTGTCATGTAGATGGACTCTAATTTCTTCCAAATCGCAGCAGTGGTCTCCTCCTTCGAAACCTCTCTCGAGACTCGGTCGCTGAGGCTTAAGATCAACGTGCTATAAGCTCTTTGTTGGAGTTTTTGAGCCTTGGGATCGACCTTCTCATCCGCACCATCGGCGGCATCACCCTCTCCTGCAGTGACTTTCTTCCCATCCTGCAAGATCTCCCAGAGCCCCTGCTGCATCATTACGGCCTTCATTCAACCTCCATAAGCCGAAGTCGTTTTGGCCGGTGAATTTCTCCAAATCAAATTTCGCCGTAGACATTTGCGCCGATCAAAAATTCCCACAGACGGCGCCAAATTGATGAATTAATTGTAAAGATCGACACAAAGAATTGCGTGGTTCGATCCACAAACGGATCTACATCCACGGACGAAGGTGAAGCGATTTTATTGAGGATACAGTGGGGAAAACAATTACAATACACTCGAAACAATCTAGCTCACTACTCAATCGGAGAAGACAACTCGATTGTGAAACTATCAATTAGCTAGCTAAAGATTACAGTGTAAAACTCCTATCTATTCTCTCGTATCTTGGAGAAGAAGAAGGAGAAACTCAGCTGGGCAAGATACATTGACTGATTGAATGAGCTGAACAGCTCACTCAAAAGGGCCGATACATTGGCTGCCTTTGGGCCTTCTCAACTTGGGCCTGGGTTACTAACTTTGAGACCACATTGGTTGATCCAGCCACACACAAATCCAACAATAACAAAATAAAACTATTTTTTATGAACGAAATCTATACAGTGGAATGAGATACAATACAGTTGGTCTATGTCTCTAGATATTTATATGGATACTACAAGTTAGACAGAGAAGCGTATAAAATATTACCTTCATCCCACATTAAGTGTCATATTTAGTGTGGCTTAAGAAATGTAAAGAAAACTAGATTGAATAAGTTAGTGGATTATGAGTCTCACTTATATATATTAGTTTTATAATAAAATGTGAATAGAAATTGAAATGTGACTCTTATTGTGAGATAGACCGAAATGACAAAATGTGACACTTATTGTGGAACGGAGGTAGTATCTATAATCCCAATAATAAAACTAATTAAATCAAATTATTAAATGGGGTTTCGAAATATTGAATTTTGTCTTCCATTCCGACTGGTTTTTCTAAATAAAAAAATGCAAATGATATTTTATTTAAAAATCTATTTGATTATTACTTTTATGTAAAATATATTATTCAAATTATATTTTATTTAACTATAATGCTAACCTCATACATATAATAACTTTTTTATTTCAGATTTTTGGATTAATTTGGATCTCTTGGAATATTTTTGGATTTTATTTTAGATTTAGTTATAAATTTTCTAGATTCTCGGACATTTCTAGATTAGTAATGGAAATTTTGGTAAGATGGTAATTATCAAATTAAATAAGTGTGGGATTCGAGTTATTTCAGAGGGATAGTGTACCTACTAGTATTAATTGTAATTATAAAATTCTAATAAAAGTGTGAGCTAGAGCATTTTTATATTTCTTCTAATAATATTATTAGAAAAAAGGAATAGTGATGAAATTAGACTATAGTAAATCTTATACAGCTGTTTTTTAGAGGAAGTTTTAGAGTTGAAGTTATAATTATAATTAATAAAATTTGAAGATTTAAAATGCAGATATATACCTTAAAAAAGTTGTACTCTCCGTCCCTTTATAGCTGAGTGCCTGAGTCGTATTCTTTTTTGGATTGTCCAATTATAGCTGTGGCAAAAAGTACTATACTCTCTCTTACTTTATTCTCTCTTTATCTTTCTATTTTTTTTTTTTTTTTTACTTTATTCTTCTTTTACTTAACTCATATAAAATAATTTTTCTTAAATTTTGTGCTAAAAAGAAATATATCTACTTGGACGATGTTTTTCTTATTATCCTAGTGAATTCTTATGGCATTATTGACTTGACTCGAACAAAGGACAAATACAATAGGTGAGAAGAAAACATGATTATAAATTTTGAAGATAGTATAAATTTGAGACTCATATAATAATATAATACTATTTCTATAAGCCACCTCTTTAAAGGTTTCTAAAAAATTGTGTCGATATATTTATTGTTTTAAAGTTTAGTACTATTAAAAGTTTTCTCTCAAAATTTGTGATTGTTCATTTTGTTGTTTTTAACATAACAGTGCTAGTACTTATTATTCTTTACAAATAACCAACTGATTAAATTACAAATTGCGTATTAATTTTCCTTCCAAATTCATAACTTATTTTCAATAAATTGTGTATTAACGAAATATAAATCTATTAACGAAATATATGTAACAATTTTGCTTTTTGAGATGTTCACTGATACTGGAGTACTACATTTCTAAATATATAAACATCACTCTCTCTACTCTTTTCCTCTCATACTTATTCTCACCACTTTACTCATAAATCAACAATACATAAAACACCATGCCGAATTAGAAATGTTCCACTTAGAGTGAGACGGAATTATTTTCCTTTCTAGTAAAAGTCAACACATTTCTCTCATTTTATAGTTTCTTCATCTTTTTACCTTTTTTTCATTTCCTACTTTATTCTTCATTTACTTAACTCACTTAATATAATTTTTCTTACATCGCATGTAAAAAGATGGCTTCATTACTGGCAGGGACGGATCCAGGAATATAAATGGAAGGGAGCAAAATTATATGTACAGATAATTTGAAAATTTAAGAAGGGGCAAATATAAAGAAATTTTACAAATTTTGCAAAATTATTAAATAAAATAGTATATATCAATATATTTGAGGAGGGGTATTTGCCCCACCTAGTAATACACCACATTCGTCCCTGATTACTGGGGAACATAGAAAGTATATATTCAGCCCTTACAAGAATATTTTTCTGCGTCCACCTCTAATTTAAGTAGGTATTTGAGTCTAGCCGTCTTGGCCCACATTTATATTTCATCTATTGCATCAAATAAATGGATAAACCGAAGCGTTTAGCAATATATAGCTAGGATTCATAACGTACTAAGAAATGGCCGTATATATATACACCAACTAGCACTAAATAGTTACTCAACAATAGAAGACAACATAATCTAGTAGTATCTATTTTAATTAGTGCTATACCGATTAGACGAAGGAATTTAATATGCGAGTTCTTTGAACTTTGGCAGCAAACATTTTGGACTCTGATCTATCACAAGAATGGTAATGCATCATCCAAAAATAAATCATTTGGTCCAACTCTACCAGACTAAGATTTATGCGCTATCCCAATCTCATGTTATGTTAATTAATTAAATAAGGCCATCTCTTTCATTCTTTTTCCACTTGTTTAGTCCTATGGTCAAATTCATTTATATTTATATAAACAAATTAAAGTGGCCAACTAATTAGACTAATCTAATTTAATACAAATTCAATTATATTTATGTAAAATAGATTATTTAAATTCGGCAAAATTGTACGCTAACTAATTAGGCCAGAAATATCAGTAATAAGATTAATTAGGTTAAAACCAGTCTCCATCTGGATGCGGCTCCTACATATATGTTTTCGTTGTTCTTTCTTTTTTTAACTTATTCATCTCCATGCTTTTTCTTCTTGTATGTTTATTTTTTACCCTCTCCCTTCTCTATTTTGATAACTATACAATGGTTTGGCTTGAAAGTAATAAATTAAAATTTTTAGAAAGTGATTTTTGTTTCTTTATTGTTTTTACGCATCAGTGCACTAGCTAGTCTACTAGCAAATATCTCATACTATTATCAAATTTTTATAAGATCATCTGAAGTCAAGGTCAATTAAATACTACTCCCTCCGTCCCGCTTTAGCAGTCCCATTGACTTTTCTGCCCTCTTTTTATAAAAATAATAAAAAATAGTTAAAGAGGAGAAATGGTGAATTAAGAGAGAAAATAATATAGATAAGACTTATCTACATTATTGTCTCTCTTATTTTACCATTTCTCCACTTTAACTATTTTTTAGCATTTTTACAAAAAGAGGGCAGAAAAGTCAATGAGACTGCTAAAGCGGGACGGAGGGAGTACTTAACTTCTATTTCGTTTTTCAATTCAGAACCATGCATCACAAAATATTTACGTCCAATAAAAATATGGACATATGATATAGCAAAGAAATTAAAAAAAAATTGGTAAAGTGAGAGGATAACTAAAGAAGTGTTAGTAGATAATAGAACTCAAATTATTATTAGTGTTTCAATGAATGTATAAATTGTAAAACTTGATGTATATGAGTAATAAGTTGGAATAACTTTCCATAAATGGAAATATCCATATTTTTATGGGACGGACGGAAATGGAAAGTGTGCATATTTTCATGGGACGGGAGGAGTATATTCTTCTTATTTATAAAATTTTATAATTCAATAAACTCTAATTATAATGTACTATGATTAGAAATGAATGGACTAACACACGATAAATTAAAACTGAAGAAAAAATTCAAAAAGTTAAAAAAAATTGTCACTAAAACATAACGATTCAAATATATATGGTGGAGCAGTGCAGTCAAGACTGTAGAGTTGTCTGCGTCTTAATTAGAAAATACTACATGGTCTAGTTTGATTATATGCTAGAAATAAGTTAAGATCGAAATTAACATCTACGCTAGCGTTTAGTATTGACTGATGCAGACTTATTTTTAAGATACTTATTTTTGTATGCATCCTAACCGCATGTGGGTCCAAAGATTATAGTAGTATATCTCGAGCTTAATGTTTCAAATTTAAACTATGTTCAAATTTGAAGTCTAGTTAAAAAATTTGTCGGCTCAAATTGAACAAAGTAAATCTATTCTGAATTTCCTTGCAGGCTTATTTGAATTCCTATGATTCTCAAATATATATGGTGATCAAGTATAACTGCTTGGTTCACCACATAAAAAATGGTGCAAGAGTATTTAATGGAGTAACTTAAAACTAGGAACCTCTTTTTATAAATAAATAAATATATATTTAATTAGTGTTTAATTTTTTTTGATAAAAACTGAAAAATGCACATTTTACAATATTTTTATACTTTTAGAGATCTCCAAGAAGAAAAGATAAGTGAAAGAGGTATATCATTTATTTATCTTCTAAAAAAAAGTAATAATAGCCTTCCAAAAAGTAATCCATTCTAAAGGAAAAATATATATTGAAAGATAAATTATTTTTAAAAAAAATAAAATAATAGTACAAATTTATTAAAACAATATAAAGTGTAATACATTCTCAAATATCTTTCTCATTGAAGAATGGTTTTTAATGAAAAGAAGGCAAATATGACAGTTATAAGATTTTTCTTTTTCATTGATAGAGAAGTAAAGATACATTTCAAAATAGGAAAATGTACGATAACTTCTCAAATCTATTTCCTTGGAGAATAATTTTTTATGAAAAAAAGATAAATATGAACATTATACGATTTTACTCTCTATTTACCTCTTTTTGGAGAAGCTCTTATACTTCAATTAAGTAAGGAAGGGGGGAGTTAATTTATCCAACCGTACCATTTTAATGAAAAATGGATCTTGCAAAATTATCTCAAACGTTGTAGTATTATTAAAGATGGTCTTAACAATACTATCTCATAGTTTCAATTCATAGTATATCATTAATATAATAAACGAATGTAAACTATTCCCTCCGTCTCATTGAAGATGACTCACTTTCTTTTTTAGTTTGTCCCAACTATAAGATGACCCATTACTTAAAATGGAAACACCTGTATCTCTACTTTATTCCCTCTCTTTTACTTTACTCTCTCCTCTCAATACACAAAATAAATTTGCATTAAATCCCGTGCTGCCTAAGAAAGGAGTCATCTTCCTTGGGACGGAGGGAGAATTTTAATCATTATAAATGTGGCGCCAAAAAATCAAAATATAAAGTACCACTCTCTTTCCATCTAAATCATAAAAATATATGCATTTCAGATGACACATATTTTAATATTTTATCTGTCTCATAGAAAATATCATATTTATAGAATGATACGGAATTTTAGGAGATTTTGTTTTATATATTAAAGTAGAGAGAAAAAAATATAATATTTTTATTAATTGAGAGAGAATTTTTTCCATAAATGAAAATGTCACATCTTTAGTGGGACAGATTAAAAAGAAAAGTGAGACATCTTTTATAGGACGGAGGGAATACATAATTAAAAAGAGAATATAAATATTTAATACAATATTAATTGATAGTAAAACTATTATTATTAGTGTTTGTTGAATTATAATGATAAGTTATAATGATATAAGTAAAATTATATATATCTGAATAATAAATTAGAGACAATTTTCTGTGAATAAAAATGTGTACATATCTATAGAATTTATGAAATAGAAATGCACTTACTATTATGAAAATGAGAAGTATGTTTTAGGTGAAGTTCTATGAATATAGACGTCGCAATTTTCATTGGCCGAAAATGGGGGTGGGTTTTATAATGATAACCACGTGTGACGAATTGGTGCTCATTTACTTTTTTTTTCCCATCCGTCTTTGCATTTAATTATCAATTTTTTCACCTTAAGATCATTTAATTATCAGTCCTTCTTATTCTGCACAAGTGCACATACACAACACTCGATTATTTCTTTTAACACATCTCTCACGTTAACGAGTACTCCCTCCATTTCATAGTAAATGTTATACTTGGGAGATAACACGAATTTTAGAAAATGTTATTTTTTTGTGTTTATAATTTTATATTCCCTCCGTTTTATATTACTTGAGACATTTTTTTTCGGCACAAACTTTAAGAAAGTTGTGTTTAGTGAGTTAAATAAAATAGAGAAGGGAATAAATAAAATAGAGTAAAACAAAAGAAATAATAAAATAAGTGTGATTATAGTTTCAATTAATGTGACTCGAGTAACTTGGGACAATCTAAAAAGAGAATACGACTCAAGTAACTTGGGACGAAGGGAGTAATTGATGTCAGAGAGAACTTTTTCTAAAAGAGGAAATGTGACATCTTTTGTAGACAAATTAAAAAGAAAAGTGTAACATCTATTATGGGACGGAGAGTACTAGGGTTCACAATAGTTTTTTCTCTAATATTTTTTCTTTTATTTTATTTTTTTCTCTATTTTAATTATTTATTCAAAACTTAGTGCAGAAAATGAAACACATTTATTAAGACGGAACGAATGAAGTTACTTCCTCATTCCCAAAGAATACACACTTTGGATTCGACACGGATTTTAATGCAAAATTGGTAAAATAAGATAGAGGTAGAGAGAAATAATTTAAGTGTTTTTAACGGAGAATTATCCCATCTCATTAGGAAAAAAACTTTCCAAAATTATAAAATGCATATTCTTTTGAGACGGACTAAAATGAAAGAGTGATATTCTTGTGGCATGGAGAGAGTATAATTTTAATTTCAAATAACTATAAAATTAAAACACTCGTACAAAAGAATAATATACATTGCGAAACTACAATGGCCACGCCTTCCAAGCATTGGTCACGATGCCGCCAAACTGCGTTACGTCTTTATGTGCTTGAGACCAGTGTTTCCATAGCATATCACGTTCAGAGACTGTCACATCTCAACCCCTCTAACGTACACATTTGTAATAAACAAAAATTCTTTCTGTTCCACAAACAAAATTCATAAAAATAAAAACAACACCATCTCTACTTTTGCCGTTCTCTTACTTTACTCTCTCTCTTCATTAACTCACAAAACAATGTATATAATCATACACAATACAAAGCATATATCATAAATAATTACATTTACATATGCATATGCATCTCTGATCAATTTATTAGTCTGTGATAAATCAAGCCTGGTATCTGCCCGGAATTCCTCTATGACCGGAAGGTCCCTCTGTAGTTGGACTCATAGGTCCCTCTATATTTAGACTTATAGGTCCCTCTGTATTTGACCCGAAGGTCCCTCTGTAATTGGACTCATAGGTCCCTCTGTATTTGACCCGAAGGTCCCTCTGTAATTTGATACATAGGTCCCTCTGTATTTGACCCGAAGGTCTCTCTATATTTTCAGATCCAGTACAAGACCGTCACAGATCCTTTTTAATCGTGTGATTCATGTAATTCCAATACCATATGTAAATTACATCAGTTGCATCAATTTGATATTCTTATCCCATTCCACCATCTATATTAAATGGCATCACTATATCAAATTCACATCACATAGAACCATAAACAATTCCATATCCATATGCATATGCCACTCAGTTCAGTTTATTATTCTGTGACAAATCAAGTCTGGTATCTGCCCGAGATTCCTCTATGACCCGAAGGTCCCTCTGTAATTGGACTCATAGGTCCCTCTATATTTGGACTCATAGGTCCCTCTGTATTTGACCCGAAGGTCCCTCTATAATTTCAGATCCAGAGCAAGACTTTCACATCCTCTTTAATCCAATGATTCACATAATCGCAATGTCATGTGTAAAATTCAATGATCCAGAGTAAGACTTTCACAGATCCTCTTTTATCCATATCATAAATTCACAATAAATATCAAATAAGACATAACAATATCATGTTCACATCGTATAATTAAAATTTTACTCCAAGTTAACACATAGCAATCAACCAGAGACTGAGGCACTGAATTATTTGGAAGTCTAGTTCTGTTTCTGCAATATATCACATAACATCTGTAAATTAAAAGTATGATTTATACACACCTGATAATTAACCGATACTCTATTTGAAACTCTGATTTTGTCTTCTCTAACAATTCTCAAAACTCAAAGTGAAAATAAGCATGAATTTTTCCCTCGAAAAGCCCGACCCTCCCATTTTTATGTCGAGAATTCCTCTAGTCTAATGCTCTAACTCCTTTCTTTTCTTTTCTTTTCTTTTTTACCTCCCTCTATTTTAGTAACATATGTACTAATATATGCATCTACGAGAGTCGGCTACTGTTGGATTCAAATTTCATCCACACATCACACGTGTTGTTCTAATTCTCCTTTTATTTATTTACGTGTAATTCATACAAACTGGGAGTAAAATGAGACATCAAAATAATACTATTACAATAATAACCAAATATAATAATGATGCCAAAGGTAGTATTCCTATTTTTATTTTTATTGTTGAAAATTGACACACGTATCATACATATTTTTACATATAGTAACTTATTAAAATTTGGCTCATTTTTCATACACACACAAGTATATTTACGAGCATGTACTATATTTCTACATTACTTCCATTTGATTACAAAGTCTAATAAATATCTATATTTATATATCTCACAAATACTAATATTACATGTATATACATACTACATTTTAACTATATACCCTATCTCTCATAATTTTTAAATACCTCTTTTATAATACTCACTTACTATAATATAAATAATAATAATATCTAATGACAACAAAAATATATAATATATGATTTGGATTAGGGATGTCACAGAAACATCTTTCGGCCTACTCGTGATGTACTTCTCAGCAACCCGTTCCAAAACATCTCGAACTTGGAATAGAAAAATTAATATTTCTCTCCTCACCTCTGCGGTGCAACGCACACTCGCAATGGAAGTGCTTCTTTTGAGATATGAAAATGACTCAATTATAAGAGAATTTTCAAAATGGAAAAATAACTTAACTATGAGAGAATGATTGGAGTAGTTATTATTTGAATACATTCCTATATACTCCTTTCATGACTTCATCCCAATAAATACTATACTCCATAAAATATTTGGTTTTGACATGAGAATTTATATAGAGTTGTTTTGTGACTTGATGAAGAAAGTAGAGTAAAGAAAAAAAAAAAAAAATTATTTTCATATTAGGAGATATTTCAGTTTTAATAGGATAAATGGGGTGTGCATTATTATATTTCTTCTCTCATGGCATTCGGTAATAGTGTAATAGACATGATTCAAAAGTCAATATTTGCATCTAGAATAAAGAATTTAAATGTGCGTTTGAAACAATACAAAATTTGGACTTTGATAGGACTCCTTTCATTCTGTACTAAAAGAGTTATACTATTACTCTTTTTTAAATGTTTCAGTAATTTCAATTTGTGGAAATTTTTTAACATATTCTTCCTATATTTGAAAAGTATGAATTATTTTATTTTTAGTCCGTTTTCAAAAAATATAAACTTTCTTCTTTAGGAAACTATTTTCTCTCTAATAGTGTGAAATCTATTTTCTACTAACAATGCTGTAAAAACTTTGTATTTCTATCTCCCTATTAATTTTCTGTTTATGCATTAAAACTCGTGGCAAACCAAATATCCATACTCTTTGGAACGGAAGGAGTATTTTTTATATATATTTTATTAATATTACTCTTACTTTGATTTTTATTTACTTACTACATACTATTTCTACTATTTTATTATTTCTCAAATTAATATATAAAACATATTTTCTTAAATCTCAAGTGCTATAAATAAGAAAACGTCTATGTTTACAAAGAATGAAGGGAATATGTATCAGGTCATGCACCATCCAAAAAAAATTATTAGTCTAAGTCTACTAGTCAAAGCATATTATGTAATGATCCCGGTAGATATTTTTACATATTAAGGAAGGCTAGTGACTATTCTTCACTTGAAGGACGCATGAGGATCATATTTACATCGACATTGTAAATTTATAACAATAATTGCACATGTGGATACACGGGGCAAACCCCACTAAACAAAAGTCAATTCTAAATTTTCTTTTTAAAATCGTGGAATTGATTAGTCCTACAAATTAATGAGAAAATTGTTTTTCTAAAATATTACTACAGTCTCAAAACTTGAAACAAATTAAGTTACAATGTACACCATGAGTAAATCCTCATAAACATGGAGTATTAGAGCAGAGAAGGAGGTAGATGAACGGGCCCCACCTATGTATAGTAGAGAATGTGATGGTAATCTGGCTATGAAACTACCAAATTTCAAAATTTATTTTCGATCAGTAGACAAATGAAAATAGATTTGTTGTTGCTAACCAACTTTTCCTTGTCCAATCTTCTTTCTTTTTACTATAGTCCATTTGTTTTGGATCATTAATTAATCCACTCGATTTCGATCGAGATACTTTTTCATTCGATTGCATTAGATTGAATAAACCATTCCTTCAATTTTGGGTGAATATTGAGCTTGTGCTAATTTTTTTGGTCTAGGGTCAATTTTATTGAGCTCGCAAATATTCTGGCTTATTTATTTATTTAGTATACTATATAAGTCTCTATCTGTCACAAAACTTAGAATCTTAAAAACCTTAATAGTTCTAGTATTAAATATCAAAGAAAGCAACAGGCAAAGTTGGCTGCCACCAACAGTTGAAAATTCTACCTCAACTTTGTATTATAAATAGAGCACTCAGCTTCTTCATTTTCCACTGCACCATCACCTTCTGCTTCAACTTCTTTGCAACATACAAACTTCCTCATAAAAAAAATGTCTCAGAGACAAGCAGAAATTCAGCGCCCTGTCGCCAATTTCTCCCCGAGCCTGTGGGGCGATCAGTTCATCAATCAGGATTGTGGTGCCAAGGTACATTCCTCACTCTATATATAGTATTATTATATACTAAAACCTTTATCAATGACCATATATTAAACATTACTAAGTACTCCACTAAAAGATTTCTTCATTGTTTACTTTATAGGCTGAAGAGAAACACTCCAATGCAGTAGAGGAGTGTAAGAAGGAAGTTTTGGATATGATGACAGCTGCTGAAAACAATCTAGTTGAAGCAATGAACCTTATTGACACGCTCGAACGTCTTGGCATTTCTTATCACTTTGAAAAGGAGATTGAAGAAAAACTGCACCATTTCTTCAATCTAAATACGGATTATAGTGATGATGAATCCTACGATTTGTGCACTGTTGCACTTCATTTCCGTCTATTCAGGCAGCATGGCCACCGTATATCTTCTGGTACGTATCATTTTCTCTTAATTCCACACATCTCTGAAAACTAAATTCAATCGAAGTACTAACATACTATTATTGGTGAAGCAGACATTTTTGCAAGATGGGTCGATGTGAATGGCAAATTCCAGGAAGGCCTTAAGAATGATGTCAAGGGTTTGTTAAGTCTCTATGAAGCTTCGTACCTGAGAACACGTGGAGAAACTATACTGGACGATGCGCTTGAATTTGCTACTGCCACTCTCAAGTCCATAGCGCCACACCTCGAATCTCCTCTTAGCAAACAGGTTATGCATGCTCTAGTTCAACCTCTGCACTATGGAAATCCAAGAATCGAAGCTCGTAACTTTATCTCCATCTATGAAGAATACCAAGACAAGAATGAATCTCTCTTGAGGTTTGCTAAATTGGACTATAATCTACTGCAAATGCTACACAAGGAGGAGCTCCATGAAGTCTCAAGGTAATAAATATATATGAATGAATGAGGCCTTTAATTTATTATTACTACTTCTAAATATATAGTAAAAACTAATTAATATTGATGTTGTACATGTATATGTGTAGGTGGTGGAAAGAACTGGACCTTGTCTCGAAACTTCCATATGCAAGAGATAGAGTGGTGGAGTGCTTCTTTTGGGCTATGGGAGTATACCATGAGCCACAGTTCTCTCGTGCTCGTGTCATGCTCACTAAAACTATCGCCATGACCTCAATCATAGATGACACTTATGATGCTTACGGTGTCATTGAAGAGCTCGACGTTTTTACTGAGGCAATAGAGAGGTAAATTAACTTAGACCTACACTTTGTTTCCTGCTCTTCTTGGCTTGGATGGAGCATAAATTGATCAATTACTTTATTATTCAGGTGGAATATAGAAGAGATGGATAAACTACCCGAGTATGTGAAGTCATTCTATAAAGCTCTTTTAGAACTCTATGAGCAATTTGAAGAAGAATTGGCTAAAGAAGGAAGATCCTACGCCGCACATTATGCCATAGAATCTGTATGAGTTCAATCATTAATCATTACTTTATACATGCACTTAAAAAATATCATATGAATTTGTATAATCTGATAATATTATTTGTATTTCTAAAATAGCTCAAAGAATTGGTGAGAAGCTACCATGTTGAGGCCAAGTGGTTCATACAAGGATATTTACCACCTTTTGAGGAGTATTTGAAGAATGCCCTCATCACCTGCACTTACTGTTACCACACAACGACGGCGTTGTTGGGGGATGAATCTGCGACCAAGGAAGACTTCGAATGGCTAAGCGAGAAGCCTAAAATGCTTGTGGCAGGGCTACTGATATGTCGAGTCATTGACGACATAGCTACTTATGAGGTGGAAAAGGAAAGAGGTCAGAGTGCTACAGGCATAGAATCATACATGAGGGACAATGGCGCCACAATAGAAGAAGCGGTCGCTAAATTCTTCGAAATAGCAACGGACGCATGGAAGGATATAAATGAGGAGTGTATGAGGCCATCTCCATATTCCAGAGATGTTTTGATGCGGATTCTGAATCTTGAACGCATAATTGATGTAACTTACAAAGGCAACGAAGATGGATACACTCAACCTGAGAAGGTTCTCAAGCCTCACATCATTGCTTTGTTTGTCGACCCTATTGAGATGTAGACGACTACACCATATTCATGATTTTCTCTATGGCTTTGTTTAATGTTGTCTCAAGATTTTTAATAATAATGATAATAATAAATTGATTTCTATAAATTTTAATTTGTGCATATTTTTGGCTTCGTTGATGCTTTCACTTCGCTTATAAATTTACATGTTTTGGCATTTTATACGGTCTTTTTGATTGGTAGGTAATGCGTATTAAAAAGCTTTTTCTTTGGTTATTTTCATGTTTGATGCATCACATTTACTGAATTGAGGCCCATTAGTTTTTTTTCGGCTTTTTGTAACCACATATAAGCTTACTAAGCTCGTGCATATTCTTCAAATATTTTCCATAACATGATATTCTCAAAAATATTATAAGGGGTCGTTTGACAGGTTAAAACAAGTTAAGAGCAAGTTCTTATACTGATTCATTTGTCTATTAACCAATTTATATTTATGATACCCAATTTTCCATACTTAATTCATTAACTACTAATTAATTTATTTATACATTTATAATTTTCTCACAGTATTAATTTTTATTTATTTTTCAATTTATGTGTATTTTGTTATTGTAGATATAAAGTAACGTAGTAACTTTAATTTATATTGCTACTTCTCAAATCATTTATCTTTCATTAGTCATCTCTATCTCGTAGATCCATAATGATCTTGTCGGGTTGTTTATGATGTAGTTGACACTAAAAATATTTAGCAATTGTTAATTTTATCCCACATCTGTGAAAAATATTCTAATTAGTAGACGACGCGAGTTTAAATTCGTAATAGGTAAAATATGAGAGAAAGATATATATAAATTAGACTTATTTTTAGTATGAGACTAACTTTGGTGGGCGGAAGAAAATGGAAAGATCAATTTTTTTAGGGACGAAAGAATTACTATTAATTTGGACCCCCCAAATATTAAAATTCTATGTCCGCCACTGGACGGAGTATACCTTTAAAAAGTTGTATTTGTATAATCTTATTATCCTAGTGAATTCTTATGCCAATTGTTGACTTGACTCGGAATGACAAAGGACAAATATAATAGGTGAGAAGAAAACATGATTAGAAATTTAGAAGATAGTAGTATAAATTTGAGTAGGTGTTTGAGTCTAGCCGTCTTGGTAGAAAACCCACATTAATTTACATGAATTATTATATTTTATCAAATGCATCAAAGAGATGGAGAAGCCGAAGCTTTTAGCAATAGATAGGATTCATAACAACAGTCAATATTTGGATTTCCTAATGTATTCAGAAATGGCCGAATATATATACTACAACTAGCACAAAATAGTTACAATAGAAGCTTACATAATCCAGTATCTATTTTAATTACCAGTATATAAATAGATACTGATTAGATGAAGGAATTTAATATGCGAGTTCTATGAACTTTAGCAGCAAACATTTTAGACTCTGATCTATCACAACAATGGTAATGCATCATCCAAAAATAAATCATTTGGTCCAACTCTACAGACTAAGATTCTCATGTTATATTAATTATTCAAATAAGGTCATCTCTTTCCTTCTCTTTCCACTTGTTTAGTCCCATGGTCAAATTCATTTATATTTATACTATAAACTGATTAAAATGGCCAACTAATTAAACTAATCTTACTAATTTAATAAAAATTTAATCATGAAATCATGTTAGGTTGACAATTTTCTTAAATTGATAACTAATAATTATGTCAACAACATTCTATACACCTGTCAACACAAATCAGTTGTATGTCCACTAGTATCAGCTAAATTTAGATGTCAGAGATTTAGTTGACATACAAATGCATTCGTGTTAACATAATATGTTATTGACATAATTGTCAGTTATTAATTTAAGAAAGTTAATAATTGATCGTATCCTTTTAATTATACTTATATAAATAGATTAGTTTTATTGGGCAAAGTTGTAAGAGAGTTCGCTAACTAATTAGGCCAGCGTTCATGGTATTGTCAACACATTGTCCACCCGCGGAATACTTTCAAGAAGGTAAACCCCAACCCGGTCGAAAAAGTCTCCCGGCGTTCAAAAGTGTATTTGTCCCCATTGGGAAAAACTTCTTGGGAAAACGGGACCCCCTCGACGGATTTGCTTTCGGTGAGTAACTTGAATCTTATGCCTCAAGAGTTTTACGAGGGGGCGTTCGTTCCCCTGGCGGGGAATTCCTTGGGGCCCCCACCAAACGTTGTCCCCCCATTCGTTTTCCCAAAACCCCCAAAAGGGTTTTTCCCCGGTATGTTAAAAAAATTTTGACTCATGCATTGGAAGTGGAAGAATTGCCCGACTACTTGGGGGCAATATTTTGCGACCAAAAAGGGGGCGGCCCAAACCCTCATCCTGGGGGGTCCCCGGGCCCCCCATGGTTTTGGGCAGGTATTTCTGTTCCTTGGACCCAACAACGACTTGAACGTGCTAAATTCTTCACCACTTTTTGATGATTTTTTGAATGGGTAGCCCGGGACGACTTCACCATCAACAAAATGCATACCACGGGGGTTTCTTTTCCGCCGGTGATATCCCCCAGGGGTCAAATTTTAAAATTTTGGGCCCAAAAACCCACAAAGAAAGACGGTTTTTTCCCAGCCAAGGGCCCCGGAAAGACGTCGAAAGGGGTTTTTGGTGTCCTTCAAAGCCGATTAACTTTGTGAAGCCCCCTTCCCCAGGATTTGGACGTTAAGAATATGGCGACATCATGTACACGGGATTATCTTGCACAACATGATTATAGCCGACGAAGGACCGGGCGGTAACTTTTCGGCGGAGTAGGCCAAACTCAACCCGAGGTCTCCCCATGCCGGGGTGTGCATACGGATTTGAACGAGAGGATGAAAGAACACACACAGCTACCCCAAAAAGCCCTTTGGGCCAAAAAATCTAATCAAACCTTTGGGGGAAACCGGGCCGAGTAGTGGGTCTTTTTAATTTTATGGATTTTAATTAGTAGGAGTATACGTTAAAAACAGTCTCCATCTGGATGCGCCTCCTACATCTATATTTAAATAAAAAATAAAAAAAAATTTATTCATCTTCATGCTTTTTCTTCTTGTATTTATTTTTTCCCCTCTCCCTTCTCCATTTTGATAACTATACAATGATTTGGCTTGAATGTAACAAATTCAAATTTTAAAAAGTGATTTTTGTTTCGTATTGTTTAACGTATGAATGAGTGCACTATACTCTCTATTATCAAATTTTTATATGATCAACTCAAGTCAAGGTCATGAATTAAATACTTATCTTTCTATTTCGTTTTTCAATTCAGATCCATTCATCACAATATTCTACGTTTCATTATCAAATTTACTATACTCTTCACAAGAAAAACGGAATTAGTGATGACGGCCGATATCTCAATATAATGACGGATAAATGTTTGAAAATATTATTCTGTCACCAATACGAAGGCAGCCGCCTATGTTTTCCGCCATTGGGTGGTTAGTAGAGATGCCCACAGTTCAAGAACCGGCAGTTACGGTTCGGAACTGCCAGTTCCGGTTATGGAAATTGTTGAATCGGAACCGAACCGCGAGGGTGTTTCGCGGTTACGATTCTGGTTCCAAAACGGCCGGTTTCGGTTTTAGTTCCGAACAGGTGGTTATCCAGCGGTTTTTCACGGTTTCAAACCGCCGATTTTCGGCTATTTTTGGCGGTTCCGGTTCGGTTTCACAAATTTTCGAAGGTTTTTTTGCGGTTTCGATTTGGAACCGCCTGGAACAGGCGGTTTCCGGGACGATTTTGGTTCGAAAAATTTCGAACCTGAACCGAACCACAGTTCAAAAAATGACAGTTTCGATTTGGATAAATTCTCATGGTTCTGATTCAGAACCGTAACCGGTGGTTATGATTTTGCTGTTAACCGCCGAAACCGTAAATCTTAGGCACTCCTAATGGTTAGTAACTTTGGTACGGCAAATCCATTACTAGCATTTTTTAGTGATAAGCTTTTCAATGATGGATATGTGATAATTAATTCGTCACTAATCCCGTAGAGTGTAGAAATTTCGCTAAATAGTAAGTTTTTGTTGTATTATTTATAAAATTTTATAATTCAATAAATTCTAACTATAATGTACAATTTCAATTAGGGGTGTGTTACATCGCTAACTCATAACTTAATTGGTAACTACAATTAAATAATAACCATTAGATATTCAAATTAAGGGTTTAGATCATTAATCCCTAAGTGTCAATACGATCAACGAAAAACGTCAATAAGGCTATAGGATTAATTCCAAAAAATATCAATAGGGGTATTAATGTCAATTAACTACATGTTTAGTTATAACTAACTTTTAAAAGGAACCCCAAAACTTTAAATTCATATAACATATATCAAATTAAGGATAATTTCATAAGGATTCCAACGATATCCTACATGCATATGTTCCGACGTCAAAATTTGAAATTTTTTTGAAATTTTTTAATATTTTCGTACAAGCAGAAATATCAACATACTATATAAAATATGTCAATATAATACATGTAGAATGTCAATATAAGCAATGAGTTAACATTCTTAAAGCATTGTGTTGACATTCTCAAAGCATTGTGTTCATATTTTCAAAACACTATATTGACATTTTCATCCAAAACCCTAATTTGGAGTTTTTTTTTATCTTTTTTTATTTTATTAATAAAAGTGAAAATTACACGTGTCAAGCTGTAGACCACACGTTTTCTAAAATTTCATGGCCTTAAATTAATTATAGTTAGCAATTAAATGATGAGTTAGCAATTGATCACTCTCTATGACATGCATATGATATGACCTAAAGGACTAAAACACAATAAACTAAAATTGAAGAAAAAATTCAAAAAGTTAAGAAAAATTGTCACCAAAAATAACCATCCAAATATATATGGTGGTGCAGTATTGAAGACTGCAGAGTTGTCTGCGTCTTCATTAGAAAATAAGAAGTTATCTACATGGTCTAGTTTGATTACATGCTTGAAATAAGTTGAGATCGAAATTAATACTACAGTATATTACATCTACGCTAGTATAGACTGATGCAGACTTATTTTTAAGATATTTTTGTCTGCACCTAACCTCATGTGGGCCCAAAGACTATAGTATATCTCGAGCTTATATAATGTTTCAAATTTAAAGTACGTTCAAATTTGAAGTCTGGTTAAAAATTTTGTCGGCTCAAATTGAACAAAAGCAAATCTATCCTGAATTTCCATGCAGGCTTATTTGAATTCTTATGATTCTCAAATATATATGGTGATAAAAAATAACTGCTTGGTTCACCACATAAAAAATGGTGGAAGAGTACTTAATGGAGTAACTTAAAACTAGGAATTTGTTATTGCGTTTCCTATACTTTTTATAGATAAATAAATATAAATTTAATTAGTGTGCAATTTTTTTTTTGACAAAAAGTGAAAAATGCACATTTTACAATTTTTTTTATTCTTTTATACTCCAATTAAGTAGGGATGGGGGAGAATTTTTTTTTTATCCAACCCTACCATTTTAATGAAAAATGGATCATGCAAGATTATCTCAAACGGTATAGTATCATTAAAGATGGTCCCAAAATATACTATCTCAAAGTTTTAATTCATATTAATAGACTAATGTAAACTATTTTAATTTTTAAAAATGTCGCGCCAAAAGATCAAAATGTAAAAATAGATAAAGACCAATTGTACTCCTAGTAATTGTTTGTTCTTCTTTTCTCTCCAAGCTGATTATACAAAGTACTACCCTCTTTTCATTTGGCATATAAAAATATGTGCATTTAAAATTATCATAAATTTTAATGTACAATTAATAAAATAAGAGAAGAAATACAAAAAATAGTTAATATAGTATTAATAGATAGTGAAATTTATATTATTATTATTAATACCTATTGGGTTATAATGACATGTTATAATTATATAAGAGATAAATAAATTAATATATATAAATAATAAGTTAGAGATAACTTTTTATAAATTGAAGTATCATAAAGTTATGAGAATGAAAGTGCATAGAGAGATTATATTTTTAATGTATTAGGTGGAAGTTCTATTAATATAGACGTCGCAATTTTCATTGGTCGAAAATGGGGGTGGGATTGATTATAATAATCACATGTACGAATTCGTGCTTATTTAGTTTTTTATTTTCCATCCGTCTTTGCATTTGACTATCAATTTTTTTTGTCTTTCCTTAAGATCATCAATGGATGCTCTTAGTCTGCCTAGCTATATTATACTTTATCTCTGTAAAAACGAAACACTTTTTTTTTCAATTGTCTTATTAAAAATAAAATATTTTTTAAAATAAAAGTAATTCTATTTCTATTTTTTCAACATTCTTACTTTACTCTTTATCTTATACTGATTCCCAAATGTTTCACATTTAACAGAACGAACAGAGTATTTCTCTCCGTAGCATCATCATTTCTTTTTCTTTTTTTTTTTCTGCATATACACAATGACAATATATTTCTTTTAACACATCTCTCACATAGTCACATTAGTTTGTAGAACTAAGGATCAAATGAGTTTTTCCTATAAGAGCATCTCCAACGCCGAACGTCTCGGCGAGCGTCGGACTAGCGTGCCGGACGTCCGTCGGCGACATCTGACATTAGGCATGAAGGTGACGGACGCGGACGTCCGATGCAGACACGAGAGATCCGCGGCATTCCCGGGACGTCCGTCGCGACGGCGGACGGACGTCCGCGATTGTGGCATACCGACGGACGTCGCTGGCGGACGTCCCGATGTGATTTTTTAAATTTTTTTTACAAAGTCTATATATACGGCTCGTTGAACTTCATTTCATTCGCGTCACTTGTTTTAACAAGTTTCTCTCTCTCTACATTCATTTCTGTTGAAGATAAATGGAGCACTACGATAATGATTCCCCCGCCACGTGCGAGTCACAAACACCAACTTTTCCCAGCCGAGTTGGGGGAAATGCCGGCGGAAGTGCACCGATGTCCGGGTTGATGCCCAGAATGACGATGATGCAGCAACCCCAAATGGCGGGGATGATGCCCGGATACTACAATATGCCCGGGATGATGATGCCTTAGATGCAACAAATGCCGGGGACGCCTGCCGCGTTGACGGGGTCGATGCCCAAATGCAACAAATGCCAGGGATGCCTGCCGCGATGACAAGGTCGATGCCCCAAATGCAACAAATGTCGGGGATGATGCCCCAAATGCATCCCCGGATGATGATGCCCTGCTGCTGCGGGAGGGAGCGGGCGAGGGGTCCCCCAATTACCTGGGAACAATGTCTATCGCCCCTATATGGATTTATTGTCTAGTGATTCTCCCCAGCGCACTCCGCTGGAGACACGTACTCCCCTGGAGACTCAGTTCCTGGCATCGAGATGTTCTCTTTTGAGAAGTTGGGGATATCTCCGAGGACGTCGCCAGCCCCGCAGCCAGCAGCGCCACCGGCGAGGATGCGGAGGCCGGGGAAGAGCAAGGCCACTAGCTCGCGTGCGGCAACCGATGGTGGGGCGGGGGAGGAGGAATGCGGCGAGAGAAAGAGGATCGTCTGGAGCATTCCGGAGTCCCCCCAAGTTTCTCGGGTGTTGGCTGGCTGGCAAAAAGGGGGCAAAGGTAAATGCCTCCGGAAAGGGCCCGGCAATGTGGGTTTCCCCCAAAAACTCCTGGGCCCGAGGGAAGATCCCGCCCCGTCAATCGTCTTCCCGCCGGGGGTCCCCCGGTGGGGCGGAACCCCAGCAAAATGGCTGGGGAAGTCCCGGGCGGGCCCCCAAGAGGCCCAATGGGAAAGGGCCCCTTTCCCCGGTACTCCAGGAAGGCTCGGCAATCTCGTGAACTGGGGGCCGAGGTCAGGGCCAAAGCGGAAAAAGGTGGCATGCGGGGCAATCCCTTGTACAAGCGGATGTTGAAGGATGGGATCGACACTCGGGAGATAGTTGGGCTTCACCTCCCCGTTGATGGCGCCCCATAACCAGTGAAAACCTACGGGAATTTTAATTGTAAATTTTTTAATTTGGGGGTTTTTGAATTTTTTTTGCGGGAAGCCCGCGCGGGGGAAAAAACCGGGTTTTAATGCGTAATTGATAAATTAAGAGAGAGGGGAAAAATGTATTTGAAATTGTATAACGGATGATGGTGGGACCATAAATAATATACTCCTTCCGTCCCACTTAAAATGCAACATTTGGGATCGGCACGGGATTTTATGTAGTGTTGTTTTGTTAGTGAAAGAAGAGAGAGTAAAGTAAGAGAGATGAAAAAGTAGAGATAGAGTTGTTTCCATTTTAGGAAACGTTTCATTTTTAATGGGACAGCCAAAAAAGGAAAACGTTTCATTTTTAATGGGACAGATGGAGTAGTAAAAAGGAGAAAAAGGTTGTTATATATGGCTATGGAGTATGGACTATTTTTATGAGATGGACGAAAAAAAAAATACGACTATTTCTATTGAATGAGGGGAGTATTACTTTTTTTTAAAATGAGCGCACAAAATGAAAGTTAAGATAGAACCTATGGAATACTAGTACTATTTATAGTTTAAATTTCAAATAATAATAAATTTAAACGCTCTTACAAAAGAATAATATACATAGGGAAACTCAATCCACATCTTCTGGCCAAGATGCCGCCAAACTGCATCACATCTTTATCTGCTTGTGACCAGTGTTTCCATATCACGTTCGGGAACATCTTTTGGCCTACCCGCGTTGTACTTCTCACTTTCTCAGGCCTCAGCATCCCATTCCCAAATCATTGGGATTTTCGACACGAGATTTTATGTTGTATTGTTTTGTAAATGAATGAAAATAAAATTTAATGAAAATAGAGTTTAGTAAGAAATTGAAAAAAGTAAAATGACATTATTTTATTTTAGGAGATATTTCCTTTTTAATAGGAAATGAGTGCATTATTCTATTTCTTCTCTCATGATAGACATGATTCAAATCAAAAGTCAGTATTTGCATTTAGAATAAAGAATTTAGAATGTGTTAATTACAAAATTTGGACTTTGATAGTACTCCTTTCATTCTGTACTGAAAGAGATATTTTTATGGGATCGATTCTTGTCTTTGAATATGAGACGATTTTAAATTTTTAGGCCAGTTGTTATATTCATTCAGGTGCCTATAAATCAGCATGGTGAATATTCACTGGACTGCCGGTGAATACTCTTGGTAATTATAAAAAAAAAGAGTTATATTTTTTTTGTAATGTTCCACCCATTGAGGTGCCTACAAATCATCGTGATGAATAATCACTGAGTCCAGCAGTAGATACCCTTGGTAATTATAAAAAACAAGAGTTATATTTCTTTTTTGAGATGTTCTATTAATTTCAATTTATGTAAACTTTTTAATATTTTTTTAAATTTTATTCTTTTTCTTATTTTACTTTTTATTTACTTATTACATACTATTTCTGCTATTTTAGTATTTCTCAAATTAATACATAAAATATATTCTCTTAATCTCTAAGCCTAATTAAGAAAATGTCTATGTTAACAAAGAATGAAGGGAATATGTATCAGGTGATGCATCATCCAAAAATAAATTATTAGTCTAAGTCTACTAGTCAAAGCATATTCGATGGAATTTCCTTACATATCAAGGAAAGCAAGTGACTATTCTTAACTTGAAGGACGCATGAGGATCATATTTAAATTGACATTGTAAGTTCTAAGTAACTATAGTTGCACATGTGGAAACAACGGGCAGACCCCACCAAACAAAAGTCAATTCTAAATTTTCTTTTTAAAATCGTGAAATTGATTACTGGGTATTTTGTATATGAATTATTAGTCCTACAATTAATGAGAAAATTGTTTTCCCTAAATATTATAATCTCAAAACTTGTAATAAATTAAGTTACTATGCCTACCCCACGAGAAAATCCTCATAAAGTAATAAACGTTACAGAGTAGAGGAGGAGGTAGATGAACGGGCCCCACCCAGTATAGTAGAGAATGTTAATCACGTTATGAAATTACCAAAGTATAGTTTCGTTCAATGAATAAAGACAAAAATGCTGTCATGAGTAGACAAATAAAAATAGATTTGTTGTTGCGAACCAACTTTTTCCTTGTCCAATCCCTTTTTTTTACCAGTCCATTCGTTTTTGGGTCATTAATTAATCCACTCGATTTCGATCGAGATACTTTTTCATTCGATTGCATTGGATTTAATATTTAAATTATAAATTACTAGTAGTATAAATTTTTAACTCGAATTATGCATTTTCAAGTAGCTTAATATTGTTCTTTAAGGTGGGTGAATGAATATTGAGCTTGAGCTATTTTTTTTTTATTAGGGTCAATTTTATCGGGCTCCCAAATATTCTGTCTTATATACTTATTTAATGGAGTATACTGTATAAGTCTAATCTGTCACAAAACTTAAAAATCTTTAAAACAATATTACCAAAAAAACAGCAATCGGCAAAGTTGGCTGCCTCCAACAGTTGAAAATTCTACCTCAACTTTGTATTATAAATAGAGCACTCAGCTTCTTCATTTTCCACTGCACCATCACCTTCTGCTTCAACTTCTTTGCAACATACAAACTTCCTCATAAAAAAAATGTCTCAGACACAGGCAGATATTCACCGCCCCGTTGCCAATTTCTCCCCGAGCCTGTGGGGCGATCAGTTCATCAATCAGGATTGTGGTGCCAAGGTACATTCCTCACTATATATATACTAAAACCTTTATCAATGATCATATATTAAACATTACTAAGTATATACTCCACTAAAAGATTTCTTCATTGTTTACTTTATAGGCTGCAGAGAAACACTCTAATGCAGTTGAGGAGTGTAAGAAAGAAGTTTTTGATATGATGACAGCTGCTGAAAGCAATCTGGTTGAAGCAATGAACCTTATTGACATGCTCGAACGTCTTGGCATTTCTTATCACTTTGAAAAGGAGATTGAAGAAAAACTTCACCATTTCTTCAATCTAAATACAGATTATAGAGATGATGAATCCTATGATTTGTACACTGTTGCACTTCATTTCCGATTATTCAGGCAACATGGCCACCGTTTATCTTCTGGTACGTCTCATTTTTACTCTTAATTAATTTCACAGCTATGAAAATATCAACATACTAATATACTTGCTAATTACTGTTGGTGAAGCAGACATTTTTGCAAGATGGGTCGATGTGAATGGCAAATTCCAGGAAGGCCTTAAGAATGACGGCAAGGGTTTGTTAAGTCTGTATGAAGCCTCGTACCTGAGAACACGTGGAGAAACTATACTGGATGATGCGCTTGAATTTGCTACTGCCACTCTCAAGTCCATAGCGCCACACCTTGAATCTCCACTTAGCAAACAGGTTGTGCATGCTCTAGTTCAACCTCTGCACTACGGAAATCCAAGAATCGAAGCTCGTAACTTTATCTCCATCTATGAAGAATACCAAGACAAGAATGAATCTCTCTTGAGGTTTGCTAAATTGGACTATAATCTATTGCAAATGCTACACAAGGAGGAGCTCCATGAAGTCTCAAGGTAATAATATATATATATATATATATATATATATATATGATGACTGAGGCCTTTAATTTATTATCAATACTTCTAAATATATTGTAAAAACTAATTAATATTTATGTTGTACATTTATATACATATGTGTAGGTGGTGGAAAGAATTGGACCTAGTCTCCAAACTTCCATATGCAAGAGATAGAGTGGTGGAGTGCTTCTTTTGGGCTATGGGAGTATACCATGAGCCACAGTTCTCTCGTGCTCGTGTCATGCTCACTAAAACCATCGCCTTGACCTCAATCATAGATGACACTTATGATGCTTACGGTGTCATTGATGAACTCGACATTTTTACTGAGGCAATTGAGAGGTAAATTAACTTAGACCTACACTTTGTTTCTAGCTCTTCTTGACTTGGATGGTGAACAACTTGATCAATTACTTTACTCTTTAGGTGGAATATAGAAGAGATGGATAAACTACCTGAGTATGTGAAGCCATTCTATAAAGCTCTTTTGGAACTCTATGAGCAATTTGAAGAAGAATTGGCTAAAGAAGGAAGATCATATGCTGCACACTATGCCATAGAATCTGTATGAGTTCAAATATTAATTATTCCTTTATACATGCACTTAAGAAATATCATATGATTTTATATAATCTGATAATATTATTTGTATTTCTAAAATAGCTCAAGGAATTGGTGAGAAGCTACCACGTTGAGGCCAAATGGTTCATACAAGGATATTTACCACCATTTGAGGAGTATCTAAAGAATGCCCTCATCACTTGCACTTACTGTTACCACACAACGACGGCGTTGTTGGGGGACAAATCTGCGACCAAGGAAGACTTCGAATGGCTAAGCGAGAAGCCTAAAATGCTTGTGGCAGGGCTACTCATATGTCGAGTCATTGATGATATAGCTACTTATGAGGTGGAAAAGGAAAGAGGTCAGAGTGCAACAGGCATAGAGTCATACATGAGAGACAATGGCGCCACAATAGAAGAAGCGGTCGCTAAATTCTTCGAAATAGCAACAGACGCATGGAAGGATATAAATGAGGAGTGTATGAGGCCATCTCCATATTCGAGAGATGTTTTGATGCGGATTCTGAATCTTGAACGCATCATTGATGTTACATACAAAGGAAATGAAGATGGCTACACTCAACCTGAAAAGGTTCTGAAACCACACATCATTGCTTTGTTTGTAGATCCTATTGAAATGTAGACGTTTACTTTCTTCTTGCCTTCTATAAGGCCTTTTTTCTCTTCTCATGAGAATATAATAATACAAATAAAATGTTTTATTTTACGTATGTTGGCTTCGTAGATTCTAACAATTCGGTTTCTCATCTACATGCCTTGGAAGTTAACAATTCGTCCCCCAACAACGCCGTCGTTGTGTGGTAACAATAAGTGCATGTGATTAAAGATAGAATTAATAAAATTTATATATAATCAATTTTGGTTTTGATTAAAGACACTTCATTAGTCCACATTCAATTACTATGCAGTCTATGTAAGACTATGTTAATTTGATCATACTTTATGGGGTCAATTATCTACAAGGAAAATATGCACATCAAATTAATTAAATGGAATTTCTACATACTTTTATCGGAATGTTCAAGTTTCACGAAAATTAGTAGCAACATTTTTCAACATTAACTTTTACTGGAATTATGCACGCAGACGTGCTTTGACTGCTTATCATTCCCTATTACTTTATTTTGAAGTAATTATCCTAGCAAATAGATAGTCCAATGTTTGTTGCTAAGATATTTTATAATTTCAAAATATTGTTCAATTAATACTTTATTATAAAAAAATGGTATTCATAATTTGACTAAACCCTATTTTCTTCCCGTGCTGAATTAGGTGAAGTCAGTCAAATATTTTACCCGCATATTGAGACCCACTCACCAAAACATACTTTTAGTGGAAATAAGTGATTTGTACGTGTAAATTTATCATGGTAAATTTATAATTGTGAACTATATGTTAATATAGTTTTTCTGAAATTCAAAATTACAATGAGGGTATAAAAACAATAAATATAATTATAAATTTTTAGATAAATACTTCCTCTGTTTAACTAGACACTGGAGATAATACAAATTTTAATATTGTAAATGCAAGAAATAATTATTTCCATGGGCTTGATACTTAAGCCGTTTTACTTGGGCTTGATACTTGGGCACTTTTATCACATATAGAATTAGACAGCAATTTCAGCGCATCTCGTTGACTGCTGGGCTTATCAGTCTTGTTCTTGCCCGTTTGATTTGCAACTCTTTGCTGGGCTTATGCAGTGAAATTAATTCATAGGAGTATAAAATATTCAAAGTATACATCTTAAAAATTCAATATTATAAAATACTCCTATAACAAATTAAATATCCTAAAAATTTAATGTCCTTTAATAGAAAACTACTTCATCGACCTTATGTTGGCGACTTGGCGTGGAGTGCGACAATCATGTCAACGTTTCTCGCTGCGAATCTTTTTTGTTGCTATTCCACACCAGTGTCATTCGTCAATCTAAAGGTTAGACGAACTTTTTCTAGGCACTGCAACAATTAATCCAATAGATCATCCATGCCGATCTAGATTGTGAAACTTAATTAATCTCTTGTGCCATACTTGATCATCGTTACTACTACAATATAGAAGAATTAGACTATGTGTTTAAGAAGTAAATCCTAATGTTATGAATTAAATGTTTATATGCATAATTATACTCCTAATTCTTTATCTCATATGAGAATTCAGATCGATACAACACATCTACTTCATATTTAAAGTGTAATTTGTAATGTGTTTTTAGTGAATAAAAATGGGTCTATTATGTAGAAAAGTGTGGCTTTTCATAAATAGAAAGAGTACCATATTTTAATAAAACAACAAATACAATAATCGTTAAACATTATATATTCGTGATAGTCGATTTTTTAAAACCTCGTAAAAAAATTAAATAAATTGTCTTTTCCACGTAAAATGAAATGGAAGCATTTATTGTGTCCTTTGCTCCACGTCCGATAAATGTTTACAACAAAACATAGAAATGAGGGTAGTTGGCGAGAGTGACGAATAGTTGGCCACGACGTTATGGTAGATTTAAATAAGGGTACCATTAATCACTCCCTCCTTCCATGAAATATTATCCAATTTTAATATTTTGGTCTATCCGCGAAATGTTGTCCATTTTTTTTTTTCTTTCATTTTTGGTAAATGGACACACTTTTTTATAACTCATTACACTCACATTTATTAGAAAACTAGAAGTATATATATATGGGACCTACATTTCACTAATTTTTTTTCACATTTCTTGACACTTATAAAATCAAACTTGGAGAATATTTTGCAAAAGGAAGGAGTATATTTATCGTGGATTTAGTCATTTAGTTGATCATGCTAGCTATATTTGAATCATTCTTTCCGTAGTATAGTGCATTTCCCTTTTGTCCATTCAACATCAATGTCTTACTAAATACCAATTCCATACCATTGCTTGACCATTAATGCTTGGAATAACGCCACTAGAATAAAAAAAAATTGTACTACAATAAAGAAAAGCATTTATTATATTTACTGACATTCCGCCAAACTAATTAATATCCAATTTTATAATGGTAGGATCACATCAACCGCTACACTACTAATTAGTCGTATCGACCATGCATTGTAGTATGAAAGTTAGTTAGGCCATCAGTCCTGGACGTGAAACTAATTATGCTAAATTAATTGTGTAGTTGTCACACACAAAAAATTAACTATACTACTGGCACTACATGTGATTGGTGGTTCTAATTTTTTTAATAGTAAAAATTAAAAAATAATGTGATTTTTTTAACTTTTAATATTAAAAAAAATAATCATATCATAATTAAAATTAGCTATATGTTAATATATTTGAGAGTTTCATTTTTGCTTTCTAAAAGTTCCAGAGAAAGAGAAAGAAAGAGAATTTAACATAAAGTGATTAAAAAGGTGATATAAAAAAACTATTTCAAACTTTCAAACTATAAGAGAATATCATACTCAATACTAGAGAGAGATAAAAAAAAATATAATAACCAGTATCCAAATATTCCATTTTTATGAAAGTCCAAATTAACATACTTTTCGTGTCTTGAGATTATTTTTGGTGCAAAATTGTACTAATGATTAATGAAAAATACTACGAATGTGATTATAACTTAAACTAAAAACTACCTATAATATTTTTAAAATTTAAAACTATTAACGTGCAAAATGCAAAATTTAGGGACCATATGGATAGTTTCATTCTAAATACAAATAGTATGATTGCATGCATATAATAATTATTCATGCGAACCATAAAAGTTGAGAAAACAGAAAACGACGAATCAGGGTAGTTGGGTTTAGTGATATATATATGGCCACGTTTTGCAATACAGATTTTTACTATATTAATTTTCAAGTCACCAGTCATTTATTGCCACGAGTTCAACTTAATTTTTACAAAAAAATATCTTTAAAATAAATGAAAATTTAAGTTATGTTTGGAAATTGCTTGAAGTTTTAAAGTTAATTTTCGATTTACTATAAACTAATTAAGCTTATCGTTTTTTAAACTCAACCTGGCTTTAACTTATATATGTACACTCAAACCGGTATACTGTGTTGTGTGACAAACTGCATCTTTTTTTATAAATTAGTTTGATTACCATATCTTTTATTTTAATAAATATCTATAATTATAGGGAATAAGAGATAACTAATTAAGTTAATTTTTTTGTTTTTTGCAAAGTTTGATTAATTTATGGTATTTGAAAATATACCAGTATTTAATGTTTTTATTGACAGCAAAGCATACATACTCAGATACTCTAATCTTATGTAAGGGTAATATTGACAATATATATGAATGTAGTGTTATTTAGAATATTTACTACATCGAATTAATGATTAGGTATTGATCTTAATTTTGAATTGAAAATTGTTAATTAGTTAGCAATTGATCACATTCATGTAGGGCTGACAATTTTTGGTACGACACAATAACAAGACACAGACCCGCATGAAATTAACACGACACGAACATGCACGTTCAGGATTTGGGTCCTAATAGTGTCGACCCAATAAGAACACGAAGATAACGAGTTGGGTCGGGTTTGGGTTACACGTTAAGAAAAAAAATTTATTTTTTATTAATTAAAAAATTATTTTTTATTAATTAAAAAATTATTTTTTATTAATTAAAAAATTATTAAATTTAAAATTTTAGTTATTTTTTTGATTAAAAATATTATACTTTAATTTTAATTAATTAAAAAAATATTATACTTTAATTTTAATTAATTAAAAAATATTATACTTTAATTTTATTAATTAAAAAATATTAATTAATTTTTTAGTATGAATTTTAAGAAAATATAATGCTTAGATTTTATTAAAATTAATTTTTTTAATTAATTAATTTTATTATATAGATTTAATATCACTTTATTTTTAATTTTATTATTTTGATTAAGAAAATAATTATTTTAATTTGTAATTTTTTATTTTATCGAGTAACATCATGTTTAAATCGTATAATAACATCATGTTTAAATCGTTATCGTGTCGTGTCAAGCTAACTTACTATCATTAACAGAGAGTTGACTTTTTTTTTGGGGGGGTACACGATAACACGCACGAACCCGTTAAGAACCCGATGATTTCGGGTTGGGTGGATTGGGTCGATAATTGGTTGACACGATAACGACCCAACACGCACAATTTGACAGCCCTACATCCATGTAGTATAGAATATTCTAATTTAACACTACCCCCGTTCGGCCGGTCCCAACCCTCTTTGTAAAAAAAATTAGGGTATATAAAAATAAGCATTTCACCTCATACTATTACGTCTAGCTAAAGCTTGAACGACTATGTTCTAATCGATCAACTAAAGTTTTTCAAAACAATCGAGTAGTTAAGCCACCACATTCCATACGTAAACATCATCTAAAATTTTGCCTAGGGCTGTAGGATAGCCAAGAAAAAAAATTAAAATTATATACATTGAAATTAACTATTTAGTTTCAAACTTTGAACGACTACTCAGAATAGGACTAAACTCTATAATTCGAAATTGCTATTTACCTATTCTGTTAATTAGTACATCTCCATTCGTCACTCTTTGCCGTCTTTGGTATTACTGCCTCACAATATACGAAATCTTAGTAGTTGAGATAAATTTCCAAATGCATAGAAATCGATATGGAGGCGTACGATTTATTCATATAGATTTGTCGTTCCACTTTTACTATTACCAGTAAATGACCTCACATTCCATTAAATCATTTTACTCATAATTATTTTGGAACTAGTATTTCTTTTTAGTTTATTCCACCAAGTAAATATCACACTTTCTTTTTAGTTGTTCCATAAAAGATGATACTTTGTGAAAAGATTCTTTCTCTCATCAATGTATAAAAATATATTTTTCCTTTCCATTTAACACTAAATTCTCGTTCAATCATCAAGTGTGACCTCCATTATGAGATAAAAGAATAGTATATAAAGTGGAGCTCACGTTATACTAACTTTTTTCATCAACTTCTATTCACATAATCAAATAATTTTGAAAACCTGCGCACATATATTAAAGGCTCGAGGAGTAAATTTTTTTATTCCCTGTAGTCTATTGAAGAGCCATATCAATTGGGTTGATTTAGGTGTATATTTTAATTTAGCGATATGTCATATTTTCGATGATTGCGATTTTTTTGCCTTGTAAATGGGCCCGATCCCAGGAATTTTACACTTTGTTTACACATGATTTTCATTTCTAGTTAGAGTAAAATTGTTAAGTTTGTGATATTGATGTCACGTGTATATGTTCGTATACGATAAATGATTCAAATCCAAACACCGTTTATTACACTAAATATGTCAATACGTCCCAAAAATATGGACGTAATACATACATTAACTCTCCCTGATTCATTAGTTACATCCTGAAAAATATTGAAGTACTATTCCGAAAGCCAAAAATATCGATCTTTTCACCAAATACACAAATTCATTTCTTTGACAATTGTATAAATACTTATCAATAATGTGACATAGATAAATAACCGAGCCGTTAGAAATAACATCTAAACATATCTTATTAGTAAAGAAAAATCACAAAGTTGCATAACATACATAGAGACAGAAAATAACAAAGAAAAGCATATATATTACCACACCAACTTAACTTATATTATGAGAAACCACACATGACATACCATTTTATCTTGAGCAATTAATAAAAATAAATGAAAGCAGAATAGTTGTAGTAGGAATAGATTAGCTAGCATATCCCCACACTTGAATTAATTAATGTTGACGCTGTGCAGCACGACCGTCTCGACCGTGAGGCCCGGCCCAAACCCGAAGAGCACCCCCCACTCAAGCCCTTCCCCGGTCGTGCTCAGCCCCTCCTTGGCGGAGGCCTTCCTCATCTCGTCCAATATGAAAAGCACGCACGCGCTCGACATGTTCCCGTAGTCGCTAAGCACGCTCCTCGTCGCCCTCATCTTCTCCGGCTTCAGCTCCAGCTTCTCCTCCACCTGGTCCAGAATCGCGGGCCCACCGGGATGCGCTATCCAGAAAATCGAATTCCAGTCCGATATCCCTATGGGCGCGAAGGCCTCCTTGAGGCTCTTCTCGATGTTTTTCGAGATGAGCCCTGGGACGTCTTTGAGTAGGTGGAATGTTAGGCCTACTTCGCGGAGGTGGCCGTCTATGGCCCCCTCGCTGTTGGGGAGGATGGTCTGGGCGGCGGAGACCAGCTCGAATAGGGGGCGCTCGACGCCGACGATGGGGTCGGAGCCGACGATGACGGCGGCGGCGCCGTCGCCGAAGAGGGCCTGGCCGACGAGGCTGTCGAGGTGGGCGTCGCTGGGGCCGCGGAAGGTGACGGCGGTGATCTCGGAGCAGACGACGAGGACTCTGGCGCCGGCGTTGTTCTCGGCGAGGTCCTTGGCCATGCGGAGGACGGTGCCGCCGGCGAAGCAGCCCTGCTGGTACATCATGAAGCGCTTGACGGAGGGGCGGAGGCCGAGGAGCTTGGTGAGCTGGTAGTCGGCGCCGGGCATGTCGACGCCGCTGGTGGTGCAGAAGACGACGTGGGTGATTTTGGATTTGGGCTGGCCCCACTCCTTGATGGCCTTCTGGGCGGCTTCCTTGCCTAGCTTCGGGACCTCGACCACCACGATGTCCTGACGCGCGTCCAGGGACGGCGCCATGTACGCGGTCACGTTCGGGTTTTCTTTCAGGTACTCCTCCGTCAGGTGCATGTACCGCGTCTTGATCATCGACTTCTCGCCTGATCATAATTAGCATAAATACTTAATTCACTTTTTTTATTAGACTATGGATTTTGTTTGGATTGTAACGGGAATTTGAAATTGAGAAGCAAAAGATGAGACATGAGTGCGTATGGGTGTTTTTAGGTTAAGACACATTGCATGTTGTAAGATGACAAAATTTCATGCAATTTCGTCATCTTTTTCTTGGAATGGAAAGAACTACAATTGGAATATTATGAAAAATAACCTAAAGTTTTCCGAGTTAGTGTTTAGTACTCCAAAACTCTGAAAAACTAGCCAAGAGTGGGAATTTGGATGAAATTCTATCTGACGAGTAAAAAATCAGTGGTCCGGACTGATTGACAAGCTGTGCGTCCAAGCAATTGTAATCACAATTCCATGAAGATAGGAACGGGCTTCTATAATTATGACTTATTGAACACACCACGTGCAATACGTTCTAATGCAAAATAAAAGGAAACAAGGAAATAGGAAAACTTACACATGCGCTTGAACTTCTCTTTGAGGTCGGTCATATGCTCGCTGTTGGTGATGCGGAAGTAGTAATCCGGATAGGTGCTCTGATCGACGCAATTGGGAGGGGTGGCGGTTCCGATGGCGAGCACGGTGGCGGGCCCCTCGGCGCGCTGGGCACGGCGGATCTCTTCCACGGTCACCATTCTAGTTCAACAAAAAAAAGCGGTGGTTTAGGAGTGGGAGAGAGTGCAGTGGTGTGGGAGAAAGTTTGTTAATTTGATTATGGGAAGGAGTAGGCTAAGGGGCCATATAAATATGGGTTAAGTGGTTTGGTAGCTGGGATCACGTGAAGGAGTAACGCCTTGTTGAGTGGTAACAACTTAGGGGCAATGTAGCACGTGACATCGGACCATCCACGTGACTTGTATTTTTTGTACCAAATTCATCCCTTCAAATTAGGTTTCTAGTTCTACCGAAATAAATAAATAAGTATTAACCTTTCAAAATATGAAAGTAAGATTATATGGTTGAGAAAAAGAATTATTAAGTGACGATTTTATTAAAACTATTATACTTTCTACAACTTTATTTTTAAGATGCAAAATAAATTTATTTTTATAGTAGTAATAAATTTGGTTGCCCCGGTGAAAACAACAAAAAGAGTGTCTAAGTTCAGTTTGGCAAATAGCCAATTTGGTACATAGCTAATAAATGCCACTATAAACTAAGTGGAGAACTAGCCACGTTGGTATACTTAATAAGTTGGCCGAAAGTTGTTGAAGGTTAAATGTCATTTCTACATCGATAAATCAGCAATATTATCTAGCCATGGCTACATGCGAACGGTTAACTAACTATTAGGATGTTAATTTACTATTATAATTTATAGGGAAGGTATGATTATGAATATGTAGATGTATGGTCATATTAGAATTTTAGACCGCTGACTACACTTTAGGAGTTTCTAAAAGAAGTTCGTGCTTTTCAGAGACATATTAAAAATAATAGAATTTATATTTCTCAGGACGAATGAAATATAATAAATAACTAAATCATCATTTTTCAATGAATTAATACAAAATGAATTTTTAGGGGGCAACACTAAATACCACTAAATATTTTTAATTATTCCTGAACTCCTTTGTTAAATGATTTTGATTCAAAAGATGATACTTAGGCTATCATATATATTTCTATTTGTCCGATTATACACACGAAATTGAATTATTCCCATTTCACAAACAATTTTATTAAATGATTTTGATTTAAAACATAATAGCTTATGGATCCCAATATTACGAATTTGTTCATTTTATTTCATAAATTAACTTTAAAATGTAATTATACTACAAAAATGATTAATTTTACTGATAGAATTTTTTTTTAGTAATTCCTATTTTTACGTCGTTAACGGTGCTATGGGCAGAAATTTTTGTCTATAATTTACGCATCGGTAAATTTTTTAGCGAGTTTCATACGTAATTACCGAGGGATTGTCCACCTTCGGTAATTTATCTTTTTTTCTTGTAGTGTTAATTTTATTTAAAATGAACAAATTAATTCTAGGATGAATAGTGGCAAAAATACCACTTACTACCTCCGTCCACCAAAATTTTTCCCATTTTTCCATTTCCGTCCATTCCCCCAAATTTGTCCCATTTCACTTTTACTATTTTTGGTAGTGGACCCCGTATTCCACTAACTCATTCCTAGTCACATTTTATTATAAAACTAATATATAAAGTAGGACCCACAATCCACTAACTTTTTCAACTCACTTTCCATTACAATTCTTAAAACCCGTGTCGGGTCAAAGTGGGACAAATTTTGGTGGACGGGGGTAGTATATGATTATATTTTAGTCCAAGGATCTACCAAAATATTTTTATAAGTCCAGAGGCTACTGATATGCAAACCTCAAAGTTCACGGACTAACTATGTAGTTCACTATAAAAAAAAGAGTGAATTACAAAAACAGTCCCTGGACCATGTGTTTATCTCGCCCTTAGTCCCCAGACTATTAAAATATCCTCAGAAAACCTTGGAATAAGCGTTTATCTCGAAAATTGTCATTTTTCACTGTTTCGTGACGAAAATACCCTTTGAGAGGGGGGGGTTGGGTAATTTGGTTTTTTTACGTTTTAAATCTGATATTATTTCACTGATGTACTAAATCTGATATTATTTCAAAATTATCATTCTTTTTCCCTTTTGTCATCATTCACTTTGTTTCTTTATTTCAATATTAGATTTAATTTTATAAAATTAAATTTTAAATTTTGATTTTTAAATATCAATAAAAATTTTTAATTAAAACTATTAATTCATGGACACTATAAATATTGATTAAAACTATTAATTTCTGTTATTTAATATAATATTCAACTGAATTGAAGAAGTACAGATTAATCATGATGGAAAAATAAGAGCTATTCTATTTAGCCTTCGTTCGACTGTTATAATTGCTTGGATTAAATATTATGAAGTTGATTAAAAATTTGATATAGGAGAATTTTTGTTAAAATTTTCTAGTTAATTTGATTATTTTTAAATTAATAAACGAAAATTATATTAGTCTTACATTAGATGCATATTTGTTTCAGAATAAATCGTGTTATATGATCTATTTATGATTAAAACTATTAAATATTGATTAAAACTAAGGCGTCGTCGTACCTTATTGATTAAATATTAGACACTATCAAATATTGCTTAAAACTATAAATTTTTTATTTAATAGTAATTTTAATAATTAAAAATATATTGATATTTAAAAATCAAAATTTAAAATTTAATTTATAAAATCTAAAATTTAATTTTATAAAATTAAATCTAATTTTGAAATAAAGAAACAAAGTGAAGGATGGCAAAAGGGAAGAAGAATGATAATTTTGAAATAATATCAGATTTAGTATATCACTGAAATAATATCAGATTTAAAATGTTAAGAGTGTAAAAAGACTAAATTGCCCAAACCCCCCAAAAGGGTATTTTCGACCAATTACTTCCTTGAATTATGGTCTCTAGAGTTACTAAGCTATCACAGATGTAAAATTATATCTTCTCCCGAAACGTACAATTTGTAGATTGCTACCTAGAACCGAAGCGTCCTTCCTAGAACTAAGACAACAACTCCTAAAAGCTCCTAAGACAAATTTCCTTTATTCAAAGGCTCAAATCTCCCGATTGTATTGGGAAAGACGTCAATTTCTCCTCTTTAAATTAAACTACTCATCTCCCGAGTATTATAGTAAAATCAATCAAATAATATATAAGCACAAGTGACTCAACTTAGTTTAACACAAGTAGTACCCGCAAGTGTACGGAGACAGTGTAGCAATTAACAAGCAAGAGTATCGTATCCCACAGAGACAAATTTGTATCAACTTAACTACCACGAACAAATGTTGACTACTATCTAAAGAATCATGAAAGGTTTGGTTGTTTTCTAACACTACGAAAAGCATATAATGAACAAATAAACAAATAAAAGCAAGTAAACATGGAGTAAAAAGATAATATGGAGAAAATTGTAGATCTCAAGGATCCGATGCACAATTCCAAGCTCTTATCCAATCAAATTGTCTTACCTTTTGGCGTCTCTAGAATTACTAAGTCGACCACAATTATTGATTAAACCCCCTCCCGAGGTGAGAAACCTGCAGATTAGGTGCTAGGATTGAAGTCCTCTTCTAATCCTAAAACCCCTAACTCTTAAAAGCTCGATTAGGTCAAAGACCTCACTCAAAACCTCAACTCTCCGAGTTTTATTGCATTAAGGTGTGAATTATTCTTATTTCCAGATTAATTATTTCATCTCCCGATTAATCTAATTAATCCTACACAATCAAGTAGTGATCAAGCAATTGAAAGGAATAAACCCAAGAATAATCAAATAACTACAAGAGCAAGGTAAGAACAAAATTAATTGGATAAAAACTATGAAATTAGTGCATCATCACCAAGAATTCTACAATAAAGTGTTTAGCTACTCATGTTCATGGAGAAAACTAAGTTTAACTCAAAGGATCCGAACAAAAACATGAAAGATAGATACTAAGAACTCATATGGAACGAATCTATGGAATGAAGTCTTCAATCTTCCGATTTGGAGTCTTCAATCTTCAATTCTCTCTAGAAGTGTTCTTGGAGGTCTGTGTAGGTGTTGGAGGCGGTAAGGTAGAATTTATCTCGCAGAATGCAACCCTAGGCGTTTTTCTCCTGATATTTTTCCGTCAAAAATGGCGTTTTCAGAAGTCAAACCCGTCAGACTGATATACCCGGCCGGGTGGGATTTTTTTGCTGGAAATTCTACCCGGCCGGGTGTCGTTTTTCGACCCCTTTCTGACCTTCATACGCTGATTCCGTCCTACCCGGCCGGGTGGAATTTATCAGCATGAAATGCACCCGGCCGGGTGAAGCTTTTGGAGGCTCCGCTGCCTCCTTTGCACATACGGCCGGATTTTCGCCTCTTTTTCGTCTATTTATCCTAGAACACTCAACAAACACATGAAACTCCAAAAGATAGGATAATTGGCTGGAAATAGACACTTCAAGCATCAAAACTCAACATTAGGCACCTCAACAGACCAATTAAACCGACTAAAACATGATTTTATCAACAAGAGAAATCAAAATAACTACAAGAGCTAACAAGAAAAAACAATTGAATAAATAACTTATAATCGGGATCGGGTATTCAAACTAGGAGATCGTTGGGTATCGGGTATACCCGATTACCTGACCAATTACCCGATTCAAACTCTAATTAGGTCTAAATTTTACCCTATATTTATACAACACAAACTTAAACCACCATATATCTACTCTCGGTGTGGGAGAACCAAGCATGAGAAAGAGCCACAACAATTTTCTTAACTCTCCTTTCTTATTTCTATGGCTATACTCGTCTCTAATTACTTTCAACTTTTAAAAATAAAATGAGTTTTAAGTATATGATGAACCCACGAGCATGAGTTTTTATTCTCCTACATCGACATTGGTTAATGTTTGATATGCATATTTAGTTGCTCGGCTGCTCCACACCATGTCTGAACATATATTCATAGTGTTTATATCACCATAAAAAAGTTGCAAGATGATAAAAGTATATGCGAAATTATTTCTTTCAGTTAATGAGTTAATATTTTACATTAACTTGAGCAGTAAAGGGATGAATAGGGTTATACCAGTTGCATAAGAATATTTCATACCATTTGTATTAGTATTAGGAGAAGCTTTTAAGCGAGAACAATTCCCACATCGATGATAGATAAAAGAAGGCGGACCAAAATCTATAACTAACACAGTAATTTCTCATTACTTAGCGGGACACGCGACGGGTGCGGGTACCCTCATATGTGGGTCTGCATACCCGCATTGCGGGTCGTGTATCGGGTGCCATAAAACGTGAATTTTTGGGATCGGGTACTCGCAAAATCGGGTGCGGATACCTGCTGGCACCCGTTTCGACACCCCTAGACTGACGCTAGCTAGTGTTGGTGTAGTAAGGATTAATAATTAAATTATAAAAACTGGTTAAATTTTGATTAGATTTATGAAGTTTAATATTGAAATATCAAATAACAAAATTTTATTTTTTTTTCTAGTTGTCTCTTTTTATATAAAATGTAGTATTACGATAATAGGAATAGGATCAAATGAAAACTCTAAATATTGTACAAGTTCAAAACTATGATCTGGACCTTTGAAAAATGTCAACAGATCACAAAAAAAAACAGAAAAATGTTAACAGAATTTCAACGGTAGTCAATAATTGATGTTGTGTTGATACTGTGTTGACATTAAAATCTTGGAATTTTACAGTGTGTTGATATTGTATTGAAACAGTGTTGAAGCTGTGTTGAAGAGTTTTGAGTTTGTATAATATATAAGTTTGCATTTTATTACTAACCCTGTGATAATATTTAAAATTATTCTCTCCGTCACACTTTAGGAGTTCCATTTGAGTTCGACATGAGTTTTAAAAATGTAAAGAAAAATTGATGACAAAAATAGTGGAATGTGGATCATACTTTTACATATTAGTTTTAGAATAAAATATGAGTGGAAAAAAGTTAGTTAAATGTGGGGTCTATTACCATTTATGAAACATTTGTCTCGAGACTCCTAAAGTGAGACAGAGGAAGTAAATTTTTTCATTAATACTATAACAAAAGAAAAAAGAAATGAAATAAAAATTACTTATTTTTATGAGATATGTCATTTTGAATATTAGTAATTTAAAGACGAAATTTTGTACTATATTATTGAGACAATTGAGAAAAATTAAAATTTCTTAATTTTGTATTACAATTTTAAAATTCATAGGATATATTAAAATTTGACCAAACTTCATGATTTAAATAACTATTAATCCTAACAGTGATAGAATTTACTTTCAAATATGCGGTCAGCCAAACGTCCCTCTTCACCACCGATCCTCCTCCTCCTCCTCGGTCACCAGTGTCGCCTCTCCCACTATAGCAGCCACTGCAACCACATTACAATACCAACGTAGACATCTCCGAACCGCCTCGTGACCAAAATTGACCTTTTAAACGAGTTCAATAACCAAAATGTACATGTTTTAATTTTTTGGAAATATAACAAACTATTAAATCCACAGTGTCTCTTACCCATACGTATAAAATAATAAAATATCGAAGAGCCAAACACGTACGTATACAGATCAAAATTTTGTTATTTAGCACAGTTAAACCACATTTTTCATGTATTAATCTAAAGAATCTATGAAACTTTAGATCATACTAAAAATCAGTGCTTTTGATTTTAATATCTAAATTCTTATAGTAGCATTTTCATGAATATAATTTGTCCCGAAGTTGATATTTTTGTTAGGTACAATCAGAATGAAATGATAGGCATTCCTTTTACAGATCATACATTTATTGAGGAGAATTGAAATAATGAAACAATATGACATCAATTCAGTTTCTACTTTCTACTACAATTTTATGGACAAGCAAATAACACGAGCAACTGAGATTAGTTTCTCTACACTAGAACGTGGACATTCCATGTCCAATTAAATTCCTCATGCATTGCTTAGCAACTAAGATTTTCTAATCACTTCATTTATTACTACTACTATTATTATCACTATTATTATTTTTTAGTGTATTAAATGGAAAAATAAATATAATAAAATGTATTGATGAGGAGACAAAAGAATATTAATTGATGTAATAATGAATAAATGAAAATTATAATTAAACGTATTCATGATGATTTGTACAGTACCTGTTAAAAATTCGAGTTTGACATTTTTATTGGGAAGTCAAAAGATGAGTGGAAGAAGATAGTAGTACTACAGTACATAATTGCAAAAAATTATGGAGTAGTTAATGGAAATGTTTAATTATAAAAACACACCGTAATTGTTAGAAATATAATACGGTTCATATACATGTCTATACTATCATCAATTTTGTGGATCCTTTACGTAGAATCTTCATAAACAAATGTACTAATTTTCTATATCAATATTTTCGACATAGAAATAGAATGCTTTTATAGATATTTAGATATTCTTGTTTATGGTCCCAATATAGAAGCATTTGTGAAAAATGGTCCCATGAGACATTAGTAAAAAATGGTCCCATGAGAAGTCATTTATAAAAATGACAAGGACTTTTAAAAATAAAAAAATATGTAGTACTAGTATTAATATTTTAAAAATGGTCCCATGAGAAGTCATTTAAAGAAATATTATGAATTTTCATATGATTTCTTGATTCGAAATAATTAAGGTGTATTTAATAAAAATATATTTTTTTCGAATCTATACTATATATTCAGTTTTAAATTTTAATATTTTACTAATTATTACTGAAAGATTAGCATGTAATATATTTACATTATCCGTCCACTATTTATTAAGTCCGTTTAACTCGGCTCTGGTTTAAAGAAACATAGTAGAAAAGTAGGTTGAAAAGTTAATGGAATATGAAATCTACTAATTTTAAAATAATATGTGACTGAAATGTGTTTGTTGAATGTGAATCCATTACCAACAATAATAAAAAATAAATGTGTCAATTAGTTGTGAACGGAAAAAGAAAATTAGCGTCAATTAGTCGTGAACGATGGAAGTAATATTTATAAATCAATTTTTGTTAATATCTAAAAAAGTTCAAGTATATATGTATAATTTATCTATATTTATTAGTTAAATTGACTCCAAATTTTTGGGCTGTAATATAAGTACTAGTGTACTACTCCTACTTATAAATTCTTTTAAGACATAACAATGGGCAAAAATTTTTTGTGATTTTGAAGAATAGCGTATTTACAAATTTGTCCGCAGCGCAGTATATCCGTCCACACGAGGAGTATAACTACAAATATATAATATTCTTGTAAAAGGTTCAAATCTCATCCCTAAGGGCCTCCCATATAGAAAATTAAATGATGGAACGATAAGTAAGGATGTGCTTATATTATAACCATATGAAACATGATTTTCTGTTTTTAGCTTGAATCAGCTCTGGAAGTTAATTTTATTTAAAACTAGATAAATATTTTTATAAGATAGCAATTTTAAATAGTACTCCTAGTTTCTTATCACAAGCCCTCAATGTTCACCCTTCACATCAATATCATTTAATAGAAAGTGCAAACTAATTTTCAAGAATCATTAGATGTTTCAGCCGACACGCGATAGCACCATCATGAGTAATGTCTAATGGACATTGTGACCCACACTTGAAAAATGAAGAGTTAGGTAGCATACTGAATTATAATTTGCTCAAAATATTACTCCGTATTTGAGGCGTTAGATCTACGATGTGGATGGTGGAGACTAAAAGGCATTTCACATCTGCAAATAGAATTTGGAGGAAATAATATACGGATCTATGCATACATAGGGTTAGGTAGGGATGTCAGTGTAGCTCGAAACTTGTGGGTTGGTGCGAATAGCCCGCTAAATTTATAGGGTTAGAGTTAGAAATTTCTAGTCCGATAAAATTAAAACCCGATTAGCCTGCATCCGATTAACCCGCAATCTGTTAGGGCCAGACCCGAAAACCCTATGGGCTGGCCCGAAAACTCGATAAAATTTATATTATTTTTTTTTTACTCCTAATTCAACACTTCATTGATTAATTTTATAATATAGATAGCTAAAAAAATAACTTTCAATTTTATACTAAATATATACATTATATATTAAATTTTTATTAATATAATATTAATAAATTAATTAAAAACTTCATATTCACTAAAAAATATTTAAATTTCTAATCCATGCATTAAAATTTCACAAAATATCTCAAATATTAATATTTGATCATGTTTATGATTGAGTTTAAGCATATATCTCAAATTTATCGTGATTATATATTTTACATTTTATGAATATAACTAAACTTCTTCATTATTTATTGGATTGATCGCATATTAATCTTATCGGTAGCAACCCGATTAACCCGATGGGTTAGCACGGAACCCGAACTTTTAGGGCTAGGGCTGAACTTTTATACCCCAAAATCACAATCCGATTAGCTCATATCAGATTGACCCGCAACCCGAATAGGGTTGACCCAAAATCCGATGGGCCGACCCGTTTGACCTACTACATAGGGTATTATTAAACACACAATTTTGTCCTATCTTAAATCTTGTAAAAATAGAATGCGCACATGGAATATGTATAAAGTATACTAGTCCAAATAAATTTGTAAGCTAATCCAGCTGAATTAGTATATTGATCTACTCCCTCTCCTGAAATGTTATCCAATATCATTTTGATCCGTCCGCAAAATATTATCCACTTTACATTTTTTCTATTTTTGATAAATAGTCATCATTTTCCACTAACTCATTATACTCACATTCTATTATAAAATTACTCCCTCCGTCCCATTTAAGATGACACGTTTTTCTTTTTAGTTTGTCTCAACTAAGATGACACATTTCCTTTTTTGGAAACTTTCTCTCTCCAATTAATACACTCAACCACTTTTTCTCACCCCTATTAAAATATTCACCTTTCTTTCTCTCTCTATTTTAATACTTCCACCCACCTTTTCTCTCTCCAATTAAACACATTAACCAATTACTCCTAAAACCCCGTGCCGGCTAAGGAATGTGTCATCTTAGCCGGGACGGAGGGAGTAATATATAAATGTGGGACCTGCAATCCACTAACTTTTTCCACTCACTTTTCTTCACATTTTTTAAAATTTGTGTCGAGTCAAACCTGAACAATATTTTGCTGACGGAGGAAGTATAATAAATCTCATATGGATCTGTATTTTGTATTTATATAATTATACATTCATAAATTCCGTAAAATTGGCATGTGAAGGATGATTCGGGACAACCACGCAATTTAATCAGCACAATCGTACAATATAATCAACACAAGTACACAACCATACAATTCAGTCCGTACAGCCGTACAATACAACCAACATGGTCATACAACAACATATACTAGAAACTCAATCAACATATATTACCCCTTCGATGAGATGAAGACTTGCAATAGGAGTTTACCTTTGTACTTCTAGTTTTGATTAAATTTCAGTTATTTTGTAAGTCAAATCTATCCCCTTGAGGGATTAAATATACGTTTTTGGCTGTTTTTAATTTTGGATTTAAGTTATTTTTATTTGTGTCAAATTCTATCGAAGGGATTGAATTTATTTGCAGTTGTTTTTATATAAGATTAGAAGTTGGATTATAATATAGTTCTATCCTTTAAGTCATTAGAGACTATCTTTTAGTTTCCAATTAGTAATACTCCTCTCGTTCCATAAAAATATAAATATTTGGGACAACACGGGTTTTAATACACAACTACTGAAGTAAGAGAGAGATAGAAAGAAAAAATTCAGAGAATATCATAGTTCATGTATTTAAATTACAAAAGAGGAAAGTTTAGGGAAACAATTAGAAAATGTCGAAAGTTCATTTATTTGCAGGCTAATAAAATGTTACTATATCGCTTTTTAACCTTTCGCCTCGTAGACAACTATATGTCAAGTGTACTCCACATCAACTTTAATTTGACCGAAATTATTTGTCGGAGAAAAAAAATAGAAAAGTTGATGTATTCATATTAAAAAATAAAAATTCGAAAAAAAGCTCGAAAATGTTGAAAGATCATATATTTATCGGCAAATAACTTTATAATAATGATAAGAAAATTTTAATCCGGGTTTTTATTCAAATGCTATATAAAAGTGTGCATACAATTAAGACAAGGCAAAACATATGAAGGTCATTGTACTAAGAGTATATATTATTTTATTATGTTAGTTCATAAATTTTTGTATGTCCTTTTACTAATGTATTTTGTTTCATTATATTCTTTGTTAATGCATTTTATTTTAAGAGATTTTTTTGTTTGATTTTTATTTAATAGACTTTATAATTTAATTAAATTTACTTGTGTTAATTAACTCTACTTTTTATCTCTTATTTATTTGGGAATTAATTCAATTGCAATATCGTTTCAATAATCATTGAAAAAATAAAAAACTTTATAAGTTGATAATGATCATATCAATAAATTTAAAATTTTCCAATAATTCTTTAGTAATTATTGTTATTGAATTAAATAGGAGAAAAAAAAAAACTAATGAACGTAAGAAAAAATAATTAAATTCTGAAGTATGTTAAAAAAAACCAATCAAATGAAAAATAAATGCATATAAACTTTTTATATCAAAAATACATTAGTATAAAGACCTAATTAAACAAAAAAAATTATAAAATGATCCAATAAAAAAAAATGCATTTGTAAATTGACTAAATGAAACAAAATTTGATAAAAGACCTAATGAAAATGTACTAGTAAAGGACCTTTCAATGTGTTTTGTAAAATAAAATGCACGTTTCACAACCATGCATAATGCTGAATACAAATAAGAATAAAGTAATTACTCAAACATTGGTTAAACAAAAAATACATCATGCGAAATAGAATAGTGATTAGTTTATACAAACACATATTTTGCGCTTAATTAATGATGAACAAAAATACTGCGTAAGGTTATATATATTGATATACTAGTGTTGAATCAGCAGGATACGATAATCTTCCCATAAATTGATTTTTGAAGAAAACAAATTAAAAACAGACTCATGAAGATTCCTATTTTTCGAAGGGATCATGCGTTTGATTACGACGACGTAGAAAGAAATTTGTGACCAATGATAGCAAAACAATGGTGTACAATGAATTTGGAACATGCCTAAAAATATCAGCCTGTATAAAATAAAGGGTGAAAGAGAATTTCACGACATCTGAAAATATCTCTTAACTAATTAAAATATTGGCGGAGGACATCATCTTTTTTACACGATATAAAAATAGAATACGAAACCACATGAAATCAACAGATTTGGATTAAGTCAGGATTGTCAGTTTTTGACACAACACGATTATTCAACATGAATTTATAGTATAAAATTAATGGACTTAAGGCTAATCCTTATTGGATTCGTGTCTTTATTAGTTTAACCTGTTAAGAATTCGATAATTTCAGTTTGGGTTCGGGTTGAATACTGATAACCTATTAAAAATTAATATCTACTTTAATTTTATTCTTTAAATGGTGTAATATCATATTTAATCACGTAAATCAAGTCTAAGTCGTTATAATGTTGCAATTGTGTCATAGATCAATTCATTTAATATCATGTCGTTCACGAGTTCGTGTAATGTGTGACTCATGTTCAGGTTTAAAGGTAGCAAATTGGATTCGTTTTCAAATTGAAACTTTCTTTAATAGCAGATTCGGTAATCCTGATTGAATTAAATCGCTATCAAATTGACTTGATAACGACCCAACTCAGATGAGTTTGCCAACCTATTGAAAACATAGCAAGAAATTACATATCATGTGGTGATGGTAGGTGATGAATATTGTTTGTCAAATCGCAAATACAATTTATAAAATCAAAAAGATTCGGTGAATCAACAAACAAGTTAATTCAAATTAAAAAAAAATACATAAATTGCTTCTACCTTCCGAATAAATATTTAGATATAATTTGATCAGCTATTTACAAGTTTCGTTTAAAGGGAATTACGGATATTAACTAATCATTTTTACTGTAAAATAAATTTTGGCCACAATCCTAACGACGTACAAAATTATAAACATACAAACTTTTAACATTAAATGGTAGTATGAATAAAGAAATATATGAAAATTTCCATATGATTTTGTTGTCGCGTAATTCCACTAACAAGATTTTCGAGTCGTCGCCGTGTCGTGTAACAGTTAAAAATGAGTAGTTACGAGAAAACTCGAACTCCATTTTTTGAACATTTTTTAGCATCGATGTAACATTTACATAGTGTTATATTTATGGTCACTTCTTTTATACTACACTATATGGAGTCCTAAAATAGAAACAATTTATAACTTGTATATTTATTTATTACATGTTTTGATATAACGTGCACGATCCATGAAGCAAGACCACATATATTGGGGCACTGTAACTATCGAGGAAAGAAAAGGAAATATTTTCCACATATATTGGGCATTATTATAGTATATGAAATGGGTTGGTAGATCACAAGGCCATCATATTCCACTTTTGAATCAACGGTCATGGTTCATGGTTCATGATTCATGATACAGTTAGTATACGTTCATTAATTAGATTGTACCAAGCAAAATAAATGGTTTATGCTATGCACATTTTGAACAGTCTAGCCTGATGTGTGATGTGTATCCACTTGCGTTTGTCGGTGATTTAATTCCCTTAACTTCAATTTTAAATTTATCAGTTTCTTTTATAGGAAAGTAGCAGACGTGGTTATGCTAACTATTATATTTATAGTGTATTAATAAATAAAATTTTTATTTATCATAAATTACACCAGTTTTTAAGTGTCTTAACTTATTGGAGGAGTTTCAAAGTCTAATATCTAGATGGTTGAGTAATTGATTCACAAAGTATCTCATTGGACGATATTTCAAGTTGCAATCTCATATGTTCAACGATGGAATTATCTCATTATACGATAATTCAAGTTGCAATCACAATGGGGGCCGATCTCCCATCCCCAACGCCTCCGCCCTTGCGCCGGTGCAACGCCCCAGTCGATGCGGATATCGGCCCTCATCGGCCTTGCGATGGGCCTCCATTGCGGGGTCTCGAGTCGATCGAGGCGCAAATATTTTTTTTTTTATTTAATTAATCTCTTCTACACATCTCGGGCCGATTGAGGCGCCGAGTCCGAATGATTTGTGTTTCCGTTATTCTCTATGTATTTACCTATCTTTATCTTGGTTTTTTTTAATGTAGGATGTTTTATTTTGTTTTTAATAAAATATATTTTTTTATTACTTACGTTGTCTTTAATTTACACCAATAATTAAAAGTGAAATATATAAAAATAGTGCTAATGTGGAAATAAGATGGGCTCTGAGATAGGCTATGGGATAGATTGTCACTGTATGGAAATAAGCTCTGAGATGAGCTGCTGACGTGGCAGGAGAAAATAGAGATAGGCTCTGAGATGAACTGGACATCTCAGACAATAGATTGAAAAAACTTAAATCCCAGCATGGGTATGTGTTGTAAAAAAAGAACCTTGATTATACAATAAGTTCAGGGACAATTAGTGATATTTGTTTTCAGAGACTACGCTCCATGCAAACACAATAATTCGTTTATATTTGGTTCACGTTAGCATTTGTTCCTTCTATATGTTTCATAGATTCGTTTTGATTCTGAGATGTAATATTGGTATCATATGAGTATCAAAATTTGTACATATGACAAACATCAAGTTATCCCTTTTTCTCTAGCTTCATAAGATTGATTAGAATAAATGTAGGGTCGATTGGAGGAAACCTTGAACAAGTTCATCAAATTTAAGCAAGGAATTGCTATCTTATGGCCATCTTCATTACTTTATTAGGAAATGGTGTTTGGGCTGGATCTGTGGGCTCGGGCTTGCTAATGGGCTTGAGTGCAGGAGAACTAATACTATTATAGTTATCTTATCAACATGTAACAAATCCATCTTAAAAATAAATCTGCCCATCATAAAGGCCCAGTAGATCGTTCCAAATTGAATATATCCTCAACCTTTATTGTTACATCATCAAAACATAAATACATCTTCATGAGTTATAGCATTACAGTTTACAAAACCGAAGTCACAGTGAATGAATCGGCATGCTTCGCAGCACAACCGTCTCCACCGTGAGGCCCGGGCCGAACCCGAAAAGCACACCCCAATCGTGCCCCTCCCCGGTGGTGGTCAGCCCGTCCGTAGCCGAGGACTTCCTCATCTCATCCAAAATAATCAGCACAGTCGTGCTAGACACATTCCCATACTCGCTCAGCACATGCCGCGACGCCCGCAGCTTCTCGGGCTTCAGGCCCAGCTCCGCCTCGATCTGATCCAGTATCGCAGGCCCACCAGGATGCGCAATCCAGAATAAAGAGTTCCAATCCGAAATCCCCAGCGGCCCAAACGCCCTCTTCAGGCTCTCCTCCACATGGGCCGAGATAAGGCCCGGTACATCTCTCAGGAGATGGATCATCAGCCCGGATTCACGCAGCCGCCCCTCGATCCCGCCTTCGCTCCCGGGGACGACCGCCTGCGCCGCCGAGAAGATCTCGAAGAGCGGCTGCTCCGCCCCGGCCACCGGGTCGGAGCCGACGATGACGGCGGCGGCGGCGTCCCCGAACAGCGCCTGGCCGACGAGGTTGTCTAAGTGGGCCTCGGTGGGCCCGCGGAAGGAGATGGCGGTGATCTCGGAGCAGACGGCGAGGACCCTGGCGCCGGCGTTGTTCTCGGCGAGGTCCTTGGCGATGCGGAGGGCGGTGGCGCCGCCGTGGCAGCCCTGCTGGTAGAGCATGAGGCGGTTGACCGAGGGGCGGAGGCCGAGGAGGGTGGTGAGGTGGTAGTCGGCGCCGGGCATGTGGGCCCCGCTGGTGGTGCAGAAGATGAGGTGTGTGATGCTGGATTTGGGCTGCCCCCATTCCTTGATGGCCTTCTCGGCCGCCTCTTTGCCCAGCCTTGGGACCTCAGCCACCACCATGTCCTGCCGCGCGTCAAGAGACGGCGCGGCGTAGGCGGCGATGTTCGGGTTTTGGTTCAGGAGATCTTCCGTCAAGTGCATGTACCGTTTCTTGATCTTCGAATTCTCGCCTGCACACAAAATCAATACCCGTCAAAAGTTGACCCGGCACGAGTTTTAAGAAACTGTAATAGAAAATGAGATGTAATAGAAAATGAGTTGAAAAGGTTAGTGGAATGTGGGGTCCACTGGCAAAAGTATTAAAAAGTATGCGTGACAAGTATTGACAGACGGACTAAAAACTAAAACTAGTGACAAGTAACGACGGACGGTAATTCTCAATAGGTAGCCAATAATTGTGCATGCATGAAATAGGAAGTCTTACAAATGCTCTTAAACTTTTGCTTGAGATCGGTCTTATGTTCGCTGTTTGTGACACGGAAGAAGTAGTCGGGAAACGTGCTCTGATCGACGCAGTTCAAGGGCATGGCGGTGCCAATAGCCAACACGGTGGCCGGACCATTGGCTCGTTGAGCACGACGGATCTCCTCCACATTCACCATTTGAATATTTGGAAAAGTGGTTCTTGCGACCGAGAGAGAAAGAGATAGTGAGTGATAATTAGATATTGATGTACAAAGAATCGAATAACAATACAAACAGAAATGATTTTATTAAACTCAAAAATACTGTACGAAATGCTAAATACACAAAATAGCACCATAATACTTGAAGAACACACCTTAGAGTAATTAATTTTGTCTGATCAGTTGTACACTAGTTAGGCCAAACACAGTGTGTCTATATATTGATACATATAATATCGGTGGTGAGTGATCACACGCTTTGGTCTCGATGAAAAGACATGATGCCTATTTATAGGCAGTGATCACATAAACCACTGACGTGTTTTGGCTCTAAATAGCTATTCCAGATCACTCTAGCTTCTACTAGATCTTGTTTATGTCGACCATGTTACTCTCCATCACATGTCGACTCACAACAAGTTGAACGGGAGGGTCGCTTGCAATTAAAGAGCCGACTTCCTCTTCGTTTGTCCAAAAAATGATCACGGGCTATTTTCAAATTTAATTAAAATTCAATTTTAAATTTGAAAAAAAAAATAAAAATAAATAAATAAATAATAATAATAATAATAATAATAATAATAATAATAATAATAATAACAACTTTTTGGACACCCGCTAATTATCCCACTTCTTCGTGTGCTTAGGGCAGCTGAGCATCGTGCTTAAGCGATAGGCACGCGGTCATGTGGTTTGAGCAACCAAAAGCATGCGTTGATGTGTTTGCCCTAATTAGAATTTAGAGCAACTTAATTCAGAGTTTTAAACCTTACACTACAAAATAAACGAACATTTACCTAGCAACGAAATAATAGGAAAAACCACATAGTGCTAGGAAAGATGACATTTCCCGATCACGTTTTCGAGCACATGTGATGCTCGCCATTTGTTTCGTCGAAATTATTACCGAACACTTTTTCGAACACAACACTAGTTTTTCCGAGCACCAGAAAAGTGCTCGGAAAAGTGATCAACTCCTTTATGCGAAGTCCGAGCAACAGAGCTCGGAATTTCCAAGCACCAATTTGTGCTCGTATTTCACTTTCCTGCTCTTCCTGCATGTGCTCGGAATAATGCAAACACCAATAGATTTTTTGAAGATTCCTAGCACAATATGGATAGAAGGTCAATATTATCTTATATGGCGATAGAATCCCCACAGCAATAGATTTTTCAAGATTCCTAGCACAATTTGTTGTTGTACCTTGAGTAATTAAATCACAACCCTTAATTTAATTCATGCCAAAAGAATCTTGTATCGCCATAGAAGATAATATTGACATTTCATCCAATCTGAGATAGTTGAGTCAATTCTTTTTTAAACCCTAACAATCTTAAGTGAGTGAGCTTCAGAATTAGTCCCTAAAGAAATGTGGTTTATCTCTTAAATAGGAAAAATCAAGTTTTAAAGATCTGGACGAAGAAAAAACATACTACTCCAAAGTACTTCTGATGACTATTTTGCCCCAGAGGCCTTGAAGGTGTATGATTCTATTTAAAATTCATTAAATCATTTTATTTATTCTATAATATTTTTTATTTAACTCACTAAACTTCTTAAATCTCATCTTCAACAATTTGCATCATATCCAACATGTTTTCCAATAAATATTGTTATACAACAACTCTACTTCAACTATACGCCAAATTCATCTAAAAAAACTTCATTTATTTACTACTATGTGCCATAAAAATAGATATTTTTGGGATTATTTAAGTTTTAGTGCATAATTTATACTCTCTCCGCCCACAATAAGAATCAAACTTTGTCATTTTAGTTCATACCACAATAAGAGTTATATTTCATTTTTACCATAAATGGTAAGTAGGTCTCACATGCCAGTAACTCACTTCACTCAAATTTTATTATAAAACCATGATAAAAAAGTGGGTCGCATATTTCACTAACTTTTCCAACTCACATTTTTCTAAAATTCTTAAAACTCGTGCCCACAATAACAGTGACTCCTATTGTGGGACAGGGGGAGTATAATATGAGAGAGATAGTATATAAAAAAAATGATTGAAGTATTGTTAATGGGATCGAGCTCGTTAGAGAGAAAAATTTTACCAAAATTAGTAATGAAAGTAATGTTTATTTTTATGGAATGAACGAAGTATATTTTTTTTAATTATATTTACACAATATATCTAAAGTCTACAATAATTCTACAACACTTTTACCGATCGAAAATTTATAATCATAGCCTCATAGGTAGTACTCCGTGCGGTCTTAGTTTTCAATATTTTTTAATTACTATTTAATAAGATTTTATCGTCTATGGTGAAATTTTATTTAACTAAAAGTCAATTAAATCCATTAATACATTAACTAAATGAGACCTTGAAAAAATTTATAAAATTAGTTTAATGGGCTAATTGACCAAACTATATTAGGTCAATTAAACACATTAATGTAAGAAAACTATTAAATTGGGCCAATTAAACTCACTAAAGAAACAAAACTGTTGAATTAGGCCAATTAAATACATTAATGTAACAAAGTCGCTCTGCCTGTAGGGTTATTAATTTTATTAAATTTTTATTTATTATTTTCTCAATTCGTCATTCTCATTTTTTTTTCAGTCTATCCACCAATAAAAGTTTTAATTTCACTTTTATTATAATAAAGTGAATATTATATTTCACTCACATTTTATTATAAAATTAATACATATAAAAGTAAGTATGACTCACTCAAATATTTTATTATTAAATAAGAGATATTTAATCATGAGAGGAAAAAATAAGATCAATCAAATTATTTAGATTCAAAGTCATAAATTTGATCAAAATATATTTAACTGTTAAAGTTTTAAAAGAATTATTAATTTATAGACTAAAACATATACTTTTAATGAAATTATTAACTTTAGACTAAAACATATTGTGAGACCAAAAGTTAACAAACTTAATAACTTTAGACTAAAACATATACTTTTAACGAAATTATTAACTACTCTAAACTAAAACATATAGTACTATTTAAGACCAAAAGGTAACACATTTAATATATCGGTATATGACTAAATCTAAAATTTTTTGAAGGCAAATATGAAATATCAATTTTGAATTTTGAACTTCAGTCTTAATTTCAATAATTTTCAACTGTCATAAAACGACGCTCATTCATGGACCAGCCACGCACACACTACAACAAGCCCCGTGGGGGTAAAGAGTGCGCGTGGCACGCTGGCTCGCTAGACAACTACCCCCACAAGCAACTCCCCGAGCCAGCCCACTCGCAACTAGTCTCGGCAAGACGAGTCCGAGGCGTTATCCCTAAATTTCATTTTGTTCCATAAGAAAACGATTACTCAAACTGGCGTCACACCTAACTTAGATAATGGAGTAGACAATAGTACAAAGGAAATAACTAAATAAGTTTATCAATACGATTAACCATCTGTAAAATCATCACAATTTAACCATAACCTGTAAAATCATTTAAGGATAAAAATGTGGTGAAGGACCAGAGCCCTCGATGTCCAGTTCTACATTATTACCATCCCAACAGTTGTTTCTTTTTAGCATATATTATCATCACAATGCCGAAACTTCAACTGCTCATTTAGCATCCTTGGACAGAAAATTCTGAGATTCGACTTTTCGAGTATTGCAAAGCTCGTCACATGAGTCCCCTCGTTCGAAAACAGCAGCAGCTCCCATCCCTGTGCCTGTAATTAAGATTCACACAGCAATATCTTGAGCAAACTATACACACACACACACACACACAAAGACAGAGACAGACCTATGCACATTGACACCACACCATAGCGGCAATCTTTGCCTCGGCGCTTCATCTCATGCAACAAGGTAGCTACACATCGAGCTCCTGCACTCAACAAGCATGCAACGATAGATATAAGATACAAATCCCTGTGCTTAGGAGTATAAGTTGTTCAAATTCAATACTTTTACCATCATGCTAGTTACCGGTAACAAACTGTAAGCTACATAAACTACATCGTAACAAATAATTAAACACCTGTTGCGCCCAGGGGATGTCCAATAGCCATCGCGCCTCCGTTCACATTAATCTTCTCAGGGTCAAGTCCGAGCTTGTTACGGCAGTATAAAAATTGAGAAGCGAACGCCTGAAGAATGATTACAGGAATCAAAAACCGCGCAACAATATAAACATTTAACCCTTTTGCTTTTCAATAACTTCACCTCATTTATCTCGAATAGGTCTATGTCCTCAAGTTCAAGACCAGCAGATTTGACAGCAGCAGGAATTGCGACTGCAGGGCCAACACCCATGATAGCAGGGTCTACACCAACAGCAACAAAGGTCCTACACACGCATACAACAAGAATTAGAGAAGATTAGTCGCTCAGACAGCCTCAAGGCACTTTTTACTAGTGCATTCAAACCCCATCCATCTCATAGCTCAGCACAAAACAACAGTACATTAAGAGTTTTTCATTTCCAAGCAAAATGAAGAATCTACTTAAAATAGAATATGCATGCACTGTTTTAAAGAGATGGGATCAACAGACTAATACAATAAGAATGTATGAGCACGGAAGACGTGGTTTGGTATATTTTGCAGGTTCATGCTTCTCTAGATATAAATTACTCAGGAACTTGCTAAAACTGGCAGAACAGAATCGTGTATTTGAGGATAGAACAATGAATCAAAACACAGGTTCCAGCTAACAATTAATTTCCAAGATTCATTGCACAAACCTAAATACTCCAAGGATGGGAAGCCCCTTCTGCATGGCAACACTTCTCTTCATGAGAAGTACGGCTCCAGCACCATCACTCACTTGGCTCGAGTTCCCTGAAGCATCAAGATCAAAATTAGCCCAGTAGAAATATCTGCTTTACAGCACTCAGCAGCAATAACATTTACCGGCTGTTGTTGTGCCATCTTTCTTGAAAACTGGCTTCAGCTTGCCCAAGTCTGCCACAGAGGAGTTTGGTCGTATACCATCATCAACAGATATTGTGACTTCTTTCTCATCTCCAGATTTTGGGTCCACAATCTTTTTTATTTACAAAAAAAGATTATGCAAATTCAAGTTCAGAACCCCCAGCATGATACAACGACAAAAGGAGAAAGAAAGAAGTGGTAAACTAGAATGAAGCTTATTACCTTAGTTTTTACAGGAACGATCTCATCTTTGAACTTTCCTGAGGCGGTGGCAGCAGCTGCCTTTCTATGCGAGTCTACCTAAGGAACGCATCCCAGCAAATCAATAATGTGCAGAGTGCGTACACTATGAAAGGTCGAGTGTATGCACATATTCAACTTACTGCAGCCTGATCTTGCTCCTTCCTTGTCACGCCAAAACGGTGTGCAACATTTTCTGAAGTTATACCCATTGGAAGAAGACAATCTTGCGCTTGGACCATTGTTTTCACCTGGAATGTGTGCAGTGTTAGCCATTGCCTGTTCAAATCTCTCTTAATGGAAAGAACTAATGCACTATATGAGTAAGTTCACCCGTGGATTGACTGATCCTTCCCAAGCCATGGGATTAACAGTCATTGATTCTATTCCAGCACCAATCCCTGATTGAAAATAAGCAGAATTTAGCAGATTGACAAGAGCATAATTATGATGTTTTTAGGGAAACAATATATATATACTACATACCTATATCGTAAAACCCAGCTCTGATAGCTGCAGCGACATCAGCAACAGCTTGAAGGCCAGAAGAACACTGCCTATTCACAGTTCTAACCGGAACAGTTTCTGCATGTGAAGTGGAATTTTCATTCAGATAGACCCACTAGGATATAGGTGAAAACCAGAGATATAAACTAACGCCAATTACAACTTTATACCAGGGAAACCGGCATAAAACGCTGCCATCCTGCATTCACTGGCTCTTTGGGAGCCCGGTGCCAGTACCGAGCCTACAACAATATCCCCGACTTCGCTTGGATTTACATTAGTTTTTTCTATGACTGCCTGTGACATTCAGCAGTTGCAAAAATAAAATATTGAAAATTCTCAACTATATTTGCGGAGTATAATAGAAAGATAAGTACCCTCAGAACAGGGGCAAGTAAATCATCAGCATACGTATCTTTGAAGCCACCCCTCTTTGCCTTGCATAGAGCAGTCCGGTGGGCACTACAGAAACAAGTAGAACGCCCTCAGGAAACAGCATATCAGTTAAACAAATATTTAACCACGTCACCCTAATATTATAAGGGTAACTATGAAATATGTGTGAGGTTGGATCACTTACGCCACTATAACCACATCATCACCAAAGATAGAAGACCTCTGATATGCTGCACTGTCCCCGGCCGAACATATAGATGCCTGGTTAATAAAGCAAAAACCTACATTAGTGTAAAGCAAACAAAAGAAAGAGAGAAGAGCAAAATAGAAATACAGACAGCTAGCAAGATCATATGTGCCCATTGCTGCATCATATTTGCATTGATCAGAACGAGAAAATGGTACACACACATAAAAGTAAAAACATTAAATGCATAAGCAGAAGTTACACTATCAGTACTTCAGGTTTGAGAAAACAAAATTTCATATAAGTTTCTACAAAGTGAGTAAATCTAAGCATAGAAAATAAAACGTCACTCATTAATAATATCCAAAAGGCTTCAGCTTTCAGTAGTGACAAGGTCTTGCATAATTGATTTTGCAACAATCATTCTCTCTCACTACACCCTTCTCCAACTTAAAATAAGCTTCATTCAACTATAATAAGCAGCTTCATATCCTGGATCACCCCAAACATATCTCTTGATTCCTTTTATACTCAAACATTTCTTGTTTACATTTCATATAGAGTCTTACAAAATCAATCCTTGTGAATAACAGTCACAATTATTAAGAGATGGAGTTGATAATTTCAGAATTAAGTCCAACCATATCTGATTTGTAATTGTCTTTTGATCACTATCCGAGCTGATTAAGATTTAAGAATAGAATGAGCAGAAACCAAAACCAACTTGTATTTATTCCAATTTGCAGATGAATCATGAGCTAAATACCTCAATCATAACAATTTCACCTAAAGTCATTTGACCCCAAATATTCAAAGGATTGCATTACAAATATAATTAGAAGTATGAATTTCACCTAAAAATTTAATTTTGAGTATATGATTAATCAAATATCCGATACAAGTCCAATCAATAAAAAGGGTTGACAATTTAGAGGGGAAACTCACGGAAATAGAATCGACATCTTCGAGAGAGGAATTAGTGAGGGATGGTCGTAGATGCTGGAGCAAAATCCTCTGCCTCTCAGTTGCTTTCTCCATCGATATATAAATGATCAGAGCAGAAAATGGGTAAATGAAGAGTACACAATTTTGTTTGCTTGATGGTATTTATATAAGAATGGAGGTTTATAGGGAAGTGTGAAAAAGATAACGATTTAGATCACATACGCATTTGCCGTGTAATTACATCAATATTTGGATAAGCTTTGTATGTATATCTATTATTTTGAATAGCCGTGGTTTTGGTCGGTGATTGATTATCAAACTGTAATTAAGTATATGAATGGCAAAATTAGTTGAACTTTGTAATCCTATTCAATCGATTTGAGCTAATTTAATTATCAAATTGTAGACGGCTTTAAGAGAAACGATAAATTTTGACATGGAATTATATAGTGTATTAAGATAATTGGAACTATTTATTCAAATAAATACCATGATGCTCAGCCAAATCTCTACATAGCTATAAACAATAAGTATTTCGTAATACGAGATTGGAAAATTGAGATTTTGACACAATTTTCTTTAGGAATAGCTATGAATATCAATAAAAACAGTGATCTTTTCATTTATTTTGACGTTGAATAATGAAATTTCTAGTTGCGTGTACAAATTCGTAGCGTACAGATTAATAAGACATTTATTTTGGAAATAAGACATATCTAGCTAGTATGCTGTAAACAGTGGTGGATCTACGTGGGGGTTTGGGGACCCAATGAACCCCCAACAATTTCAAATATTAATATACTATATTTTATATTGGTAAATGTCCTCGCCTTTGCAGCTAATTTTGGCTTTTAACCTTTTTCAATTGTATTTTTACTATATTTTTCTGATATTTTTAAATATTTCTTACATCAATTATACAAAAAAAAATTCATATGTTAGTACTTCGTTAATGAATCTATTCAAAATTAATCATTTCAAAAAAAAATTAGATAGTATTTTTTTATTTTTCTACAACTATTATTCAAAAAAAAATTCATGTTATATAGAAAGTACTACTCCCCCCGTCTCGGCTAAGATGACACATTTATTTGCCGACACGGGATTTTAGGAGTTATTGGTTAAAGTGTTTAATTGGAAAGAGAAAATGTGTGTAAGTATTAAAATAAAGAGAGAAAGAAAGATGAATATTTTAATATGAGTGAGAAAAAATGGTTGGGTGTATTAATTAGAGAGATAAAGTTTCTAAAAAAGGAAATGTATCAGATTAGTTGGGACAAACTAAAAGGAAAAACGTGTCATCTTAAGTGAGACGGAGGGAGTACTTCATTACTTAACTAATTTCAAAAAAAATTCATAATTAATACCCTCTCCGTCCCAAGGTAGATATCACACTTGGGAGATGGCACTGGATTTTAGGAGATGTTGTTTTGTGTGTTAACTGGTGAGAGGAAATATAATTTTATAATTGATGTGAGAGGAACTTTTTCCGAAAAAATGTGACATCTTTTGTGGGACAAACTAAAAGGGAAAGTGTAACATCTACCTTAGGACGGATGGAGTATTAAGTACTATATACTATACTCTCATATTGAGAACTGATATGCTGAGCGCTCAAAATGGGCGCCCAGCGTGAGCGACCAAACAATTTCGCTCAATTTTCTTTTTTCACTCTCATTCTGAATTAACTGTACACGCAACTAGAAACATTTGAAACGACACGATTTTTAATGCACAATTGGTAAAGCAAGTGAGAAGAATTGGTAAAATAAGACAGGGAAAAAAATGAGTAAAGTGAGAGGAAGAGAAAAAATAGTGTGAGTAGTGTTAGTGAATTGTGGAGTCCATATCCTAAAATAGAAAAATTCTAAAGTTTCTATTTTTAAGGAACGCCAAAATGAAAATAGTTATTATTTTTAAAAAACGGAAAGAGTTGTATAATACTCGGAAAATACGGGGCTTATATATTCTCATTTTCTTGCAAAGATCTGTGAGACTGCGAGGCATATATATTCCCATTTTACTGCAAGTTGCAAATTATAAACATTTGAAGTGGTAAAATTTTTAGTGTACAAAGTAAAAGGATATATAAAAAATATGTGAAATATTGTTAATAGATAATAAGTCACACCTTCTATATTTAGAGAGAGATATCAAAAAGCAAAATGATTTAACTATTCATGGATAATGAATCTCACTTGATTAGAGATTCTGACGATAATTTTAAAATTAGAAAAAGATTTAAGTGATGATCTAAAAGATAAATAGTTAATGTTTTTAAGAGCATTTCAAGTGCACGGATGTCTCATTCGAACATCCACTAGGATTTCCCAAAAACACCTCCTGTCACGTCACTAGGATTTTCTCTGCACAATCCGCCCTTTCCATGCGGACTTCCCGCAATAAAAAAAATTCACAAATTCACAAATAAAGCAACTTACGTTTACGGAAATAAAATTTCGACACGAATACGAACGGGAAAAATTAACAACTTCATTAAAAAAAAACATACATGATTCGAAAAAAAAAATTACATAGTAAACAAAAAAAAAATATTAACCACATCAACGTCCACCCCTCCGCGTCCAAACCTCTTCGATGATATCGTGCTGAAGTCGAACATGGGCATTTGTTTGCCGCATGTCGGTAAATGCGCGCATCCGCTCGACCTCTCCATGAGGTACCCCCATATTCACATTCGCGGTGGCCACGCCGTGGCTTGGACCGGCACCCGTATCATCTTCATTGGTCCACTGAGTCAGTTCCGCAGCTTCATTTTCGACAATCATGTTGTGCATTATGATACATGCATACATGACATCGCCGATGTTGGGAATATACCACTGCCGTCTGCCGTTAAGTCCCTTCACTACCGCCCATCGACTCTGGAGCACACCAAATGTCCGCTCCACATCCTTGCGCGCTGCCTCCTCACGGCTCGCAAAGTATGTCTTCTTTTGTCCGAGTGGATGCTTGATCGTCTTCACAAAGACGGACCAGTTTGGGTATATCTCATCCACCAAATAGTATCTCTTATCGTGTTGGTTGTCGTTGGCGACGAAACTGATGGAGGGACCAACGCCATTGCACTGATCGTTGAACAGGGGCGACGACTGGAGAATGTTGATGTCGTTGTTCGACCTGGCGACTCCAAAATAAACATGTCATGTCCACAGCCGGTAGTCAGCTACAACTTCAAGGATCATTGTGGGATGCTTGGCTTTGAAGCCGGTAGTGGTGTACATCCCCTTCAAGGCGGTGGGGCAGTTCTTCCACTCCCAATGCATACAATCTATGTTGTCCAACATCACAGGGAACCCGTGCACCGACCCATGCATATCTATCAGCCCCTGGCAGTTGCCCGAACCGCACGACTACTAGTCATTTTAGATATACTTGAAAATAGAGATGTAGAGAGAGAAACTTGTTAACAAGTGGTGTGAATGAAATGAAGTTGAACGAGCCGTATACATAAAGTTTTTTTTTTTTTAAAAATTATAAAACTTGGACGTCCGACCCAGCCACAATGGCGGACGTCCGCCTGCCCGTCGCCAGGATATCCGAGGACGTCGGGTGTCCTCACGGGACGTCCATGTCCGACTTATTTTGTTCCAATGGCGGACATCCCGGTCGCCCGTCGCAGAAGTCCGACCAGACGTCCGCCACCGGAGATGTTCTAAGTGAGAGTATATTATCTGAAGACATCATAGACAGTACGTTACTCAATAGTAAAGCATTATATTTTCAAAGCCCGAATGCGAAACCAACTGAAAATGAATAGTACAAAGAAGTGAAAATATCTGTATAGTTACAATGTATGCATAAGTAACAGATAATTTGATGAATTTGCCATGTTTCAGAATGTGATGAGCAGGAAAACTCATGACAATAATCTCAGTACATATACAATAATCATAGTCTCAAGAATATCGAACACAAGTCTATATGGAACAACAGGCAAATAACACAAAAGGCACACCAGGTGCTGCAACGCAGAAACACACACGAGATAGATGCGGGAAGCATCATATCTATCTGTATGAGTCGGGGCGCTTAGGTTTGCTTTGAACGACAGCCTCGATCTTCTCCATTATTGCAGGCGTAAGCAAAGGAATGACATTGATAGCCTTCATGTTCTCTTGAATCTGCAAAGCAGTAATCAAGAGGCAGCTACTCAGTTTTTGCCATAAATGTGCGAAGGTTTGGTCACAAGAAACATTAATATGGTGTCACAAGCCAACCTTCTCTCCCTCTCTCTCTCTCCCCTGTGCTTTAAACTCATTTTTTTTATCTCCAACAAATTTCACCATTTCAAAGAGATAACACATAAATTCAAAGGGATAAAGTGGGCATGTGAAAGAGAGAAGAGGAGAGACAACATAGTGATAGGTGAGGACCATTAATGATAAAGCAAAAAAGAGAAGAATAAAGAGTGGTTATTTCGTTTTCAAGAGTTGAATACTTGGATAGTTAAATGAATTATAGATCTTTATTCGAATATAGATCTATCAATTGATTTTGCAACTCAATCTCATCATGGTATGGTAACTAGATCACTATATTTTCCAAGACCGTATAGTTTAATAAAGTAAGAAATTCGGATATTCATTTTAACATAATATCCCTAAGGTTTCGAAAACAAAGAATGTAAGAAATGTAACGGAAAAGAAAACGTACTAGCAAGACTAAGTGTATAGATAACGGAAATGAATCCAATAACTCAATAGCATAGAGAAAGGATGTGTAAAGGAAATGGGCCATGATGCTGACCTGGGACTCCTTGGTGGCACCTGTGATAACCGAAGAAACATTGGGATTCGAAGCACACCAAGCAATTGCAAGCTGTGATAATGGCACACCGAGCTCATCTGCAATTGGTCTTAAGCCATCTACTTTCTTTAGCACATCATCTACCAAGGATCTGCTAGCAAGATTCTACAGAATTTGCAACATACAGGATTAACAAGTAGTAGAAGATGACGAAGAACTACACAACATGGGAAAATAGTGAAGCATGTGCAAATATGAAGATAAATGAGTTAACTAAGCATGACACTAACATAAATTGTTATGGGATTTCATATACAGGAAGCCACAGGATTTGTTGCAAACTTCCCCACAAAATATAGAACCAATTAAAATGTAAAGGGTTATGGGTGAAGCAATAATTCCAAATTGATCTCTCTGCGTTCTTCTCTTAACAACTACTGTGCCCCCACAACCAAACTATACAGATATTTTAAGCACTAATTCAGTGTTGTTAGGAGCGCGGGGCAGGGGCAATTCGGTAAAAATCGGGTGTGCGCCCGACAAATCGAGGTACTCTATCGAGTGTTCACATTAAGTCATTAACAATTGGTATGAGTGTGAACTCTTCAGGACATATATATTACAGACTAATAATTACTTTTGTTTTGAAATATCATTAATTAGGAGTGAATTAAGATAAATGACATTAAATGGGTGTAATTTTCAAACACAGATAATACTATTAATTAGTATACTAAAAAAGGCACATATTTTTTAAAAACAAATGAATGACATTAAATGGGTGTAATTTTGAAAACAGATATAATTAGTATTCTAAAAAAACACATACTGGTCTAAAACTTTTTCTGTTTCAAAAACTATGAAATGAAATGAAATTTCATAACCCTTTTAAAAAAGTTACTGCAAACAGAAAGTTCCCCATCAGCGACCAGCCGCCCCCGGAATGCCGCTTGCCCCAAGCCCCTTGGGGCAATTCTGGTGGAGACCCGGTCGATTTTAATAACACTGAGGCACTATCAAAGTCCCAGTCTCACTTAACTTCCATATAATGGCTTGTAACTGTTACTAGTTCAGCACAAAATAATCACGAAAGCAAAGAAAAAACACAAAAATTGTTCACCGGTTTGTGACTACATGACCATGCCTGAGGGCGTGTCAAGTCAAGGAGTTTTCACTAGAATATTTTGAGACACAGATACAAGAGATTACATAGCTATTTATATTAGGAATCAACCCCAATCCAACTCAAAATGATTCTACCAAAACTAACTAAAAAAATACTGTAGTTCATAAAAAATCTCGTTCAGGCCAAAACTATAGATCACACAGCAAAAACATCAACATAGAGGCATGCAGGTTGGCAACACAGGCTCGGAGAATAAAATGTGAATAAAAATTCCCATTAGAATTTCAAACAGCAAATATTTTCCTTACCTTATAGTTTTCCAAAGCAAACCTACTGTCTGGAGGGATACTTCCCGATTTATACTTGCCGGTCAAAACTCCAGACGCGAGTGGACTCCATGTTGTGAGGCCAATACCATAGTTAGTGTACAGCGGAAGAAACTCAGTCTCAACCTGTGGAATTCAATGCAGAGGATCGCAATATAGGATCAAATACATATCAAGTAACAAATCCATCACAAACAATAACAGACCAGCTCTGACACATTCCCCACCTCCCAAAAACGGACTTGCAAGAAAAGAAAGCACATTCCCCTGACACTAATTGGGATCAATCAATAAATCCCTAACTGGGAATTGATAACTACTATAAAACTTTTTGACGCGAGGAAACTCGATCCCATTGAAAAATCAGATCTTACATAAAACACCTATCTAACCAGCTATAATTTGCAGATAAAGAAGAAAAAAAAACAGATCTTTACATAATTCAATCGAAGCAATAAGAAATTCCCAAATCCAATCTTACAAATCGAAAAACCCTGACCTTATGCCTGGAGAAGAGATTATACTCGGGCTGCTCGACAATGGGGCCAACGAGATCGAGCCTTTGAGCAACTCCCCACGCCTCCGTGATCTGCTGTGCCGACCACTCACTCGTCCCCCAATAATACGCCCAGCCCTTATCAATCACGTAATTCATAGCCCTGACGGTCTCCTCGATGGGAGTGGAGATGTCGGGGCGGTGGCAGTAGATGAGATCGACGTAATCCATGTCCAATCGCTTCAAACAAGCCTTGGTGCCTTCGATGATGTGCTTGCGGGAGAGGCCCTTGTCGTTGGGGCCGGGGCCGCCCCAGAAGATCTTGGTGGAGATGACGATGTCGGAGCGCTTCCAGCCGAGCTCCTTGATGGCCTGGCCCATGATCTCCTCGGCGCGGCCATTGGCGTAGACCTCGGCGTTGTCGAAGAAGTTGACGCCGTGGTCGCGGCAGCACTGGAGGATGGATTTAGCCTCCTTGACGTCGAGCTGGTTGCCGAAGGTCACCCACGCTCCGTAGGAGAGCTGGGACACCTTCAGCCCCGATCGCCCCAAGTTCTTGTACTGCATTGTTTGGTCTGGAATTTTCATCGAACGCTTGGTGGGGAGAGTGAAGAAGTGATGCTTTTTGTGGGTTTGGTTTCGTTAGAATCAATGGACTCTGTTTACTAAGCAGACATATGAAGCAACTGATTTAGCAAGTGTACTGTAATTGCAGCCTTTTTTATAGTTGGCATTTTATTTTTCTAAATCGAATATTCTATTAAGGCCATTCGCAACGCTATCTCTTATCCGTCTCATCTTTTAACTATTCATGGGTCCCACTGTACTTTTCAGCTCATCTCTTAACTAAGAGACAACACCTGCATCCCTCCATCTCTTAACCATCTCATCTAACTATTCATTCAATTTCATTTTTTATTTTTATTTCCAACAAATTCAATTAATAAAAACACACTTAATTAAATAAAATAAAATCACAATTTAAAAAGCTTAAAGAATTGTAAAATACATAATTTCAAAATACATAATTAAAAAATAATAAAATTAAATAAAATAAAAATTACAATTTAAAGGCCTAAAAAAATAAAAAATACATAATTAAAAATTAAAATTTAAATTTTTTTTTCGAATTTTTGATTTAAAAAAAAAAAAAATTTATGATGTCATAATTCCGACGCCCACTCGCGGGCCGGCGAGTGGGCGTCACGCCATCGCTTAGCGCGCGCCACGTGGCCGCGCGCGTCATCTCGTCAGCTCGAGGCCGGCCTCTTCCGGACGCGTCGCGCGACGAGATGTCTCGTCTCGTCGAGACGAGCGTCGCAACGCTGTCTTGATGTTGTCTCGTCTCGTTGAGACGAGACCGAGACAGCATCGAGCCGCGTTGCGGATGCCCTAAGTTTTAGCTTAATAAATTTTGAGATATAAGAGCATCTCCAATGGAGACGGATGTCCCTAGCCCTTCCCGACAGACTTCCCAAAAACACCTCCTGCCACGTCATAAGGAACTCTCACAGCACTACCACGTCATAAGGACATCTCACTGCACAGTGGCGGACATCCCATGGACTTCCCGCAATAAAATAATTCACAAATTCACCAAATTAAATAATTTACGGAATGAAACAATGTACGGAATTAAAATTTTGTATCGCATACGGACGGACAAAGTGCAAAAATAATTCTATTAGATTAAAAAAAAGCAACAACAAAAAAAAAAACTTAAACAAATTACACTCATGAACATATCAACGACGATCCCGAACATATCAACGACGATCCCGACGCAACCAACGACGATCCCGACGCAACCAACGACGATCCCGACGCAACCATAAAATAGCAGACATATGAAGAAATTGAAAACCAACTGATTTATTTAAATGCGCTGTAATTGCAACCTTTTTTTGTAGTTGGCATTTTAGTATTTTTCTGAAGCGAATATTCGCTATTAAGTTTTAGCTTAATAATATTTGAGATATACTTCCTCCATTTCAGATAATTTGTCTCACTTTGATCGAGCATTGGTTTTAAGAAATGTAATGAAAAGTGAGTTGAAAAAGTTAGTCAAATGTGGATCCTATTTTTATATATTAGTTTTATAATAAAATGAGAGTAGGAATGAGTTAGTGGAATATGGAGTCTACTACAAAAAATGTTAGACCGATATAGAAAAATGGGACAAATTATTTGGAATAGGAGGAGTAAGTACCTTCAATAAATGATTAATTAGTATAAAATTTATTAGTAGTATAAATTAGTAACTACAATATATTTTAATGTATTTAAAATATGTAAGAGTTTTGATCAATGTCGAACCTTCTTAAAAGTCGAACTAGAGACCAAATTTTGGCCATCCATTTTTCTTATTTTTTTAATTTTAATTTTAATTTTTTTAAAAAAAATTTAATTGTTTTTAAAAAAAATTTAAAAAAATTTGTTTTTTTTTGTTCAATAAAAACTTGCTGGAGTAAAGAATAAACTATATTCACTGCATAATGAACTAAATGAACGTATGTTATGAAGTAATTTTTCGCATTCATTACATACCGAATTTACTTAAACTGAAAGATAATTATGTCATAACATATTATGAAGTAATAAACTAATGGAACGAAGTAATAGCATGACTGAATGAAGTAATAAACTAACGGAATGAAGTAATAGCATGACTGAATGAAGTAATAAGTTCATTACTACTGCTTGACGTTTAACACATTTAACATTGTATTTCAATAAAATGTCATATTTACTTCATTACTAACATTCATTTGGTTCATTATTTATTGAATATAGTTCATTACTACCGCTTAACGTTTAACACTAAAATTTGTTGTATCATTAATGTATTTCAATCGAGTAATGATAAACAACCAAATTTTGTACAACCAAAACAAAATTATATTAGTAATTTTGATGTGTTAATTAAATATTAAAATAATAAATATAGTTAGTTAACAAATTAAAAACCCTTTATTAATTTTTGGCCTCATTTTCAATTTTTTATTTTTATATTTGAATTATTTCTCTATTATTTTTCAAATTTGAATTAAAATATGCATTAATTATATTTTATGATTCAAAAAAATTTAAAAAATTATACACAAATACCATAATATTATGCACGTTCCCTATACTATATATATGTCTATACTTTTTTAATTAAATACATAAATAAATTAATTTTTGGTTGTACAAAATTTGGTTGCATAGCTCTATTGATTTCAATAACATGTCAAAATTACTTCATAACATACTTCATTTAGTTAATTATTTAGTGAATATAGTTCATTATTTACCCCGGCAAGTTTTTATTGAATACAAAAATTAAAAATTTTAAAAAAAATTAAAATAAATTAAAATAATTAAAATTAAAATAAAAAAGTTTTTATTAAATAAATTATTAAATTAATTATAAATTAATCCTAACCACAATATTAAAAAAATAAAATACTCTAATTTGATCTCTAGTTCAATTTTTAAGAGTGAATTTGTAGATAATGAGACCCTGTACTTTAAACTTTGTATTCTATATGAATATCAATATTCCTCCTAGATTTTTTCCTATTAATTTTACTGACCATGAGAAAATGCTAAATCTAACCATGGGAATAATTTTTAGATAACCATGGAAAAATGCTGAATCATATAGATGTCTACAAAACACGTGAAGAGAAAAAAAATCAACATACTGGATTTCTACGAATTCTATAATATGTAAATCTATATTCCTAAAACTTGAAAATCCTAAGCTCCGGTCTTAGGCAGCAAAACTTGAAAATCCTAAACTCTAGCTTTAGGCAGCAACTATTTTAAATTGGGCGGATCCAAGTGTAATGAGAGAGGGGCTTAAGCTCTCAATAGATGTCCATCAAACATGTGGAAGAAAAAAAAAATCAACATATTAGATTTCTACAAATTCTATAATATGTAAATCTATGCTCCTAAAACTTGAAAATCCTAAGCTCTAGCTAGTAGCGGAGCCGGCTGATAATATGGGGTACCACCGTACCCCCGAAACAAAGGGTATATACTGAATATAGAGATTTGCTTATTAAAAAGTATTGTTGGCATGATGGTTTAATGGGCTTCATTTAGCACGAAGGTTATGAGTTCAAACCTCTTAGACTACATTTTGGGTCTCTTTATTTCTTTTGAAGCTTTTATTATGTTCTAACATTGGAAAATTCTACTATATCATTTTAATTCTTTTTCTGTTTTATTTTGTTAAAACAATTTGTTTTAACTTTTTCCATGTTTTGTTTAACAAACAATTGAAAGTTACTCTATAATAGATATTTTTAATTAATTCATTTTCGGTTTTATTTTGTTAAAACAATTTGTTTATCTTTTTCCATGTTTTGTTTCATCAAATAATTAAGAGTTACTCTACAATAGATATTTTTACACTATATGATTTCTTGTTAGTCATTATGTTTGCATTTTATATAAAATATTTATAACATAACTAAGAGATTGAAAAAGCTTTATTTCTTTTGAAGCTTTTATTATGTTCTAACATTGGAAAATTCTACTATATCATTTTAATTCTTTCTCTGTTTTAACTTTTTCCAAGTTTTGTTTTATCAAACAATTGAAAGTTACTCTATAATAGATATTTTTAATTAATTCTTTTTCGGTTTTATTTTGTTAAAACAATTTGTTTATCTTTTTCCATTCATCAAATAATTAAGAGTTGCTCTACAATAGATATTTTTACACTATGTGATTTCTTGTTAGTCATTATGCTTGCATTTTATATAAAATATTTATAACATAATTAAGAGATTGAAAAAGAATGTAAGGCTTTTCAAAACTTCTAATTATTTGTTGTGCCCTGAATAAAAAATTCTGGATCTGTCACTGGCTCTAGCCTTAGTCAACAACTATTTTAAATTGGGCGGACCCAAGTGTAATAAGAGAAGGGCTTAAGCCCTCAATAGATGCCTACCAAACACGTGGAAGAAAAAAAAGAAACCAACATACTGGATTTCTACGAATTCTATAATATGTAAATAATCCTAGAACTTAAAAATCCTAAGCTCTAGCCTTAGGCAGCAGCTATTTTAAATTGGGCGGACCCAAGTGTAATAAGGGAGGGGCTTAAGCCCTCAATAGATGCCTACCAAACACGCGGAAGAAAAAAAAGAAACCAACATACTGGATTTCTACGAATTCTATAATATGTAAATCTATACTCGTAGAACTTGAAAATCCTAAGCTCTAGCCTTAGGCAGCAAAATTTAAAAATCCTAAGCTCTAGCCTTAGCCAGCAACTATTTTAAATTGGGCAGACCCAAGTATAATGAGGGAGGGACTTAAACCCTCAATGGATGTCTACCAGACACGTGGAAGAAAAAAAAGAAATCAACATATTGGATTTCTACGAATTCTATAATATGTAAATCTATACTCCTAGAACTTGAAAATCCTAAGCTCTAGCCTTAGGCAGCAAAACTTGAAAATTCTAAGCTCTAGCCTTAGGCAGTTAGGCAACAACTATTTTAAATTGGGCGGACCCAAGTGTAATGGGGGAGGGAGGCTTTAAGCCCTCAATAAAAAAAATTAATTTTTTTTTCTATTAATTGTTTTTAAAATATATTCAAATTTAGTGTAAATTATATTATAGTGTAAAGCCCCTATAAATTATCTAAATTACTCAAATATATACTTTAAAATAAAATTTAGAAACCTCAGCCTCTATCGATAAATATTTCTACGTCCGCTACCGATTTATATTTTTAATGAATACAATTAATAGGGAAAATGTATGTGGAATATTGGTTATAATAGGAAATAAAAAATAGAAATAAGTAAAAAAAATAATTAAAGTCCAAATAATGTTAGTACTCCCTCCGTCCCAATTAAGATAATCCATTTTTTCGGATGTATTTTGGAAAAATGATATAGTTAAAGTTGAGATAAAGTAAAGTAAGAGAGAGAATAATATAGAGGAGAGTCTCTTCTTTATTATTCTCTCTTTTACTTTGATTTCTCTATAATTTAACTATTTATTACGCCCTATGTCCCCCAAATATTGTCTCACTTTGGCCACTGAAAAGTGAGTTGAAAAAGTTAATGGAATATGACTACTAATTTTATATATTAGTTTTATAATAAAATATTAGTAGAAATGAGTTAGTGGAATATAGGGTCCACTATTAAAAATGGTAAAAAAATGAAATAGGAAAAATTTTGTGGGAGAGATAAAAGTGAAAAAATGGGACAAACTTTTAGGGACGGAGTGAATATCAATTTTCCATAATAAGTGTGAAAAAAAAGAAAGGGATCGTCTTAACTGGGATAGAGTGAGTATATAATTTTAAATAAATTAAAGTATTTTTAGTATCATACTTGAGTGGATTTTTATGAGATTTACCCAAGTACCTTAATTACAAAATTTAAAGCATGTATTCATAGCCTATATTGGTTCTTTCGTAATTATATGGATTTTAAGTTTTGAAAAGAATTATGCTAAAAATCTTGACCCATCACCATATAATAGTCCAACATCATCACCAAGCCCATGCAACCCAACGATACAAGCCCGCCCACCATCTCCTCAACAAACTATCGATCCATAAGTATGACATGACATCCATGAGATATAATTCACTTTTGTTATTTTTATAATTTAGTACTCTCATTGTGTATTTTATACTAGTGACACATTAATATTTTTGAGATGTAACACATTTCAAAAATAGAAACATTACTTTGTTTGTTATTTTCTCTATTACTTTATTCTCTATTTAATTCATAAAATAATAGTAGTACTACGTAAAAGGAGTTAAGCCCAAGTTTAAGTTTGGAGAACTCATTCCCTTTCAACAATTGTTTCCATAGTGCGTCGGCCTTCTTTAGTTAAGTACTTTGAAGAGTGACCTATTCCAAAATTTTAGTTAAGCATGAGCACCAAATCATCATATGGTTTAGTGTATGTCTGTAACTTTTGTATTTACTACTCCAAACCTGTTTTCCAAGGCATTAGTAATTTTCAGGACCTAAAAAAACATGAATTTGATACTCCATTGATCACAAGTGCGTTGATGTCAATGCAAAGTCGAGCAGAGCAGTATTCTACACTAATATTTCCATGAAAAATCAGAAAACTCTTGAATCCTTTCCAAAATAAATTCGATTAAAAGTTCAACACATGAACAAAAATATGAATAGATTCACAAATTCCAATATCCTAATACCCTCATCAGAAACTAAGCAGAAAGATGTGCATAAGAAGAGGGCATCACAACATAGAAGAATACATAAGTTGGACCCAAAGTAATTCCAAAACACAGTTGCAATCCAACAGAAATCAAAGCTGTTCATTACTTAGTCATCTGATTATTCACAAGTGGTATTAGTCTGCCGCAGCTGTTTTCATTCAACATGTACATGTAACATATCCTTGCCTATTATGTCCATTTATACAAGAAATTACTATTATCAAATTACAGCCGCTGCCTTTTAACTCGTCACTAGGTGAGAAATTTCTTCAATAGAACACAAAATTTATATTTTAAGAGGTTCACAATCAAATTTTTACTTTATTTCACAAAATATTGGAGAGGGGTAAGAGAAGGAGGGAAGTGAAACAAGGTGAGGGGTGCGACGAGTGCGGTGGCGAGGTCAACCGGACGGCGACGATCGAGTTGTTTCAATGCCTTTTGAGAACTACCCACTTTTATTTTATATTTTTAACATATTTACAGTAAAATTGAAATTAAAATGTACGCATAATAAACTTTTATATTCTATTCTTTAGTTTATATGGAAACAATATTATTTTGATACACTTAAACGACTATAAATTTCAAATGAAATGCTTCAAAATTTTAGTTCCATAAAAATCAAAACAAGACAGGGTCTCATTTCTTAAGATGAATTCTAATTGCGCTTGTAATACCACCAATTATGTCTTTATCGTCAAAAAGTTTTACGTGGATATCTTGCACGCTTCCATCGAAGTACAATTGAAAAAGTTATGAATGTTTTATGAAAACAGCGCACTCTAGAGATTTCCACTCGACCAGTGGTTTTACCCTTTTAACTCCACCTCAGAAAAACATATCCGACTTATCAAACATATTTCCACATTCGTTTGTGCCGTCATGCAATCCATTCAAAACTTATCAAACGGTTCTACATCTCATTTGTGGCATCATTCATCCATCCTTCAAGTCTTCTGCAGCGTTCTTTGTCGAATCCTAGTTGATCATCAATCAAGCAAAATGACCATATCAATTTAGTACTATGTTTTTCCTTCGATCTCTCTATGTGTGTCACTTATTGTTAACCTTGAAGTAGAATACCATGATCTCTCTAATGAATTTTTTAGTCGATCATCAGATCACTTACTTTGTCAAACATCGATTTTTTCCTCTATGACTTTAACTGTGCACTGACATTGTTCCAACCAAACTTTCTAGAAGGGTCGATAGCAAGGCACAAATTTCATCAGGGAATTAGGATATTCATAAAAAATAGTCTCATTTCATAAATGAAAACTTCATCTCATACTTTATCCACTTTTTCTTCTCTTCTCTCTTTCTTACTTTATCATTTTTTTTCTCATTCTCATTCTTTCTTTGCCACGCGCCGTCTATAAATCAGACTATTTTTTTTTGGATCGAGGAAGTATTATATTTATAAAATACATGAAATATTAGTTTAAAATTGAAATTCATATTTTCTCAATAAAAAAGAGAGAGAGAATAGTTGTCCTCCAATGGACTCTATTTGCCCTGTTTGACTGGCAAAGTTGTTGGCCTGTAAAATAGAGATGTGTTATGCACATAGGCGTCAATCACTCCGCAACAAATTTGGCCTTTCCACTTTTATTTAAATAAGATAAGTCAATATTTATTCAGCGGCGAATATGAAAGCGTAATGTAACCAATTAGCATTATTATTCAATTGAAGATTGTTTGACGATAGAATAGATTGAATGAAAGAATAAAATTTAAGTCAACAATATTCATTGAGCGGCGGCCATCTGCAACCATGTGATTTTCTTGATAGGTGTGAGCTGCTAATTGTCGGAGCTATTACTATCAAATATTCAAGAAAATGAACACAAATATGTGGCATTATGATAATGATGCATTCAACATTGTTTTTGTATAAGCCGAAGTATCCATCTTTTGATAGATCGATTTTGGAAATGAATTCTACTTGAAATGTTGTAGTAACATTAATCAGCCTCGTACTCTGGTCCACTAGGGCGCTCGGATTTGATAAATATAAGTTGTAAATAACATAATTTGAGTAATGAGTTGTGAAAAGTTTTATAAATGAATGTGAATTAAATTTATGGAATAGATGAAAAATGGTACTCCTATAAAATAAAGCCTAATTTATAGGCCATAAATCATGACAGCCTTTTATTTCCGCGTTATTTTATTCCTATTGGTTTCTTAGCATATAGTGAGACATAGATTCTCTTAATGAATATAGCCTTTTTCAATTTTAATATTTGTGCTTGTGGCCTTAAAAGCAAACTTTTTAGTGTATAAATTTTATTCAACGTAACCACTAATGACGACTTTACTCATTTTATTCGGCATAATAATTTAGAAGAGTAAAATCAACTGTAATGTAAATCATGGAGTATTTGATATTGTGTAATGTGATATTGTAATTTTTAAAAAGTCAAATCATGATTAGGGCTGGGGAAAAATACCGAAAAAATGATATATCGCTCGTATCGTATTGAAAAATATCGAAAAATTATCGAATTTTCGATATATCGTAATTTTCGATACGAGAAGATATCGTATCGTAAGTTTTCGATACGATAACGATATGAATTTTGTTATATCGCGATATATCGTTTTATATCGAAAATACGATATATATCAAAAAATTTCGATATATCGATATTTTCGATATATATCGATCTTTATTTTCGATATATATCGATATATATCAAAATTTTCGATATATATCGATATATCGAATTTCGGTACGATATATCGAAATATCGATACGATAACGATATGAATTTTTTTATATCGAAAGTTCGATATATCGAAACTTTCGATACGATAACGATATGAAATTCTTTTATATCGATATTTTCGATACGATACACGATACAGCGTTTTCGATACGATAAATCGTATCGACCCACCCCTAATCATGATTATCTGAAAAAAAGTCAAGTAGATTGAAAGGAAGTATTTAGAGAGTATATGATGGAATGCAATGGGAAGGAATTTAGATATGATAGAATAAATATTCTCAAAATTGAGATATGAAAAAAAGAGTTGAGTATATATGCTAATCTTATTATAATAATTGTTTTTGTTCCCTTTTCCTTTTTATCTCGTTGGAGGATGAGAATCAAAATTTTTACAAAAATCAATGACTCACAATAAGATGTAGTAGTATAAAAAGTTAGTATAGAGTATAAAAAAAAATCTAATTCAATAAATTATATTTATATATATAGTGCAATAGTAAAAAAGGGATCAACGGACTCACGATAAGTCGTGATGAATTTGGTATATCTCCTTCAATACATTTGATGTTCATAAGTCAAGTGGAGCTAGTATTTGTTTACTTTGTGGTGTATATTTTTTTACCTAACTACTATATGTAACTTTTTCATACCATCCCAATTTTTTCAACAAATTTGTTGTGCACCTTATCCTTATGAGATGCAAAAATGTAATGTTACCTAAGAAACACCATAGTTTTATTACTAAAAATCGAGAATGTTAAAATTGGAAAAAAAAAAACAAAAACACAAAAGTAAATAATGTTATTACTAGATGTGTTTTAACTTGTAAGTGATGGTGACATAATAAATTCTAGATAAACAATGTATTGTCTCCAGGAAATTTAAGTGGCCTACAGATTTCAGTTCGGTAAATAACAATATCTAAAGTTCACTTCAGACCCAAGTAAAAAATATAAATACACCATACATGGAGTATTATTTTGAGCAATTAATAATAAAAAAACAAATAATGAGTGGTAATCCACGTGCCCATTTCTGGATTTTTGTTATATGTCACAATCTCCCATTTTATATAGGAGTATTTTCACATACTTGTTGGAATCCCGTTAAGTTAGATGTTGCATGATATTTAATTTGGTCCCAAAATAGAGAATATTTATAGATGAAATTGTCATTTTGCTAACGGCTCCATAAATAACGTAACGTCCCCAAATTCCAACCTTTATCTGTGTGGATCAATTTGTGTTTGTTTGGAGAGGAAGCAACATCACACTCACACTCTTAGATTGATTGAGCTACCTTTCATCCACTCAACTCTTATCTCCAATGGTTTTTTATATCAAATTCTAGGGAAGCTCAAGTCATGACTTTCTATAACTTCAATCAAATTTAATAAATGGCGATTTAAATTGCAATTATCTCTTCGTATTATTGAATGGCATGTCTTGCTAAAATTGGTTCAATCAACCCATTCGTATAAAGTTCATGTTAAACCAGTAGAGAGTAAACTAATAATCCTCCTGTCCCACTTTAAGTGTGACATTTCTAATTCGGCACGAGATTTTATGTAGTACTATTATTTTGTGAGTAAGTGGAGAAAATAAAGTAACAGATGGGAAAAAATAGAGAGATTAGTGTTTCTATATTTAGAAATGTGTCATTTAGAGTGAGATATCCCCAAAAGGAGAATGTGTCACTTAGAGTGTGATGAAAGAAGAGGTAATTGAACCCAAAATTATATCTAATCTATTTATACTACAAAATAGTATGAGATTAATTTCTCCATCTTGAGTCTCACACATAAGAGATGTCATCAATCCATCACAGAAAACGGTGCACACTTCGTCCGTCATTAGTTTTAATGAAAGCTAGATTAACTGTTTCTGTTTTGAGTGAAGAAATGAACTCACTTTTATTTTTCTATACTAGTTAATGTAGCTAATGATTTGTCATGTTTGGTTTTTTAAAAATAGGCATACGATATAAGGGCAAATTAAATACGCAAAGTATATAAATATGTCCAAAAAAATAAAAAATAAAAGTGTATATTGTCTTATAGGATACTTTATACTCCGTATACTACAAAGTATGCTCTATTTTTTAGAACAGTTATGTATTACGATTAATAAGGTTATTTAATTTGGTATATAAAAATTTGGGAAATACACAATTATATGCAAGTAATATATAAATGTACAATTGATAAATATAATACTAATTTACCGTAGTATAATAAGAATATAATATACCATTGGGAAATGGTATGCTCTATTTACCTTATGTGAGCACTATCCTTGTTTGATGTACGTTTAATATTATTTGTATTGTTTTATACATTTAGTTTGATTCTTTGAATTTTTAGCTTACAACATTCATAATAAATTAATAATTAAAGTTTGTTTTTTCAATTTCTTTATAATTTCAAATAAGTGAATAAATTAATCAACTGAGCTTTAATTTTTATTAATTTTACAAAATTTAAAATGTCAATACTTTTTTTTGAATATATATATTAAAATCAAACTAAATATATAAATTGAAATAAATAATGTTAATGTGTGTCAAATAAGAATGATGTAAAATTTTCTTACTTGAAGGTATGTAGTAGTAAGACTTTGAGCTGTGACGCTATGGCATAACAGGTTCCACAAAAAATTACTCCGTACTACTATATCCTCGTACTACTATATCCTGTATCACTAATTTATGTTGCTAATTTACAACTCCATCCGTTCCAAGATATTAGACCTTTTTCTTTTGGGCACAGGAATTTATGAGATAGTTGTTTGGTAGTGTAAGTGGAGTTGCTAGTAGAGTAAATTTTTACTATAAATAAAAATGGTTCAAGTGTATTGAGACACCCCAAAGTGGAATAGGGGTCTAATATCTTAGGACGGAGGGAATACTAGTTCGTCAAACCTATATATAATATAATTGTCTTGACATTTTACAACAATTAATATTTTAAATGCATTTAAAGATTATCCTTTTCTATTCACTCCATTTCAAGTCACATAATGAGGAGTACAATAACCTGAGAAAAGGCCATCAAATATTTGATTTGAATTGTGGAGGGGAATCGAAGCGGTAAATTTGAAAGAAAAAGTAAAAATAAAGCTTAGAACTTCTATCTTTACCAAAGTTTGAGGTCCGATCTAGAATGGTTAAAATAAAAACCCAAATTCCATAGAGAGCTTGACCAAAACCTCCACTTTAGCAAATAAAAGTTGAAGGGTTTAGACCGCCAAATTTCCGGTAGCAAACAAGGCCTACGCAATCTGCCTTTCACTTTTAATTATGTAAAAAGATGTTAATTGAGTGAAAATCTGAATAAAGCTAAAGGCAAAAAAAGCTTCCCCACAACCATCTTCTTGACTATTTTTTTCATTAATTAAATCAAACTCATAGCATATAGCAACATGCTCCATTGCTTGTAAGTCAAGGGTTAGTAATTATTACAAATTTGATCAATTTGTGGGCCTATCCGAACCCCCTCTTCTTTTAATTTGTTTCTACGACCAAAATAATGACCTTTAAATCGATATCGAATTTGGGATAAATTTGTCTGCTTATCCTCTTATTAAGCGCTAAATAAAACACTTCAACTATTTTTTAATCATCGATTATTCTCCATTGATTACTGCGGTCACATTGTTCACGGACCATGTGCATAATTATATTAATTAAATTTGATATCGAACTCTAACATTATAAAGTCTAGACCATAATTGTGATTTGTGAATAAAAAAAACAAGTTCCAAATGGACTTCGACTAAATTCGATAAAAAAATACTAATACCCACAAAATTTGATGAAAAAGTAAAATAATAAAAAAAAATTGCGAAATGAATATGTAATATTGGGTTGAGGTTAGTTCCAGCGGTCATGATTGACTTTGCTTTACCATCACTACCTAAAAGCTTGTATTCTTATAACTACCCATGTTCACTAATTAGCCATCACCAAATTAAGACTTTGGTTGAGAGTTGTTGGTGATGAATAGTTTTCACAAATTTCTATATAGTTTTGGTTCATTATTATTTATCATGATAATTTAGATGACTAGCTAGGGATGAGTTAGAGGAAATTTTTCAATCCGAACCACAGTTTTTTTTATTTTGAACAAAATTTGCACTTGTTTGATGATTGTGCAAATTACAAGATTTTTTTAATAGTTTATCTATTTAAGTTGATTATATGTCGTGAAATAAGAAATGATAGTCGGAATTGAGAAAGGCAAACAATGTAGTTGAAAAGAAGTTGGTTAATGCTCTTTTTGTAGAAAAAGGGATTCGTTAACGCAAAACAGTTGAAAAGGGAGAAGTAACATTTACGGTATAATGCTAAACAAAGCATCATCAGTTGAAAAATATCATAATGTATTGCATGTATATATATCACTATATCTATATGGTGAAACTTGAAAATCACAGTTTTTTATAGTTACAAAGCGTGAAATATTGCTATGATGTGAAGCACTTGGTGGTTGGTTGCATGGAAAACATAAAAGTTAAAACTGCCCCCAAAAAGGCCAATTCTCTTGGCTCCAAAAGTGCTGAAATTTCAATTTTTTTACTTTATAAATAAATCTACTAGCTAGGAATATATTTTGATACATACCTATATATTAAAATTTACTTTAGACAATTAGATTTGATGTTCTTGCGTTTTTGTTTATGATTTTTCTTTCTTTCCTCATTTTTTTCTTTAGGGGTGGAATGTATTTTTAATGTTTTCTATCACAACAATATTGTCATTTACTCATTTGTATAAAAGTAATACTACTACAAATTCGTGATGTTCTAGTGCTTCTCCACGATCACGAGCGAAAACTGATTGAGGAAATTATACACCGACAATTTCATGCATTGGGCCCCTAATGTATTTAATATTCGAAATAATAAATTATAATGATTGAAATATTGGTAAACTTTGGATTACAATTGAAGCATACACGAATCATGGAGTTCCATGCATCGTATGCGGAAAGTATTTAAAAATACTCTGGATGGAAAATAGATTGGCTCGTGGTGTTTGTTGATTAACTATTAGTAGCCTATTTGATCATAGAGAGGTCGTTTTAATTAGTATCCAACGCAAAGAAAATCGTAGTTATGCTAAAGTGCTGGCCATTTAACAAAAAAAATCGTATACTACTCTTATTATTCGTAAATTACACGAATCATTTAAAAACCAAGAAAAAGAACTCGACCTATTGATCATATTCTAGTAAAATATTCGTCTTATTATTTCGAACCGGCTAAATTAAAGACTTGTCGCCTCATTTATTTTTGGAAAAATTGTCTAAAAAGTCATAAATTTAGTCAAATTTTGGTTTGTTCCTCAGTGTTCAAAATCATTCAAGAAAAATCATTAAGATTATATATATTTTCAATCATTCCGTGGTAAAAAAAATTTATTAAGTTATATCTAACACAACAACGAAAAAATTTTCTATCAATGAGTTAAATAATGTTGCCTATCAAATAGGAAATTACATCGTTTGATAGAAAATATGAGTAATATATTACATGTATGTGACCATAATTTTTTTACCATGAATAATTAATAACAAATTTAAGCTTTTCCTATATGATTTTCAAATTGTAGGATAGAATCATAATTTGGCTAAACTTCATGAATTTTCTAGCAATTTATCCTTTTATAAAAAAAAACAATATGTCATGCATTTGATAAAGAAACGGAACACTACGGTGGAGTCCGATTAGACTCCATTTAATACCAAGTGTTCGGTGCCAAAAAATATTTGAATGGAATCGAATTACAATTCCAAATCTCTTCAATTCTGCTATTTGAATTCCATATCTAAAGTAGTTATTTAGAAATTTCAAATAGTATATAAAATTGAATGTTAGGCTTTCGGTTAGCCTAACGTCCGAAATATCGAGCACGAGTTTGAGATTGGAACGATTGAAGAGAGTGAAAAACTAATTTGAGTTCTAAAGGGCGATTTATCGCAAAAACAATGAATGAGACAATAAGTTTAGAGATTTCTCAATGAATAAAGATCTATATTGACTTTTTATTTATAAATTATTAACTAAACCCGATAAAGATAAAGATTGCGCAAAGATATCTAACTAAAATTAAGGATACACTAAATCAAATAATATTAAGAATATATCATATTATTGAGATTTGTTGGTTCAAGGGCCCTATCATTGAACATCATCCCACCGTGCATACGTATAGTAATGCACCCCGAGGAAGTCGCTTGAAATGAGATGAATAACCTTAGCTTTGTTATAATTTTAAGTGAGTTGATTAAAAGAAACAATAACAACTCATGACACCTTCTTCCGAGCTATCTAAAAGTACACCTTATAGCAATAATGAATTAGTATTAAGTAAGATGAATGTATGATCAAAATCTATCAAACAAATCAAAATTCACATATATTAGCATTAGATAGAAGGTAACATATATTGATAGGGCAGAAGTATTTCGTGTTTAATTGAGAGAATGATTATGAAAATAGAAGGGGTGAAAAAGGAAATTCTGTTGTCACGGATATGATTGAGTAACATGCGCCGACAGTCCCGGCGCAAGCCATACTAATATTGCATTACCAAACTATATTAAGTATAATTAGTTAAATAAAGAAAAATTTAGTGGAAAGTTATTCCGTGGAATCAGCAATCCCCCGTGAAATCAGATGTTCGTACGCCGTCACGGTACGGGCCCGCCTAACGCTGGAAATGGAATCCCTTCTCTCTCTTTAAACACTTACAAATCACCCTACACTTGTTACAGTTTAACTAAACTATAATAATTTTCAGTCATGAAAATTCAGCTAAGATCGAAACAATATTATACTCCTATTTTGAATAAAGGTTATTCAGAGTCAACCAAACTAAGAATAAGATACAATATTTATTTTAAAAAAATTATTTGTCATTGGATACTACTACATCCGTACCATTAAATTGAGTCGTATCCTCCTTTTCAGAATGTCAAAGGTCAAAACTATGTTGAGTCAAAATAAAACTTTAAATTACTCTATTTTATTTTATCTCCTACATTATTATCTATTATCTCTTCTACTTTATTCTCTATTATCTGTATTTTATTTACTATTATCTCTTCTACTTTATTCTTTCTCATCTTGCATTTTTTAGTATAACTCATTTAATACAATTTCTTATTTTTCGTGCCAAAAAATACTATCTCAACTTAGTTGGGGGGAAGAAGTATTAAAATGACCAAATTACTCCCTCCGTCCCCGATTAAGAGTCATACTTTTCCATTTTGGTCCATCCCCAATTAAGAGCCACACTTTATTTTTACCATAAATAGTAAGTAGGTCTCACATTCCACTAACTCAATTCACTCATATTTTATTATAAAATTAATATAAAAAAATTGGTCTCACATTCCACCAACCTTTTTAACCAACTTTTCTTTACATTTCTTAAAACCTGTGCCCGGTCAAAGTGTGACTCCTAATTGGGGACGGAGGGAGTATGTCATATTGATAATGTACTATAATGAAAATACGTACTATTACTGGATTTAATTTCTGCTGCTGATTTAGTATAATATTCCTATATACTCCTGTTTATTTAGAATAAGCTCGAAAAATCCTATTGCATCATTTGATAGTGTGGAACCATAGTCCATATGCTGACATTTTGTCAAGACAAACGCGTAGCACCACAGTTAGTTGAAAAAAATCAATATGTTTTCATATGATAAATTTTTACAATATTATTTTTATTTATTAAGGAAAACTAATCACTCTCACACAGTAACACTAATATAAAATTAGCAAGTAACTTTCAGTTACCAAATCACAAGAAAGAAAAGAAACCTAGTATACTGACCCTGACTGATTAAATTATATAGAATTCATTAAGAGTTGATTAATTTGTACTTTTGCATAACTTTGAATGGTTAAAACTTAAAAGCTTAGAAAATCATACTGTAATTAATTTTTTCTAACATATATGTGAGAGATTATGATTCGTTCAATTTTTATCACCCAAGTAAAAAATAGAACTCAAAAAATTGAAGGGGAGACAAGACTGATTCAAGAACTTTCAGTTGCTTTATTAATTTTTTTTATAAGCAAGAAAAATAGAAGAAAAAAGAGAAAAACATGTAAGCTGTTGCACGTGACTGACCGACGGTGGCACGTGACAGACACAGTGGATAAAAAGCGCAGAACTGCAGCAGTTATCAGTAGTTAGTTAAATTAGTCACTTAATTTTAATTAAGTAAAGCGCTGTCAGTAAAAGAATATGATTAGCAACACTAACCGCGGTCATACAAATTAACAGCAATACTGGTTTTGGCAGTTAGTTAACGGTCGTTAAGTCTAACGTTTTCTGATCGTTGGCAGTCTATAAAATCAGCAGAGGCCGTTATGTCGGGCCGTAGCGCTTCTTCTTCATTCTCCTCATTTTCATACCCCTTTCTCTCTCTAAGTCAATTACATACACATTTCATCTAGAGAGAGAGAGGCTGGAACTGCGTTCTGTGAAGACAATGGCGATGGATTCGAAGAAATTGGCGGTCTCTCTGTTTTCAGCTATGCTGTTTCTGTTTTTCGTTGGAGCTATGGCTAGAGTTGAGAAATCTCAAACCGCGATACCGAGGTTCGTTTTTGCTCTGCATTTTTGCTCATTGTTTCTCGCATTTGATCCCATGGAGAAGAGCAGCAATGTTCCTGCACATTTACAGCTTTGTTCCACAATGTGGATTGCGTATGCGTGATTCTCATTGAATTTCCCCTCTTTTTTCGCTACGAGTTTTTTTTTTTTTTTCTCAATCGCATTTTTCTCTGAATTGCTCAGCATTACATAATTTCTGAAAGAGAAATGATTTTAACTTTTCTGTTGATTCTTCCGGTTCAGTGAGGCGGAGAATTTGCAGAGCTCCCCAAACTCAACAATGGCGGAAAAGTGAGTAACTGAAAAACTTCAATTCTGTTTTTCACTTTCGACCTGAGTCGACTCACGAGTAACATTTTCCTAGATGTTGCAGCATCGATCCCGTCCGTTAAATAACATGCTTGAATCGATCTCAGCCGTTTATTCTGTTTATACGCAATTCCTCACCCATAATCTTATTCCCTTACTTACCCTCATTAAATGCCCATTATTCCACCCAACCATCTCCATGAAAAACGAAATAAAAGATGCCGTTGGTGGCATATTCGTAATTTCCTTTTTCAAGCAGTTATCAGTTGATTTCTCTCTCATAAAAACAAACTTTTTGTGTGTATAATGTACGTAAATCCGGGCTCTCTTTCTTCCACTACCTTGAGCAGTGAAATTAAACGCCACTACTAGTGCGTGCACTGTGTGTAAAATAATACCCATTGCAATTAATCGAAATCTGCCTAAATAATTCGCCGCGATTGTCGGTCGCCCATGTGAAATTTTACAGTCTCCATTCCTTTTTTCTAACCAGAAATGGGAAAACTTTCCAGCCAAAAATTAATTTCTGAAACCATCATGTGACTTTAATTTCACTGTGATGGTTGTTTGTTCAGGTTGGGAGGCATTGATGAGGAGGCCTTGAATGAGCATGCTGTGGCTGATCCAGAAGAGGTTGTGAGAATGGTTGAAATGTGAGTGATTTTTTTTAATAGTCTTCCTACTTTTTCAAGAATTGCTGGAAATAGCCTTTTTGTGCATTTAATGGGTTGAGTGAGAGCATTAACTGACACAATGAGGTTTAGTAGTAGTTGCTGTTAGGAGTTGTTTCTTGTTGTGGTCCTCCCTCAATGAGACCTACCCTACCCACATGCCTTACTACATAATTTATGGAGTACACACCAATATTATTTATCCATCTTATTCTATAATAGTGATTTGTTTATTGATTATCCAATTTCATGTATTCACATTGTTTTGGGAAAGATGGGTCAATGTTGTTGTTCAGATCAGTGCACATGCAAGACTGTAGTCAGTCTCAGATCCACATTCAGGATTTGTTTATTTAATTTAGTGTTGGAACATGCATAACTTCATTTCTGTTTTTAGTCATTGATTGTTGCTGCTTTCTTTTTAAGGACTAGATAAAGTTGAATAACTGACCTTTGTTTTGTTGCTTTATTTAAGCATAATTGAAGAGCTCTGTTTCTTTATGTTATTTTCACGTTCTGTAAAGCTTGTATCATTTCATTCTAGTCATGTGCATGTGTGTAAGCAAGCATTCATTTTTTTGGAATAATGAAAGACTTGTTCTACCTTTTTGCACGTGACAGAGTGTGCCTAACGTTGTTGCTTGGCTTTAACATGCTTGAAACTGGTCCTGTCAAAAGGGGGAAAGGAAAATCTCCTAATTAACCCACTAAATGGAAGAGATTGATAAATATGATGACTTAATATGAATTATTCTTTGATAATGGAGTTGTGACAATGTAGTAAATGATGATGGTGAGTTTGGGATATATTACAGGGCCACTCAGAACAGCACGGAGAGGCGAAAACTGGGATATTTCTCATGCGGAACCGGTAACCCCATTGACGACTGTTGGCGTTGTGATCCCAATTGGCACAAGAACCGCAAGCGCCTAGCGGACTGTGGCATTGGTTTTGGGCGCAACGCCATTGGAGGCCGTGATGGGCGGTTCTATGTCGTGACTGACCCTAACGATGACAATCCCGTGAACCCCAGGCCGGGAACTCTAAGGCATGCTGTTATCCAGGAAAAGCCCCTCTGGATCGTGTTCAAGCGTGATATGGTTATCAAGCTGAAGCAGGAACTGATCATGAACAGTTTCAAGACAATTGATGGGCGTGGCGCGAATGTCCACATAGCTGGTGGAGGCTGCATCACAATCCAGTATGTCACCAATGTGATCATCCATGGCCTCCACATCCATGACTGCAAACCAACTGGCAACGCCATGGTGAGGAGCTCGCCTTCCCACTACGGTTGGAGGACTATGGCTGACGGCGACGCCATTTCCATCTTTTCGTCGAGCCACGTCTGGGTGGATCACAATTCGCTCTCTAACTGTGCGGATGGCCTTGTGGACGCTGTGATGGGATCCACTGCCATTACCATTTCCAACAATTACTTCACCCACCACAACGAGGTGAGTTGTCTACAATTGTTACATGTTTCAAGATTGCTGTGAGTGATATTTACTGATTTGATTGATTGATTCTTGTGTATATCGTTTCAACAGGTTATGCTCTTGGGCCACAGTGACGCCTACACGAGAGACAAGCAAATGCAGGTGACCATTGCCTTCAATCACTTTGGTGAAGGCCTTATCCAGAGAATGCCAAGGTAATTTAATTGCACTTTGGCCTCCTCAACCTCTTGAATTAGAACAAACTTAATGAGAACTCATAAATCTGCAGATGCCGTCATGGATACTTCCACGTGGTGAACAATGACTACACTCACTGGGAGATGTACGCCATTGGTGGAAGCGCAAACCCCACGATCAACAGCCAAGGCAACAGATATCTTGCACCAAGCAATCCTTTTGCAAAAGAGGTACTGCAACAAATTCTTCTTTTCTCTGTCTCACTCTGTATAAAAATGTATACACTGCTTAATATCAATGAATGCTGTGATCAGGTGACAAAGAGGGTTGACACGAATCAAGGTCAATGGAAGGGTTGGAACTGGAGATCCGCGGGCGACCTCATGCTTAATGGAGCTTACTTCACCCCATCCGGAGCCGGAGCTTCAGCCAGCTATGCAAGAGCTTCAAGCTTAGGCGCCAAGTCATCATCCATGGTAGGAACCATTACATCCGGATCCGGTGTTCTTGGATGCCGCCGTGGTCATCAGTGTTAGCACACACTCTGCATCTCCCTCTTCCAACTACATCAACACAAAAGGCAAAACAAAATCACTTCACCTTATTTTTTTACCCTTTTTTTCCTTTTGCCATTTTAGATTATGATTTGACCCCATTGAAGCATCACCCTATCCATATTATAGTGATTGTTGTCTATCATCCATTGAAACTGGCAAGTGTACATTTATGACACATGTCCAACCATATCCCTCTCATCATCTACATCGCTCTCGCCTTCTCCCCGTTGTTGCTCAACCTCGTCCTGCTTCAGTCAAAAGAAAAACAATGATATTCTTGGGAGCAGGTGCTGAAGCGTTGTCCAAACTCTTTTTTTTTAAATCATCTTTCAGTCATGGATTCTCCACAATTTGCCTATCCACATATATCTCATCTTTAAGTCTACCGAAATTGTGTTGGCTTTCATTCTTCATAGGAACTAAATGATATTGTAATTTTCTATTTCTCTTTCTTCTTTGTTTTAGCTTCTTTTTTTTTTTTTCTTGAGTCATACAAGCTATAGTGTGAATGTCTAAACATTGAGTTATTGGGGAGAGAGAGAAATGAGGACCTTTGTAATACATGATGCATGTTATTAAAGGTTCATTGCCTTTTAGCTTTTCTCCACTTCTTTTTGCTTTGTCTTTGTCAATGAAAAGCATTATTGCTGGTTTGTGTAGATGATTCTTGTGTCTACATTTGATTTTATTCTTTCTCAATAGCTTGCACTGATCATTCTATCAGTAGATGCTTTCATTACACTCGTACTATTTGAAAGATGAGAATTAACTACTTGAACAAGTAAAAGTTATGTCTCCATTCGAGTGGGGATGTTGGCAATTTTCTTCATCTTGTGACATGTTGTGATTATTACAATAATGTTATCATAGTTATTGTTGTGGTGATTTTACCCCTTAATCATTACTGTCTGTTACCTTTGATCATGTGCAAACCATTCTTCACCATTGGAGCATTTTTTTAATTAGCTTCAGCTTTAGGTGTATTACTAAATGATTAAAAGAGGCAGACATGATCTAGGATGCTTATCCCTGCTGGAAGTCATATGCAAATAATTAGCGATCCAATGTTGCTAAAATTTCGATCTTTTGATGGAAAATAATGCTTATAATTATGTTTTTTTTTTAAACACGGCACTTGCTGTCTGTTGTCACGTTCGAGAGTTCTTTAATTGGTACGATAAAATAGAGAGAGAAAAATTCATTTTAACAAAGAAATTGTTCGATTTATCAATTACTTTAATATCATTTTTGTTAATACTAATTTACTTCAATTTCGACATGCCACTTAATATTTTTGGTGTTAAAAATTGAACCTCGTAAAATCGATAGTGTACAGTTTCTAATGACTATGAGACCGAGTATAGTACTAGTAATTAAGTATTGAAAACTTGTAAATAAAATTAATTAGGAATTAATCATTTCCATGTTACGCACTATTTATTTTGGTAAAGTACAACCCAATCGATTCTCTGAAAGAAAGTACTACGATCGAATTCAAAAAAACATGCATGATTCTAGCGAATTGAGCGATTAAATATATTATTGATTAATTATTCTAAGAAGAGAAACTGTTACTACTCTGTAGTTCTCTAAATCATCCATTATCTCTGATTCTCTGCAGTTTTTTTATTTTATTTTAGAGTTCATGTTCCAGTTGTATCAATAATTAGCTTTTAAACACTTAATATACACAATTTAGTAGCATCTGTTTATAATTAAACAAACAATATATGGGATCCAGCTTAAAGAATTATATGCATAAAAACTAATGAACAAATAGATATTAAGAAAATATCATTATTCCTCACATGGTTATTCTTGATTGCGATTCAAGAATTCTTGATCTTACTCATGCAAATTTACCTTTTTTGCAATTGAAAAGTGACCCTCAAACAACCAATTAAAAATGGTTGGCGGAAAGAATCATATCATATCAACTTATTAATTTTATTTTTAAACGTGTTACATACCAGGAAACTTAAATTGAACTTTGTCTTAAATTTTTTATTTTTAAGTGTGTGTTACATACCAGAAAACTTAAATTGAGCTTTGTCCGACATCATTTATGGAGGTGTGTGTACCTTATAAATGGATTCAACAGAGCAGAAAATTGCATTGAATTTAGGATTTATATCCTACACCGCTGTTGTGAGTGTGTATGTTTATGGAGTACAATTAAGACAAAGTAGTACCTATAATTGAAAGTTTTGTATCGAATAGTTGAATTATTCTCTTATCACAAAATTAAGATGCCTAAAAGGTGTACTACTACTTATTATAGGAAATGGTTCACATAAAAAATTATTGTAAACATTAAAAATTATAGTTAATCGGTCATGAAAATTATAAATAGGCTAGTCATTCCATGCATTCTACACATATCAAACACTAGAAAGCATTCTGTTTCAACAGAGACGCAAGCCGTTTTATCTTTGGGGACGAAACGTCAATCCGAAGAGCACTACCGGGGCGTATCTCGTCTTGCGGAAAGAGGCCTCCTCAACTCGGATATTTCCTATTCTACGGTCTATAATTTCGATTTCCGTTTGTAATTTTCGTTTCAGTTCATTTCTGTATTTCTTCTTTGAGTTGTATTACGCCCGGTTATCTCTTGTAATTCCATAAATCCAACATGCATCTCTTTAGTTGTGGATGAATGCAAATATGGATTAGAATCATACAACAAAATATATTTTTGATTTTCATTAGTATATTAGGTGCAAGTGGCCACTTTGACTACTGTAAATAAATATATGAACCTATTTTCTTATAGAAAACTTGAAAATCTTATTGAAAATATAACAATAAAAGTTGAAGTTCGAAAACATATTAAAATCAATCTACCCACCCATGATTCAGTTTCTTTCTTTAATTTTGTTAGTTTTTCGAGCTTTAATTCATTCAATTTCAAATTCATTTTTTCTTTTTAAATTTAAAAACGAAATTGATTGGTGTGATTTTAAATTTGAGAATTGAAATAAATTTTAAAAACCAGAACAATTAAAATATATTTGATGTGTCAGAATTGAAAAACAAGTATTGAAGTGCCAAGATATAAATAGAAAGCAAAGTCAAAATGAACGATAAAATAATTTTAAATTTGCAAAAAATAATCAAATGGAATTTAAAGTTAGCAAGTCACGTGCGAACGTGCCTAAACAACATACCATGCATGTGATGCGCAGGGACCCACACGCCATGTGCCCCCAATTTCATATCTTTATCACTTTCTTTAATCCTCCCCTAAATTTTACTAATAAAATCAACACAGCTAAAACTTGCATTCTCACTATACAATAAATATATATGTATAATTGATCTGGCTACTATTTATGGTAAAAATGATATATCGAAGTACTACATTATAAAATGACGTTATTCTTCAAATTGACTAAAAATGATTTACTCAGACTTGGATAATATATATAGTCCAATTCACACAAGCAAAAAAAAGTAACTTCCGTGCATTAATAATCAAATCATGATAATCAATTTATAGGTTCTAATCTTATAGCTTCAAGCATATGTGACCCTATGTTTCTCAAATAAATTTGATAAATTATACAGTATATGTAATGTATCTATGCGCTTTTACTTAAATAGACAGCTAGCACATATAGTGGTTGACATAATAATCAAATCTTGGACTGCTATGGAGCAAAAATTAGGTGAAAAAAACCCATGATTGGTGGAAATTAAAGAGTTGAGAGACTTGGGTAATGTGAATATATTCACTACGTTGGATTAATTATGTATGAGATTTATAATTATGTTGGGTGATTCATTTCATTACAGCTGGAAATTTGTTACAAATTTGATACAATGATCACACCTTTAAACATAATTAGTTGATTTCATATGAGTCGTGTGGTAGATATATTTTGCGACGTTACGGATGAGTCATGACGATCACTCTTTGTATATATTACTCCCTCCGTCCCAGATAATTTGTTCACTTCCTTTATTGTACTCGTTTGGTAAAAATAATATTAATAAATAATTAAAGTGGAGAGAAAGTAAAGTAAAAGAAATAATAATATAGAGAATAGTCTTGCCTACATTTTTCTTTCTCTTATTTTACCATTTTTCAACTTTACCTATTTATTATGCCCTCTATCCCACAAAAGATATATCACACTTTCCATCTATTTTAGTTTGTCCCACAAAAGATGTCACATTTCTATTTTTGAAAAAAGTTCTCTCTCACGTGAATATAAAAATTATATTTTCTCTCTCCATTTAACAAACAAATTATCAACGATTCAAGATTTAATGAAGTATATATTCGATCAAATCATAAGGGGTGGAGCCAAAAAGTTTGAAGATGCATAACATGATTTATTCATGAGGTTGGGCTAAAGAATTGTGCAAGATGATATTTGGAAGTGAAGATTTGAGTAACCCAAAGTTGTAATAATTTAATTATACGCAAGTGGACCAAAATTTGAAGAAGATATAAGCTGTTTACTGACAATTGAAGCCAAAGTAATCTGATCATAAAAAACGAAAATTGGCTTCGTCGAAGCTTCCTCAAATTATTTTGGTATTTACTTCATTTACATGTTCGAAGAATAAATAGATAGAAAGATAGAAATATATTAATTGACTTTGATATTCTTTTCTTCTAACAATTAGGATATCCTTTCTAATTTTTTTTTTCTTTCAATTTCATTTTTCTTATGTTATAGGGTTTCCTCATCGTTGGATTGAAAATATTTATCAACAACATGATTGTGAATTTTATCTCTCTTAAGTTCTGTTTCGAATTTACAATTCGTGAATTTTTTATCCGACTCATCAAACAAACTTTTGCATTTGTTTATGACGTCAATCATTTCATTCACGACTTATTAAAGAGTTTAATCATCCTATATATGAGAATGGTTCAGATAGCAAATATAGGTCCCCCATCATAATGGAAACTGAAACATTTCTGCGCACATTTTTGCACCCCTTACTTTTAAATCTTACTACAACCCCATTGATGTATTTTTTTTTATAAGTATGGAGTATGCTCAAGCCAAGAAACAATGGCAAGGTAAGAGTTCAAGTGTACAAAACAATTAAAAACACTCCTCGCAAAACAAACAAGTATCAAAGAAAAAAGCACAAAGAGCGGCAAAATCACGTGCTGCAAAAAGAAGTTCAACCAACAAGAAAAGACAACCAAAAGCATCAAAAAACACCATAAAAAACAAGATCACCAAGACTGAGAGAAATGAAGCTCCTCAACCAAAAAAGGTGAAATGTGAAAACATACCACGATCACCTCCACAATGTCACTGATTTAAGCTTTTTATCGACCACGACCACGTCTCATTGACTTATCTTTATAATAATCGAAGTTATACTCATAAAAAAAAATATTTTAGAAAATGCAAGAACCAAAATCTTATTCAATACTATATTATACTTCTTCTGTCCCATGAATATAGACTGAATTTTTTTTTTCGTACGTCCTATAGAATTAAGCCATATCCAGTTATGGAAACATTTTCTCCTTCTTATTTACTTTATCATTTATGAGCTTCATCATCCACTATATTATTTCAACTACTATTTCTTTTTCTCCTTTACTTTACCAATTATGTGTCAAAACTCTTGTTATCCTCAATTAGCTTATTTTTATAAGACAAAGGGAGTATTATGCATATTATTTTATCAACAATATTAATTCTTTTGTCCACAAAAAATCTCAAATATATATATTTAACACAGATTTTAGTTAAATAATAAGTAGTGGAGTAGTATTGTTGTGAATGAAGTAAAGATCTCATTTTATACTGAGAATTACAGATAAATTAAGTATTACGATTTGCGAGTGGAGTAATTAAAACTACGACGAATGAAAAACTTTGTGAATATCTGAAAATAGCTACTAGAAGGTGAATTTGCGTTGAACCTGTTACTTTAAATAGGTGTGCCAATTCTGCTATACATAGAAAAGAAAATTATCAATATTTGTCTGTGATTAACGTCTATAATAATCCTGTTCTAATATCGAAAAAACTATATGAAATTCTCACATAACGAATGCTTTTACGTACTATCCCATAAAATAGAGATTCTCTAGTAAATAAATTGCAAAAATTATCATATCAAACTCTTCATAGCGAACCCACTAAAAGAAATATTGTATTTTGGTAGTATTAAGTATTACAGAATTTATTAAGCTCAACCACAAAACAGACCCTGATGTGCACAGCCTGCGCAACATTTAGCTAGCTAGGTGCAATAAAATCCAATTAATTTGTTGGATATTAATTAGGTAGATTCATAAACTGTGGGTCAAAATTAATAATTTCAATTAATGAGGTCGTTGAAAATTACATGCGTTTATAATTGTGACTTCACTTCTTAATTCAGAAGATTCTAATCTGAAGCAGAGATTGGATTCTGATTTATAAGAATCTGAATTGCAATACTTTAACACCTCATAAGATCCTACAAATTTATAAGATTCAACATCTCTGCTACCACGAAACAATCTGAATTGAAATACTGTAACATCACAATTAAGATCGTACAAATATGTAAGATTCAACCTCTTTATCAACACAAAACAATTAAACATCTCTATTAACACAAAATAAACGATACTGTAATAAGTCGTGCACTTTTTACTAACGTAGAATTAAATTATTAGTGAATAATGTAATTATAGTACGAGTGTACGACCATTATGATGAACAAAAGTATCATATTCACAAAAAAGTGATCTAAATCTAAGTACTAGGAGTACAACATTAACCAATTTATACTATCTAGATGATCAATTAAATATGATTTTAAATTCAAAAGATCCTGAGTTAAAAGCAGATAAGTATAACCAATTTTTACTATCTAGATGATAACATGTGGATGTAATCATATACAAACTTTAAATATTGTACAAACTCAAAACTATGATCTGGACCGTTTAAAAATGTCAACAGATGACAAATAACACCAACAAAAAATGTCAACGCGATGTCAACGGTTGATGCTGTGCTGAAATTGTGTTGATACTGTATTGACATTTTTTGTTGCTATTATTTTGTCATCTATTGAAATTTTCTAATGGTCCAGATCATAGTTTATACAATATATAAAGTTTGCATTTTATCACTATCCTGATAACACATACTCCCTCCGTCCCCCATTAGGAGTAGCACTTTGATCGGGCACGAGTTTTAAGAAATGTAAAGAAAAGTTGGTTGAAAAGTTAGTGGAATGTGAGACCCACTTTTTTATATTGGTTTTATAATAAAATGTGAGTGAAATGAGTTAGTGGAATGTGAGACCTACTTACCATTTATGATAAAAGTGAAGTGCTACTCTTAATTGGGGACGGACCAAAATGAAAATAAATAACTCTTATTCGATGATGGAGGGAGTAGTATAATAGAACTTCTTAATATTGAATTTTAAAAAATGTGTGTGAGTTCGAAAAGCATCAACTATGCCAATGCATATTCAATCCAAGAAGGTCGATACGTTTGGGTCAAAATATGACATCCTACTTCACTCTTCATTGGGCTTTACAAGCTCTGTCCAACCCATGTATGTAATCAATAATAATGAAGAAACCTAATTAATTGTTGTTTCAATGAAAAGTGGTAGTAATTAATTCTTGATTTATAATAAACTCAGAAGATGCAAATGAGAAAATTAAGAAAATTCCTAGTATTTATAAAATACTGTATCATTATGTGAGAATTGATGGAACTTTTAAGATATCAACTGCACGTAGCTAGCTAGCTGGGATCCTATTACGCAAATGGGCTACGACTGGTGGAAGCCATGGTCAAATTGACAATGGACAATTGGACACGTTCCAATTTAAAGATTAAAGATCCATCGTAAGTCGAATTTTTCTAAAGTACAATGCTGCTTGGCCAGAATAATTACAATAAAAAGAATAATATTATTAATAATTATAATTAAACTAATAATCCCTTCGTATATCATTTATAGTCTCATTTTGAGCAGCACAGGTTTAAGAAACTGTTTGACTTTGTGAAGAAAATGAGAAATGAGTTAGAGAAATGTGGATTCCACTTTTATATATTGTTTCTATAATAAAATGTAAATATAATGATTTAGGTGAATGGTAGGATTCACAAATGAAAAAAGGTAAACTAGATTTTAAATTGCGAGCACCAAAAAATTCAAAATGAGACAATTTTTTCATGGACGAGGGAGTATTATTGGAAGATGCATGTAATATTAAGGATAGCCTAAAGCCCAACCCGATTATTACTTCATTGTTTGAGCAATGTCCCTCACGCCGGCCACAAACTTAGAAATGAGTATGAAAATATAAATTAAAATTAAACTCCTTAGATTCTAGACTTTGTCATCGATTAACATACTGTACTAGTATATAGAAATTTGCACCTGCATGCATATAGGGCCTTACATATAAACATAGTTTGGGGAGTTTTAAGTAAAAAATGTCAGTGATACTATAGGCCTTTAAACATTAGTTGACTTAGAGTGAATTAGTTCCTATTGGGATTTCAACAAGCTAGTGGTATATAGTATATTAAAGTAGTACATTTTCTTTGTTTTAACAGAAAAAGAATTTAAACTAGATTATGGAAATCTTTCACTATTCTCTCGCTTTCATGTAAGTTATGTGGACAATAAGAGTCTACTAAAAGAGATTGTAGATACGCCCCCTGATATGGTCTGTGGATGTATACAACACACAAATATACTTAACTGTAAATTCCTGAATCAAGAAAAAAGCAAAACTCAAAGTAGAGATGAGGTCCAACATTCATTAAATACAGCTCTTCCTGCATTCCCAACACGCGTTTGAAGCAGAGTTTGCATGCCCTTCAATTGGAGTTCAAAATTATGGAAGACAAACATTCATCATATAGAGAGTTGACCACCTTCAATTCATCTCTTCTTTTCATTCACCTAACTCTGCATATTTTTAATACACCGCTTCAAACCATACAAATTATCCCTATAAATATCACCCCTAATTCATCACCTCAAAACATCCCACCTTCTCTTCATACATCTCTGTGTTTAAGGTAAGTGAGTGAGAGAGATGGCTAAGTTGTATGCTATTGTGTTGATTGCACTAGCAATTGTGCATGCAAGTGCAAGAGATGTTCCTATTGAGAAAGAGACGGTGGTGAAGACTGCTGATGCTCCGGCTGCACACGGTGTCGGTGATGAGAAAAACTTCATAGCTTATGGCGGCGGCGTTGGTGGATGGGCTGGCGTTGGCTACGCCGGCGGGATTCCGATGATCGGCGGCGGCATTGGCGGCGCAAGTGGGATTGGAGGTGTGGGTGGGCTAGGGGGTTTGGGAGGGATTGGCGGTGCTGCCGGTGGACTAGGTGGGCTAGGCGGAGTTGGAGGCGCTGCCGGTGCTGGTGGTGTAGGTGGAATTGGAGTTGGCGGTGCGGCCGGCCATGTTGTACCTTGAGCTTCATTGCTTGTACTTTGTCACATGTTTTAGGGTTTGTGTTTTGTTGATTTAAGGGACTAGCTAGCTAAGATTTTCAATTTTCGTTAAGTGGTGTTTCGTAGTAGTGTTGTAATTTCCTTTTTTCTGTAATTCTCAATGTTTTGGAATGTGGTAGCTGGCTAAGTTTGGTGGTGTGAAGGATTATGTTTTGATCTTCGTTTATCTATCAATGAAATTATTGTTATGTTTTCTTTTTTCTTTTTCCTTAGTGCATAACTGTGCCATAATATCATGACCATATCAAGAAATCTAACCATACACAACTTTTTTGTAAACTATTAAACTTAAATTGAAAATTTTAGTTGACCCTGATCGATAGTACTACGTACATAAATCTTAAATGCACGTGACAATTTTTATCTTTATGAAATCGGTCATTCACGTAATACATACAGGTATATTTGAAATTTTATTTATGGCTACTTGACGCTTAACCTCTGTAGTAATGTATAATTCCCTATTTACTTATCTTATCAGAATTAAATAGGGAGTAGTACGAATCTATTCTTATGGTTTCCGAGAGAAGGAATTAAGTAAAGTAGTTGCTAGGCCGCTGAATTTTATATAGATTAATAAGGCTAATAACCAACAATAAAGCCCAAATGCTCTATGTCTTCAACCTCTCATTTCATGTACGCTTGGCCTAAGATGGTTCCGTCGCTACCTAGATACGTGCTAGGAAAATTCTGACGCAATTTGAGTTTTCATTGCTACTTGTGAAATGCTCGGTAAGTTTTCGCTGCTTGGTAAGTGATCTCAATCTGCTCGTAGAGTATAGAGTACTGGTGTTGCACGACAAACTTTACTCGCTAAAGCCCGTATTTTTTTGTGGTGTGTAATAGAAAGTATTTTAAAACTGACAATAAATGGACGAAAAATGAGTAGAATGCCATATTTCAGTTGATCAGATCAGAGTATAGTACTCCGTAGTACTATTATTTACGTACATGGTTTTATATTTTTATTTGACATTGAGCATAATATTTTAATTGATATATCAATAAGTAATACTTCATCCGTCTATAAAAAAAGAGGGTGTAATTTTTCATTTTGATCGATCCGTCAAAATTAGTCTCAATTCTGTAGTAAAACTCGCGTCGTCCACATGATTATCTATTTTTCTATAATACTTTACAAATTACTACTACAAATTAAAATTTGGTCATCAACAAATTAGACCATTTTTTATGTATGCATTAATTCCATCAGCATTTAATAATACTTAAGCCAATTGTGTTATATTCCCTCCATCCAAGGTAGTTTTGTGGTTTCTCATCATTGTATAATCTCTCCATCTTTTAAAAATAGGAACTTTGAAAAATTCACATATTTTAATGCAAAATTGGTAAATTATGAGAGAGGATGATTAAAAAACAAGTTATAAAGTAAGAGAATGAATGGATTGTAGGTCATTTTCTAAAATCGAGAGTTTATTTATGAAACAGATAAAAAAGAAAGAATTATATTTTTTAGGAAATGGAGGGAATATCAAATTAAGTGATTACGTTTGATCCAAAATATCCCCCCTCCCACAAAAACATGGAGTAAAAAATAAAACTAAAACTAAGAGCAATATAGTCATTGATAGTGAATTGTATGCTTGGAGAGAATGACATTTTTTAGATCGTCAGAAGCGCATTGTACACATACACATATATCAAGGTGGAAGAAGAAATTATGTGGAAGATACAAAAGCTGGTGAAAAAATTGTTATAAACCCCCAAATTCCGGTTTATTAAATGGCATTTTCTGTAACCACTACTGAATAAAAAGAATAAAGAAAGGGAATAAGTAAATAAACCTTGTAAGATCGCATAAATATATTTAGATGAATACTACAATATTTTTTGAAATTTATCAATTATATCATAATCTTCATAGATCGATGTGTTCTATTAATGTTTGAGACTAATCAATTTGAACACACATTTTGTACTCCGAAATAAGTTGTATAGAAAGAAATTAATAACTCCGATCGTTTACTCTAAATGTAATAAATATAGTAACAAATTAATTCAACACGCAAAACGCGGTAAGTAACATGTGGTTGAGGAACAACATTTATCTTTTGATGTTGTAAAAATAGAATAAGAACAAAGTCTCCAATTAACCCCATGAAGTTGTGCCCCTCACCCCCACCTATATATATGCGCACATATCTAAAGATTAAATCACTCCCAAAACATCCAAGAATTTAAGTCATTTATAGCCATGTCTCAATTTCATTTTCCTAGCTTGGCACTATTTGTCATGATCATGATAATGAGCACCACTGCACTTAGCCAAGTTGTACAGTCTCCACCGCCTCCCGTAGCAACTCCACCACCTCCTGCCTCTTCTGGAGGTGGAGGCGGGGGCGGAGGAGGTGGTGGTGGAAGCTCAGGAGGTGGAGGTGGAGGCGGAGGCGGTGGTGGAGGCGGTTGGGGAGGTGGAGGTGGAGGTGGCCACAGTTGGCTGGGTTCACGAGGTGTGAGCCTCGGAGGCCGTGGGGGCAAAGATGGTCGAGATGAGAGTATTCCGGTGAATGGAAAGAGAAATTCACCAAGTTTTAATTAGAAACCTTGGTTCTATGTGGCATTGTGGCATGCAAATGTATCTTGCTAACTAGGGCTTGTATCTTCTATTTTGCATGCTAAATAATAAAAAAAAAAAACTATTCAGTAAAAGAGTGCATAATTTTATTCAAGCAAGCAACTTGATTTTATTTACATACAATGTGGTTTCCTAATTTTACTACTACTAACTTTTGCTATGATTTATTTTACCATCTTTTTTTCAAGATGTTATAATTTACTTGAACTCCGTTCAAATTTTAAAATATGGATAAAGAAGACAAATGCATTGTTCTTACAATCGAAACGCATAAAAAAGAAGAATTTGTATAACTTTGAATTAAATAATCTTGAAATTGGGATAAAAAAGATAATTTGTACAACTTTGAATTAAATAATCTTGAAATTGGGGTTGGCATCTTTTCTTGTCTTCTTTTTTTACTTTATAAAATGTGAATTATCAAAACAATTCTTGACGTTTTATTGAAGTAATGTCTAAAAAAGTTACTCAATCCGTCCGTCAAAAAATGAACTTGTGAAGGGGCATGCGTTATAATACAAAATTGATTATGTAAAACAGATAAAAATGAAAAAAAAAAATTAAATGTATTTTTAGATGAAATTCTGTTGAGTAGTCATTGTATTGAATTTGATTTTATTGTTTGGCATAAGGTAAGCGAGTCATTGTCATGGATTAAATTTGTATTGAATTTGATTTTATTGTTTGGTTAATAAATTTAGCAAAATGTTTGGTTGATAATATTAATAACAAAACTAATACGTATTAATTTTGAGTTTATTTGTTATTAATAAATTAATACTATTACTGATTTGATCTAATCAAATATTGGCAAAAATTAATTCAATTTTTATTAATATGACAAAAATTAACTACTACTCCTACTATGTAATACAGTATTAATATAATTTTATTAACACTCAAATAATTAAAAAAATAATAATTGTGTATGTAAATTCTACTTATTTAATTAAAAATTATTCCCACACCTATGCTGTTGAAAACGTGTGAAATATGGGGGAAAAGAGAAAGGCCTTTGGCCTTTCACTTCTTGTAACCTCCAAATGTTTATGAGGTGCCTTCAAGGCAAGACCTCTCATATGTTCTCTCCTATCCTATAAATAGGTGGGTTTGAGAGATGAGAAAGAACACCAACAAATGCATTACATCTTCTCTCAAACTCTACATCATAGTGTGCATCTTAGGAGCATTGCATAGCTCGATTCTCGGAACTCCATCAAGTTCGCCGGTGCCTAGCGGGTTTGAGGTGCTTCTACACGCTAGGAGGAAGTCGTTTTATCTTTGGGGGCAATACGCCATTCCGTGAGCACTAGCCGGGGCGTAATTTGTCTTGCGGAAAGAGGGCTTCCCTCGACTCGACTTATAGTTCGGTTTGTTTTATTATTTCCGTTGTAATTTTCATTCCATTTATTGTTATTATCTTCCTCGATTGTAATAGTTAGAGTACCACCTGTAACGGCTTGAGAATTTTATCCCATTGGTTCTAACAATCGCAAGACAAATTATTGTACTCTTCTAAGACAGGGTTATACCAATCGAAGTTAGAGGAAACATGTGCTCCAAAGCTGGAATGAAGAAACGAACAGTCGCAATGTCGATGTGCAATGAAGTGGTTAATTCCTTGAGAGCTATTCTCTTGAGAATTGTGTTTATCGTTTGTCATTTGACAAGCAAGACCAATTTTGACTTGGTAGTAATAATTGGGATGCATGTGGTGTTGAATATACCAATGCACATATGGTTCAATATAATTGTGTACTTATTGATGGAGACAATATTGTGCAAATTATTTGAACGTGTTGTTATAAACAACAAAGATCATGAGGTGGTCGCAATGGTCTCCGATGTGGACCATGGTAATAATCCAAATGAATGGTTTGTTGATACGGGTGCCACATGTCATGTGTGCTCCGAGAGAAACGTTTTTTCTACTTACAAATCTGTTGGAGGTAGAAAAGTACGCATGGGAAACCAAGCCTCTTCTGAGGTAGTTGGTGTGGGTAATGTGTTCCTAAAACTAGGATCTGGAAAGGTTCTTACCCTTAAGGATGTGCTGCATGTCCCAGACATCCGAAATAATTTGGTGTCAGGCTCACTTCTAGTAAATCATGGATTTTCACTAGAATTTGAGTGTGAAAAGGTTATATTGACCAAGAATGGAAAATTCATAGGTGAAGGCCACCTAGTGAATGGGCTTTTTGAGCTGAATGTTACGGTCATTCACCGTGGAAAAGGAATATGCAATAAAGAAGATGACACATCCTCTTACTTGCTTGAGAGCTCTGATTTATGGCATAATAGATTGGGACATGTAAATCTAAATGCTATAAACAGATTAGTAAATCTTAATTTACTAAAGGTTGATAAGTTTAACTCACAAGAAAGATGTGAAGTGTGTGTTGAAGCCAAAATGGCTAAGCTTCCGTTCCATTCGGTAGAGCGAAGCACAAAACCTCTTGAGTTAATCCATACAGACGTATGTGATTTGAAATTTGTGCAAACAAGAGGTGGTAAAAAGTATTTCATCATATTTATAGATGATTGCACAAGGTATTGTTACCTTTACTTATTAAGAAGTAAAGATGAGGCAATTGAAGCGTTTAAAAACTTCAAAAATGAAGTCGAAAATCAACTTAATTGTCGAATTAAGTATGTTCGAAGTGATAGAGGTGGTGACTATGTGGTGCCGTTTGCAGAATTATGTCATGCAAGTGGTATAATTCACCAAACCACGGCTCCATATTCTCCTCAGTCGAATGGTGTTGCTGAACGCAAAAATCGAACACTTAAAGAGATGATGAATGCTATGTTGATTAGTTCAGGTTTACCCCATAACATGTGGGGGGAGGCTGTGTTAACGGCAAATTATATCCTGAATAAGATTCCACTAAAAAGTAGGGATGTGACTCCCTATGAGTTGTGGAAAGGCAAGAAACCTTCGTATTCATACCTCAAAGTGTGGGGGTGCTTAGCGAAGGTAGAAGTGCCACCTCCGAAGCAAGTTGCAATAGGCCCTAAAACAGTTGATTGCATCTTTATTGGCCATGCACTTAATAGTAGTGTCTATCGTTTCCTAGTCCATAAGTCAGCTGTGCCTGGCGTGGCTGAAGGAACAACGATTGAGTCAAGGAATGCTATATTCTTTGAGAATGTTTACCCTTGCAAGAGGCAGGAGGATCGTTCTAGTGAAAGAATGATGGATGAATCCACTAGTTCTAATCCTCCAAAAAGGACGAGGTTAAGTCCTGAGGATGTAGAACCAAGACGTGAAAGAGTTAAAATTGCTAAGACTTTTGGTCCCGACTTCATAACCTTTATGTTGGATGATGAACCAAAGTCGTTGGCAGAAGCGCTGTCTGGCCCAGATGCGCCATTCTGGCAAGAAGCGATCAATAGTGAAATTGAATCAATTATGAGAAATAACACATGGGTGTTAGTAGACTTGCCAGAAGGTTGTAAGACCTTAGGGTGCAAGTGGATCCTGAGAAGGAAATATAAAACCGATGGTACTATTGAAAAGTACAATGCTCGCCTAGTTGTAAAAGGCTTTAAGCAGCAAGAAGGATATGACTTCTTCGACACGTATTCACCCGTTACGAGAATCACTTCCATTCGGGTGCTTCTTGCGATTGCTGCTTTGCACAATCTTGAAATTCACCAAATGGATGTGAAAACTGCATTTCTGAATGGTGAATTGGAAGAAGAAATTTATATGGAGCAACCTGAAGGGTTTGTAGTACCTGGCCAAGAAAGGAAGGTATGCAAACTAGTGAGGTCTCTATATGGATTAAAACAAGCGCCTTTGCAATGGCACTTGAAGTTTGACAATGTGATGTTGTCAAATGGGTTCACTATCAACGAGTGTGATAAGTGTGTATACATTAAGAACACAAATATTGGGTTTGTTATTGTGTGTCTTTATGTGGATGATATGTTGATTATGGGCAGCAATAGTGCCATTATCAACGAGACCAAAAATATGTTGAATAGAAATTTCGACATGAAAGACATGGGTCTAGCTGATGTGATTCTCGGAATCAAGATTAAAAGGAATCCTGAGGGAATAGCTTTGACACAATCTCATTACATTGAGAAAGTGCTTAAAAAGTTTCACTCCTTTGACTGTGAGCCAGCTAAGACTCCATTGGAACCCAATGTGCATTTGAGTAAGCACACGGGAGAGCCTATAGCTCAAGAAGAATACGCAAGGATCATAGGGAGTTTGATGTTTATCACAAACTGCACCCGACCAGATCTTGCGTGTACGGTGAATAAGGAGCCGATTTACGAGCAACCCAAGCAAGAAACATTGGAAAGCTCTGCATAGGGTTTTGAGATACTTGAAGTATACTGTTAACTTTGAGCTGCAGTACACAAACTATCCCCAAGTACTTGAAGGGTACTGTGATGCAAATTGGATCTCTAATTCAAAAGACTCGTTTTCGACGAGTGGGTATGTGTTCACTGTGGGGGCCTGGGTGATTCACTTGGATTTTACATGATTTTAGAGGGTAGTTTTACTTGGTTTTGATCATATATTGTGTACTTTGAGACATGGTTATAGCTACTTCTCTATTATGTTGGTATTTTGACCATTTTGTGAAGAATGTGTAGAAAAATGTACAAAATATGTGGATGTGCAGCTGCTCAATGTTCGAGACAGCTTTTCTGGAGATTTTGAAGTCCGATTCGCATGTAATTCATACCATTCTCTTTGTCTTCAAAAGAGCTTCGCGTGGATATCTTAAACGTCTCAATCGGAGTTCGGTAGAAGAAGTTATGGCCGTTTTACCAAGACTGCGCAAACGTGACCTAGCTGGCGACCCGCCAGCAAAACACGAAAAAAACGCCGTAAGCAGCTGGCGACTCGCCAGCTTCGACGCACACCCAACCTGGCGACCCGCCAGCTTCGTCGGACAGCTTATTTCGGGCCCAAAGTCAACCCTAGGTATATATATGCCTAGGAAACGCCTCCAAACACAACTTACACGCCTCCTACCCCAAAAATACTACTTTTTCACCTAGGAAGAAGAGAAGAACGAGCAGAGGACGAGTATTCATCGCAAGATTGAAGACGAAGCCTCCAATCCGCCCAATCCAATTCTAGGAGTTTCTACTTTTAGTTTTATTCTTGTTCAAACAATGTTTTTGAATATTTCTTTGACTTTTGTGTTGAACATGAGTAGCTAAATCCTTCGTAGAGTTCTACGGGGGAGATACAATGATTCTTATGTTTAATTGATTTCCTTTTTCTATGCCTTGGCTCATGTGGTTATTTTGATTTCTTCTGTGCTTATACGTTTATTTGACTGATCACCTTATAAATGCATGTGGATTTTACTACAAGAACTGAGAAGGAGTAGTTTAATTTGAAAGAGAAGAAATTGACGTCTTTGCCAATATAATCGAGAGATTTGAGCCTTTGAATGAAGCTAAGTATCTTAGGAGCTATTAGGAGTTGTTGCCTTAGTTCTAGGAAGGAGACTTCGGTTCTAGGTAGCAATCTACAAATTATATGCTTTGAGAAAAGATATAGTTTTACCTTAGTGATAGCTTAATAACCCTTGAGACCCTTTGTTGGCATAGTTAGGAAGTTAGTTGAGCATAGGATAGTTGTTATCGATCCCGTAGGATTCTACCTTCTCATCCTTGATCTACATCCGTTTTCCTTATTTGCTTTTAGTTCTCTGGTTATTTTTAATTGTTTTTACCTTGCTTTTAAATAGATTTAGAAAACCCAAACTTTCCGATTCATCTGATAGATTGGGTTGGGTTCGGGTAAGGGGTTGACACTCATTGTCTCGGGGATGATACTTTTCTTTTTTTTCCTTTTAGCCGTACATTTGGGGGTATACTTGTGAAAAAATAATTTAGCGTTCGGAATTTTATCCCATTGGTTCTAACATATGCTACGCCCCCAAACCCCACCCATCGCCTACTCATTCCAAACTTTTATTTATGAACTCACCAATCTGCCGAGTCATTAACTCGTCGAATGTGCTCCACTCAAAATTTGGTATTCATGAACACAATTCCTCCCAAATTGATGAAAAAAAAAAAAACAATATCAAGGATGGGAAGGGAAGTGAGACAGAGAAGAGAGGGGCTTGAGATAGAAGTAATCGCAGGGCCTGAACACTTCTAATCGGACCCGTCACTGCCGAGACGGGCTTGAAGCGGGCCTTGCGGGCCAAAATTATTTGTTTTGGCAAGTGAACAACACATTAGAAGCATCATATGACTGAGTCTTGGGCTAATTGGGCAAACCAAGCGGCTCTTTAGTGTGAGTACTAAATTACAAAAAAGTACAAATTAGAAAGTTCATAATTTTATTCGACGAACTAAATCAAAGGAAATAGTTCGTATTTAATGGACGGAATGAGTATAAAAATAATAGAGTAGTACTACTTTTTTAACTTTTTGTCGCTCGCATCCGTAATATGTTCAAGCAGATGTATTTTTCGGTTTAACAATATGCATATTACGGAGTATTTAATATTATATAAAAAACTGAGTCACAATTATATTTTACAAGAGTAAAACTATAAAAGTAACATCAAACTTGAAAATGCAAAACAATATGTACCGTAGAATTCATGAGATTGATGAATGAGAGTACTGTGTCTAGCTACGTATGAAATTTAACACTCCATATAGATTGAGTTACCATAAATTATGATCGCCCAAGATTCGAAGTTTACATTATTTTTACCCAACACTAAAGAATCAAAGTTTGATAGTATAATAACACTATTTTCTTCCACAAAAAAATACGGTAATATCGAATAAGAGCCTCTATTAAAAATTCGTTTTTAACGAACAAGTACTAACTCAATGCAAATAGTTTTTCCCTCTAAACCGCAGTTCATGTAGACGAGAAGTAACATTCAAGAATGCTTCTTCACTGCATGGGATTGTCAGACCTCCCATGGGATGCTCAAATCCATATTCTTCCTCTGAAAACCTCAACAAATCTTGAAATAATTGAGTCTTTAAATACGAAATCGGAACTATAAATCGACTCTTATCCTTACTCTCCCCTACATAAACCACCAAGAAACCCCTCGGTGCAGATGATCTCGATGAGTAACTATGATCAACGTGACGACTCCTAGTCAAGAAACACCTTCCCATTTCACAATTTTACCTAATGCGTGTGCTTATTTGTTTGGGTTGTGAAAATTTGAGAAAGATATGATGCATTGGGAGTTTCTGTCTAATTGAAGGCTTATTTATACAAGTAATGTTTATGTAAGTGATTATCACTATCCCCATTTTTTAGGATTGCCTATGCGCCCATGGTTTTGTTGGGGAGATTTTTATAATTTTATTGCTTTAAATTAACAACAGACAGTATTTCAGCCTAAATCTTCTATTTTTATTTTCCTTGTTTCAACCTTTTTTCTTAATTATTGTACAAAATCTTGTTTGTAGGGATGTAGTACGCTATCAATGTATGGGCACTGAAATATTTTGAAAGGGGAGTTATTGATACTTTTCCTAGATAAATGGTTAGTTAAGTTGCATGATTATGAGATGTTCATAAGCAATTAGACACTTAATTATCAATAATTTATATAGATGCCTGAGTCATTATTCAACTTTATACTACAAAATTAAGGGATTTTTTAATATGTTTAATTTTGTTGGGTCGAGAAGAATATTTAGTGTGACCTACCCACCTCATAATGGAAGGACAATTATGCATACGGGGCTCTATATTTAAAGTTTGTTAACTTTTTTATATGTTTTGGTTTAAAATTGTCTAATCGTCGACAGATGGATTATTTAGGATCGCTTTGATTAGGACAGGATATTTCGTTACGTACGTAACATCTCTAACTATTTATTCTCTTATCTTTATTTCACAATTATCAAAATATTTTACTTATTTATTATAATTATTATTGATATTCTTTTTATTAATTAATATTTTATACTATCATGTTGTACTACATGTGACATGCCGAGTTAAGATAATTAAGCTCACTACAACAAACAGCCAAATTAGAGCAGATATTTTAATTTATTGTTATATGGACAATAATCTTTGATCAACCAAATCAAACTTGAAAATTAAATAATAGGAGTATATTACATTGATTTGATTTTCTTGATCAATTTAAGTGTGCAGGCAGAGATTAGGAGATATTTTGGCATTTTGAGTTGGATACTAATTAAGGAATGTAAGTCCTTAAACTAGCTAGTTGATCTCAGTCTTTAAATATTTAAACAAATATTTTTCTGCTTAAATTCAGCAGCTTAGTCATTGTCTTTATTCTTTATATATACAGACCCTTTTAATATTAATTGACCTTGTTAAGATAATATTATACCAATAAGGACATGTTAATTGCATCAAAAACGATATGCAACTGCGATATATAATATAATTAATGTTATAAATTATAAATTTATGTTAGTTATGAAACTAATAGAACCTAATTAACTATTCTAAATTCATTTTAAAAGAGACTTGTGTAAATGCAAGAGATTACGTTACGGTTAATTGACATTTAAAAAGAATTCAAATTACAATATCCTAGCTTGAATTTTTTGTAATCAAATCACGAGTTTAGTTCTTATTGTTCTTAGTTTGTGAAAAATGAAATTTTGCGATTGCTGAAAACTTAAAATTAAAATAACATATATTAAATAATTAGTACATCATTTTAACACAAATGTGATATAGCTTATAATAATGCTCCAGCCTCCAGGGATATAAATAATACTAACACCATTTGCTGGACCCAAAGGATGAATTCAACAATAATTAGCGAGTAATTCTAAATTTCTAGGGAGATGTCTAATTAAATAGTACGCCACTTAATAAATATTAGGCAGTATCTTATTCCTTTTAACAATTTAACATTTTAAAATCTTGAATTAAAATTGGACAGAATTTGTTCACTTTAAATATGAAGTTAATCAACCCATCTAAGAATATTTTAGAAAGCTTAGTTAATTAAACGAAAAATAAAATTAATATTACCTTCCAACACTGATTTCCGACATTCATACATATTTTATTGATTCAATAAAATTTAGAAAATCATGGGACTCTTGGAAAATTCATTTACTTTTATAAGTTTCTTTAAATGTTGAGATTATGGATTCATACATATTTATATTTTTTAAGTAGCAAATCATAGACTTAACTTTTAACATTGTCGTATTGTTTAATTTAGATTATCTCAAAGCTTAGAGTAGGTAATCGCGATATGGTAGTATATACTTTAGCTCACCCAATCGCCCACTGTTTTCTCCAATATTGGTTTAGTTTTTTAAAATTTGTATCAATTATTATATACAGATATTCTCTATATAGTGAGGCAAAATACTAAAATATGTACAATACTTCTTTGTTTTAAATAATATCCCAAAACCCATCGTATCCAATCCACATCACATATATAATTACATGTCATTGAACAAATACTATTTGGCTGCAAATTGTTTCTCGGAAGATTTGGAGGTGAATTAGTTTAATATTCTTGTTACGACTTTGAATTAGTTTAATAGTTTATTGTCCATTTTGAATTTAACATACTGGACCAATTTTAATACCATTAACAGAAAAGTCACTGATAATAATAAGAGCAAAATCATACTAAGTACACACTTGCAAATGTACGTACGTCCACAAATCACCTTTCATTATAGTTAGATAATTAATAATCATATCTTAATTATTACTCCCTCCGTCCCCTATTAGGAGTCACTCTTTGACCGGGCACGGGTTTTTAGAAATGTAAAAAAAAGTTGGTTGAAAAAGTTAGTGGAATGTGGGACCCATTTTTTATATTGGTTTTATAATAAAATGTGAGTGAATTGAGTTAGTGGAATGTGAGACCTACTTACTATTTATGGTAAAAATGAAGTGTGACTCTTAATTGGGGACGGACCGAAATGGAAAAGTGTGACTTTTAACGGGGGACGAAGGGAGTAGTTTTCTTAATTGAGGTTTTGACATCTTAAGTAAGAATTTGGTAATGGGTATTTGTTCTTGAATTGTAACATATTCTTCAAATTCTAGTTTTGCATATAAAGCATAAAATTTGCAAATACATTATTTAATTATATATATAATCCGACTTCGCAATCAATCAAGATTCCGGTGCTAACATCATTGATTCAGTAAATAACACGGGCATGTGTATAGTTGCTTGAAAATTCCTAAACTTTTGCAATCAATCGATATTATGGCATTAACAAGCTTGTTGACTAAACTACGGGGAACAATCCCGCTCCTAATGCTATTTATGGTGATCACTCTCTCATATTTCATTTTCGTAAAGCAAAACTTTATAGTTCGTTGAATGCTTCAAATCTATCCATTACCGCAGTCCTCAATCATCTCCTTGAATTTGAAGTTTAACTAAATCATTTAATTACTACTCCCTCCGTCCTCGATTAACGGGCAAATAAAAACCTTAACGGGGACGGAGGGGGATTGTTTGAAAAAAGGGAATGGGTAAAAATAAATGTATTTCTCTACATTTACATTGGTAGAATCACCTTTTTTGGGTTTGGGTGTCCCCGCGGATAATTCGGCCGGTTTTTGGACGTCCCCATAATTTGTCTCACTTCACTTTTACCATTTTTGGTAGGGGCCCCTATTCCCCTAATATTCCTTCTCCCTTTTATTATAAAACTAATCTTTTTAAAATAGGAAAACCCCCCCTTTTTCAACCCCCTTTAAATTGATTTTTAAAATCGTGGGGTAGTGTCCCAAATATCGGGGCCCAGGAAAACTCAAAAATGGAGGGTTTGGTTTAGGATTAAACTTACAACCAACCCGATGGCATGAGATAATTAGTCATAGCTAATCCCCTATGACTAAAATAATCTCACAACTCAATCTAAAATTATATTTTGATGTTATTTTATTTAGGAAACCGAACGCCACCACTTATATAGGTATTTTGCTAATGTCCTTCATGCAACAGGACTTGAGGGAAACAAAATATAGGAGAATCGGTTATATTTGATGAATTGTACGATAAAGATGTAGCAATCAAATAACCATAATCGGCTCACTTTCTCCTAGTCTGGGACGGTTGAATCGAACTCAAATCGCTTCTTGCTTACTCTTGTCATTATTGATCCAAATCTACAATCATCTAGTTTCCTCTAAGAGCATCTCGTTAACGCTGACTCGATTTACTTCGCTCTGCCTCGACTCGACGAGACGAGCCAGCATCGAGTCAGCCGCCGCGAGGCTCGTCCCGTGCTCGACGGAAACGAGACATCTGGCCGCTACGACGCGACACGGCGAGGCCGGCCTCGAGCTGGCAAGGACGACGCGCTGCGCCCACGTGGCGCGCGCTGGAGCGTTGCGTGACGCCCACTCGCCCGGCCCGCGAGTGGACGTCGGAATTATGACGTAATAATTTTTTTTTTTTTTTTTTAATTCGAAAAAATCGAATTTAATATAAAAATAAAAAATCAAAACGGTCAAATGACCGTTGGGGACCAAACTGGTCGAATTTTCAAATTTTTTTTTTTTTTTATTCTTCTATAGATATACTCTATACTCCATTCACCATTTTACACACAAACACAACTTTTATTCCTCATTCCTCTTCCATTTTACACACAAAACTTACTACTCTCCAAATTGTTGAAAAATGTCCATGGCGATGGAAACTCCAGCGGCGGCGGCGGCAGCTGGCAGGTGGCGCTCCGTCAGGTTCGACTTGAACTCGTTCGTCGACTGGGCGAGCATGTACAAATGTTTGGGTACTTCCGGTTCGGCCGCCGGGCACCTGAGGCCTCGACCACTCCCGCTCGGCGTACCAAACACCACATTTTGACGTTGATGCATACTATCGTCCCTCCCCCGAGGTACGGGCAACGCCGGGATTATCCCAAAACGGAGAATTTTTGGGGCGATCGCGGTTGCCCGGCCAATCGGTGGAGGCTCCGGCTCCGGGTCTATTTTTTAGGCTTTTAAGTTGTAATATTTATTTTATTTTAATGAAGTGTGTTTTTATTAATTGAATTTGTTGGAATTAAAAATAAAAAATGAAATTGAATGAATAGTTAAGAGATGGTTAAGAGATGGTTAAGAGATGGAGGGTTGCAGGTGCTGTCTCTTAGTTAAGAGATGAGCTGAAAAGTACAGTGGGGCCCATGAATAGTTAAGAGATGAGACGGTTAAGAGACGGATAAGAGATAGCGTTGCGGATGGCCTAAACCATCTCTCTCTAGTCTGCTCTCTTTTTATCGGTATAAATCGTAAATTCAACAAATGAGAGTGTTTAATGTGGTAGTATATTACAATGTCGTTTGATTGCCTTGAATGTAATGTCTTTTTATTGTTGTCTGACTTTAGTTACTATTGTCTGATTATGTCATGTAATTTAATCAACCAGTAATGTGAGTAGGGATGTCAATCTAGCCCGAAACCCGCGGATCGATCTAAATAGCCCGATAAAATTATAGGGTTAGGTCCGGAAAATTGTAACCCAAATACATAACCGGGCTATACGGGCTGACCCGTTTGGGTTGGCGGGTTATGCGGACTGGCCCGGGTGGGTTTGCGGGTTAGCCCATGGGTTGAGCATTTTTAAAAAATATGAAATTTTGGGTTTATATACTTATATATATCAAATATATATGGCATATGAACTATATAAGGTAATAATGTCTTCTTTCTCAAATCAAAAGTTAGGGTTAATGAAATATAGAGTATATTAATATCATAATATGTACTCATATAATCACATTAAACTCCATAGAATTTATTTTTTGATATACTATTATCTATACTATCTTTTTTAACTTCTTAGAATTTATTTTTTCGTTATACAATTAAGAATATTATTTAACTCCTTTTGTAATGCATGATTTCTATTTAATTGTCATTTAATTGTATTCAGATTCACACGTGCTACTAATTGAGCGATATGTTTATGTATTTTGTTTCAATTTTCAATAGCTATTATTTTCCTTCTCTTGATCACTTTGATAATACCTCACTTTACGACAATCAGTTTTTTTTTTATAAGTTAGAATACCGAATTGGATAGAAAGAAACAAATAAGATCACTCCTGGCCCGAATAGCCCGTGGGTTAGCTCGAAACCCGAAGATTTAGGGTTAGGGCCAAAAATATATAACCCGAAAAATTTACAGCCCGAATAACCCACACCTAAATAGTCCGACAAACCGAGTGGGTTGGCCCAAACCCGAGCGGGTTAGCCCAATTGACATCCCTAATTCGAAATCTTAACACATGAAATATAACTATTCAATGTAATACTCATGCTAGTTAAATAATTTTAGAATTATTTGAAATATTATATTATTATTTATTAATAAATTTGCTTTGTCATATTTATCTAATTGCAATTATTTTTAAGAAAAATCAATTGTAAAAAGGAATTTAAAAAATATAAATAACTAAGATAAATATTTCTAATAGTATTAAAATTTGGTCAATACTAAAGCAGAAATAATTGAAATATACATGCAGATCTAGTTGAGGAATTTATATAGGTGAGTCCTGGGATGGGCTAGGCAAGACTTGGGCTTAGGTTTTGATTGGGCTTCTAATGAGCCTATATATAATTCATTACTAAAGTTTACAATAAAATGTAGGGAACTCAAGAATATAACGATGCATATTTCCTAATTTTTTTCAGGTTTCATGTACTCCATATGCATGTTATTCCAAGATTGAGAGTTTGTAAAAGAAATGTACGTGCACGCACCCACATGATTAGGAGAATATACATATATTTATGATTTACCATTTCAATAAATCGGATGTGGTGATATCCATATATGTGATTAATGAACAAGCAATCCATGTAACACGAACCACAAGAAATGCCTCTTATCTTTCCACAAATTCAGACGTGACAAAGACATGATGGAGAACGAATACAAAACAATTTTTATGTACCCATTTTAGCGATGTATAGTGTGTCTTCTTTTTAGTCCGTCCCACAAGAGCATGTATTTTCTAATTTTTGAAATTCTTTTCTCACTAATGAGGTGAGACACATTTTTTACTAACAAAACTTTAAATAATTTTTTTCTATTTCTCTCTTATTTTACCAATTGTACATTAAAACACGTGTTCAATCAAGAGTGCATATCTAACTCTTTACTAACTCTTTTTGGAACAATTATTTCTTGAAAACATTTCTTTGCCAAGGTTTTAACATTACCATCTAAAATGCTAGTATTTGATTTTGTATGGGTGTTGTTGCAAATTGTAACAAAATGCTAGTTTTGTATATCTACATATAAAATTGGATTAATTTAATTTAAGAATATCAGTGTAAAACGATTATCTATTTATTCAGTACACATAATTTTGTAAATGTAATGCATATACATATATTTTATATTTTTATCTAATATTCTTGAATTGGAATCATTTTCATAAATCTTTTATTATTTAAATCAAATACATGTAATTTCTAGAATAGTATTCCTTCCGTCCGTCAATTAAAAACACACTTTGATTCGACATGAGTTTTAGAAAATGTATGAATTATAAAGAAAAACAGTAAAAATGTTAGTGGAATATGAATCTCATTTTTATATTATTAATTTTATATTGACATGTGAGTATAATGAATTAGTGGAGTATATTGCCTACTTACTAAAAGTAGGAAAAGATAAATATGTCTTTAAATGACAGACACTCCAAAATGGTGTGTCTAGTTTTGACAGAAGGAGAGAGTAGTAAAAAACAACGAGCGACAGTATTTGGATTTTGTGAATACTAGTCTAAAAAAATTGTCACAATTAAGAATGTTTACATTTTTTAATTGTAGCAAAAAATCTTGAATTCACAATATATCCATGGCATTTAAGTTATGAATTATAGCAACAAATCATTAATTCAGGATAGAGAACATTAACTGAGTGTGAAATACGGATAAAATAATAAATGTGAATATTATTTATACTAATAAATGGATTTTTACTTTACAATAATGACATTTTTATTTTCTCTCCTTGGAAAAAAGACCGTTAGATTATTATTTAACTGGCCATTATTTTATCCGCATTTCACACTCAGATTATGTTCTCTATCCTGAATTAATGATTTGTTGCTAACTTAAATACCATGGATTGTGAATTCAAGATTTTTTGCTACAATTCAAAAACGTAAAGCATTCAAAAATCTATATACCGTGTTTTTACTTGTTTACTACGGAGTATGTTAACAACTAATATTAACATTTGCATTGTGAATGATTTTTCCTATAATTCACAATCAACTCAGCATGTTCTTAATTGTGAATTAGTATATGATCGATACTATAATTCATAACTTCGTTGTAAATCACGCTTATTTTTTCCACAATAAGTAGTACTACTAATACAATACATTCAACAAATATCGAAATATGTATAATCAAAGCATTCTTGAAGCCTGAAAGGAAACCATGAAAGCACTAATTCAAACAAATCTAAGCCTAAGGTAGATTTTGATTATAAGAACAAACCAAATAGCGCGGCAAAACACTAACCATCTAATCCATTACAACAAACCTCCATCTAATCCCATAAAAAAAACAAATAAAAATCCTTAAACCTAAGCTAAATTATGCTAATTAGCTCAAATCCAAACAAAAACAAGAACTCCTCTCCCTCTTAATTCTAAACCCTCACACTGCGGTTGCAAACTGCGTCTTCCGTCTCATCTCAACAACCCTTCGATGAGAATTCGAGTGCAGTTTGCTCGAGAAAGTCGGGCTGTTCGCCGGCCGGTACTCCGGCAGCAGCCGCCCCGACTTGTACCGCACTCCGCAAGCGTTGCACAGCGTCTTCGGCCCCATCGGTCCGGCCCGCCACTGCGGCGTCTTGTCCGACTGGCAATGCAAGCACCTCCGCCCCAACCGAGCGCCGCCGGACGACGACGACGTCCGCGGCAACAACCAAGTGACTTGACCCAGCCACATTGCCTGATCGGGTAACTCGCCGTAACTCGGCCTTGGTCTCCGCCTCCGGCCATTGGTCCGGGGTCGGACGGGGACTTTGAGACTGCCGCAGCAGCTCGCGGAGGCGCTGCCGTTTCCGTCGCTGCTGCTGCTGCTGTTCTCGAGGACGGAGCTCGGGCTGTGGTGGTTCACCAGCAGTTCCGGGTTGTCGGACAATATGCCGAAGCACGTCTCCACCGCCGGAAACTCGTCCTTGTTCGACAACCATTCCAATTCCTCCTCTGCAAACTCCTAAAACATGAATGTATATGTATAAGATTTAAGTATTCTAAGAATTACATGATCATATAAGCTAAATTGTTTAATTTAGACCCATTATAATCATAAATGGATAATCATACAACAATGAGTCATAGTCGGTTGTCACCCCCTCCAACCATAATATTCGCACAACTTAATCCAAAAAATGGATAATCATAGCAACGAAAAGAACCATATTAATTAAAATAAACTAATGAAGTAACTAATGTTAATAAAAACCGGCCGGTCTGTTGAGTTAACTCACTGAGTTGACTTGAATGAGAAAATGGCCGACTATAATAATAATAATAATAATAATAATAATAATAATAATAATGTAGTAGTACTATGTGTATGTTTTGTAGTACAAATGCACAATAAAGTCAAAATATTCCAAGTGGAGAAACGCATAGAATAATTCACGACGACAAATTCGACTCCTCAATTATACAGAAAAATAGTATACCTCCATAATTTAAATTTGATTTTATTGTGCACGAAATCGGAAAAAGACACGAGCATCGGTTTTACAGCTCAATCACGATAATCCAATCACCAAAAAGAGGCAAAACGACTTTCACTAATCATTCAATTTAATTTCGATTAATCACATAAATTTTGAGTTTATCAAAAATATAATTTCTCAAAAGCACTTCTTCCGCTTTTCCCCTTCACATAAATTAAAATAAAGTTGAACGAGACAACTCGGCCGAGTCAACTCATAAAAAATAGAAGTGAATGAAACTTACGGGAAATGAACCACTCAACAGCGAGTCATCACCAAACGCCGTCGTTAGGGAAGACGAAGAAGAGCGAGAAGTTTTGAGGTCGTAGACTTGTTCTTCCGTTTCAGCGCCGAGAGTGAAGTCGAGAAGGTCGTCGGAGACCACAAAACACGGCTCCGCTCCGTCCAAAATCTCCATAATTAACGGCGTTTGCGAAGAGAGAAGGAAATTTGGGGTTTCAGGAGAGAGAGAGAGGAAACGCCTCTACTTTTTCTTCTTCTCTTGTTGTGAGGGATAAGAATAGAGGTTATTATCGAGGAGAATTAATTGAATTAAACGAGGCGCAGATTTTTCTTTTTTCTTTACTTTATTCGAATGGATGTGAATTTTTTGACTCTTTTCGATTGTTTATATAAAAAAGATTGATGTAATTATGTTATAGTATTAATTAAAGAGAAAAGGGAATAGTATATAATTAGGTAATATTTAGAAATGAATCAATTAAGATTTTGTGGACATATAGAATATTTTAATTTCTTTGCACAAACCTTGAGGAATTATTCCATGTTATTTTAGTACTTGCGACGAGGGCGTTCGGTTTGCAAGACTGTATCTGAGATCAAATTGGTAGTCTGTTTGGTTCATGAGATTCAACCCGATAAATTAATCTTAGATAGATAATCATGTGATAACTAGTCATAGTTAATCTTCTATGACTAAAATAATCTCACGACTCAATTTAGATTATATCTTGATAGTCTTATTTTATCTTGGAAACCGAATACCAACTACATATAAAATTATGCGTGCCCTGTTATGGTAATCAAATGATTTAGGTATTGTCTTTCTTCTATTTTTTGTTGTATTCAGTTTTAAAAATAGGGAAGTGAAAGAAAATGATACTCCCTTTGTTTTTTAAAAATAGCAACTCTTTTCTTTTTAGTACGTTCTTTAAAAATAATAATTTTCAAACTTTCTATTTTAGGAAATCTTTATACCTCTATACATCAATGTATTTACTCCTACTTATACCACTACAATTAACAACTTAAAGTGGACCTCATAATCCACTAATATTAATTTCATTACTTTTTTTTCTCTCTCACCTATTTTATCAATTTTTTTCTCTCTCTCTTACTTTAACAATTTTTCTTTCTCTCCCTCTTACTTTATCAAATTGTGATTAAAATCAGTGCCGTTTCAAATGTCCCTATTTTTGAAAAATAAGGGAGTAATTACTATTGGATGTATATTTTGGAGAATGGCAAACTAAGCAATAAAAGTATTTTAGGAATGTCAAATATATAATTACATCATCATGAACCATAATGTTTAATAGTGCATTGGTATATGAATATCGAATGTATAAATTTACTAATAATTTTTTTCGAACTTATATTAGGAATATGAAACAGAGTAAATGTCGCATCTAACATAATCTTTTCACAATGTTCACAACCTTTAAAATATTTGCATTCATAAGTCATAACAGTAGTTTCATTTTGAATTCGAAAATCAATTAAAATTTAAAATGTTATGGTCACCTTGACTCGTGAGGCGAAATTAGGGGTGCATACTCATCGGGTCAACCCGGCACATGATTCGGGTTCGGTCATTTTATAACAATTCCAGATTGTGATGTTTGAATTTTGATGGTTGGATATAATTTATTGGCATATAATTTGAATTTCAGTCACGATAAGAGTTGAAATGCAAGATATGGAATAGTTAAAATACATTATAAAAATTGACTTTATTCAAATTTCAAATAAGTTGAGCAGATTCTCTCCCACTGCCACTATTTTAGAATTTGCCACAAAAAATAATAGTGGAATTGCAAACTATATTTATGGTGTGGGGTGACAACATAATCTTTGACGACCCCAAAAATTGTAGCACAGCTATTACATTTGGTGTCTTTTAAAAATATAGCACATTCAAATATCATTTTCTATTCTATGTTTCAGGCTTCTATATACTTTTTATTACATAAAAAATCACACTTTTTCTATATAGTAAAATTCTTATTAATAGGAGTATATTTTATCCATTCATTACATTTACTAATTGTTTCATTAAAATATGTTCATCCAAATTTATTGTTCACCGGAAGATTAAGAGTTGATTCCTTCTAATCTCAATTTGTAGATTCTTTCTGATCCGTGTTTCTTTTTATCTCAATATCTATAATTAATGCATTGGTCGAATAATTTATATGAACAAATGAAAAAAAAAATTATACTCCATAAGATATAAACAATATTATGTAAACTATATATAATTATAATCATGTATTATATTCACATCAAAGAATTTGTCGTAACACGAATTGTTAATTTAACTGAGTTACAAAACTATTTTGTATTTTGAAATATGTCTTTTAAACTCATGAACAGTGTTACTATAAGATATTGAATTTAGTATTACTATTTTAATGTGTTATAGTATACTAGTAATGATTTTGTCATATACTCCTATTTCGCACACCCAGCCAAAGCAAATAGTATCCTGAACAAATTTTTAGTTAGTAATGATAGTGTATAGTCCATAGGATATAGTGAGTTAAGGTAGTGGCTTTTCATTTGACAAAAAATATTTAGGTTAATGTGGAGATGATAAAATAAAAGAAGGATTAAGTAGAAGAGAAAAATAAATAAATAAAATACAAAAGATCAAACAATTGACAACAAGGATGATTATTATAATGGTGGCCATTGTTCTATGTCAAGAGATGCAACCAAACAAGCTTCTTCCAAATGGAGTACAATCACGAAATCAGAAGTCTGAATAAACATTACAAAATGTATTAGTTAAATAAAAGAAAATGAGAAGTTGACAAAGTTTTATAACTTAGATAATGTCGAGTGACTGGGCCGCTGTAGGATTTGGGTGGTAGTTTACCAAACATTATGTGAATATGACTTGTATTTAACTAATGTAATTTTTTATTAGTAGTGGGTGTTATTCCAAAACATGTAATATATATTTTGTCATATTTTGTCTTTCTTCCACTTGGATTGAGAGAAGTCATGAGATCTAGATTCTAGACTTGATTCTCTATCACGGGATAATCGCACTCTTTGGCATTTGTCCACACAAGTAAGAAATAATATAAGTAAGATTAGTGTAGTGATAAAATATATTGTATAAATTCTAAATTATAATTTGAATTGTTAAAAAGTATCAACAGATGACAAAATAGTAGTAACAGAAAATGTCAACACAGTTTCAACACCGGATCAATCGTTGATATTGTGTTGACATTTTTTGTTGTTATTATTTTATCATCTATTGATATTATGATTATAGTTTGAAGCTTATACAATATATAGAGTTTGCATTTGATCATATCCCAATAAGAGTAACTATTATTGTTGAGATAAAAAGCAGGCATCATGCTAATTTAAGTGTGCTCCAAATGACAATTTAGACCAAATAAATAGATCTTAAGCTCGTATATCCTACCAAGTGGAGCCTAGAGCTGAAGTAGAAAAGATACATGGAGCATATTACTCATCAATAAAACGGCTGAAATGTTATAAGAACAATTTTATTGTGAAAATATATAAACTAATTGTTAGGGTTTGGCGGCACACACTCGAACTCCAACTATGATTGGATGAACACATCACGTGGCAATATGTCCAGGGGCGGATCTACTAGGAGGGGATAAGGGGCATTTGCCCCTCCTCAATATATTTGATGTAGTACTATTTCATGGAGTAAATTTTTAAAAAAAATTGATTTCCTTTACAAATGCCCCACCTCAAACCATTAAAATTTCTTCTTAGACATATTTTTGACCCTGTCGAATCGAGATCCTGGCTCCGCCCCTTAATATGTCCAAACTACTAAATTTTACTCATACCATTAACATTTTCCATCTAAACTTTTACATCTATATTTTTCAATTTCTTAAAACGCATGTCGATTCCAAATAGGATAATTAATAGCGAACAAAGTGATTAAGTGAGTATCTATCTCTTCTACGTTCTACGCGCTATGAATATTTTCATCCGAAGTTCTAAACTTTTGACCTTTTTTCTTTCTAATTGTAGAAAATTTTATATACTAATAACGGCATCATTAGCTTTTGGTCGATCGACTTATAAAATTTATTAGCATTAATTAATTAAAATCCAAGTAATTAAAGTTTATTATCCTAATCTACATTTAATATATTCTTCCACCACTTTGGACGATTTTTATAAGTATAAGTACTTTGTTTATAACGTAGTGAGTTAAGCATATATAGATACGATTAATTAGGAGATTTTTTCTCTTTTTTATTACAGATAATATATAAGGAGAATTTCAAATAAAAATTCGTTTGAACCTTCTCATAGTAGGACTGTAGGAGTATATATAACAATGAGCTCCATAAATTCGATCGGTATTTATTTAACTTTTGAAAATCATGTGCTCTCACGTCCAACTGAATTAGTGAAGGGAAAAGTACTCAATCTTTTTTTATATATCGAGCCTTCTAACAAAAACTTTTTAACCTTTTTTCAGTGCGTATACACATTAATAATTACTACTAATTCAGTATTATCTTCCCTAATGAGCATTGTCTCCTTTCTCTATATCAATTGAGTACAACAAAACAAAACAAACTTTTTAAGGCTTATTCAACGAAAATAAAAATTCAGAAAATTCATCAACTAAAGCTTCAATGACCTTAAGCATATAAACTACGTATACACCAATGACCTTAAGCATTAAATAAAATCTATAAACTACGGAGTAATTATTAAGAATAAATGCATTAGCCCAAAATAAAAGCAAATAGTAGATTTTTCCTAAAAAAGCAAAGTGGTTGTTTAGCACACTAATTCTTGTGATATTGTGCAAGAGTCATGTGAGACACGTAGGCCAGCCTTAGTAGTGAGTAGGTTACAACGGGCTTCTTGCTAATAATTTCAACTACTACTATTTTTATTTTTCAATTTTTTAAAATTTCATTTCATGGACCCTAAAATTTTATTTGAATATTCCAAAGAGAGATTCGGAATTTGTCCAATCCCATATGTAGGAGCAGGAGTATGTGCCAATTAATCTCACTGTCACACACCCAAATGTGGGAGTAACTATTTTGGGAGAACGCTATCAGACGAGAATTATGAAATAGTAACAACTTACAATTAAACCCACGAACACGAATTTTCTTTAGAAAATAAAGGCCATTGTGAAACTACTGTGAAATTAGTTATTAGTAGTATCACCATACGTTGACCAACTTAACTGACGCTTGAAATAGAAAGCTATTGCGAAATTAGGAAAAATAATCCACTGATTGGAAGCGACAAAATAAATTATTAGGATTATAAGCATTGATTTCGGGATGAGACACGCTCGGGATCCGGATTTCTTGCTGACACTTGTCTTTTTTAAATACACAAAATGCTTGCTTTAGAAATTAATCATTCTATCACTATGTATAATTATTTAGAGCACTCCCAATTGTCTCCCTTATTTCTCCCTTATTTCTCCCTAACTCCTGCCACATCAGCACCACATCAGCACCAAAATTTATCCCCAGTTTTTAGCCAACTTTTAGCCAACCTCTGCAATGGTTTCTCCCTTATTTCTCCCTTATTTCTCCCTAGCTCAACATTTCATTTTTACATCATCACTAATTTAATTATTTTATTTTAATATATAATAAAGCTAGCTTATTTAATTTATAAGATAAAACAAATAATAGTAATAAAGTTCGTTGTATTAAACACGGGTACACATTACAACGAAGAAAATTAAAAAAAAAAAAAGTACACGAATGGAAAAAAAAAATCAAAAAAAAAATTCAAAGAAAAAAAAATCAAGGGCGGTGGGCGCGGTTTCTATTTGCCCACAATTCTTCGATGATATCGTGTTGTAGTGCTTGATGGCCTCCTTCTGGTGTATGTCCATGAACGCCTGGAACCGTTCATGTTCGTTGTGCGGTACACCCTGGCGGGCGGACTCGGTTGAGACACCGTGACTCGATGATGCAACACTTGGGTCGTTGGTGACGTCGAGGACGCCTTCGTGTTCATCTTCGATGATCATGTTATGCATGATGATGCACGCATACATGATATCGGCAATCTCCCCCTGGTAGAAAAAGCGCGTCGGGCCCTTTACCAAGGCAAATCGCGATTGGAGCACCCCAAATGCCCTCTCCACATCCTTGCGCGCAGACTCTTGCGCTCGGGCAAAATACCTTCTTCTATCTCCGAGTGGGCATCTGATCGTCTTCAGAAACACGGGCCATTGCGGATAGATGCCGTCAGCCAGGTAGTACCCCATGTTATGCACATTGCCATTGGCCGTGAATTCGATGGAGGGGCCTAACCCGTTGATCCGCTCGTTGAAAAGGGGCGAGGAATTGAGAACATTTAGGTCGTTGTTCGACCCGGCTATACCAAAATAAGCATGCCAAATCAAAGCCGTTGGTCGGCAACGACTTCAAGAATGATGGTGGGATGCGTACCTTTGTAGCCGGTACTTCGACGCCCGACGAAAATTTTTCGGGACTTGCCGGCGTTCCCCGCCGAGCAGTGCATCTCATCGAACATGTCGGCGGGCCCTCCATGCCAACGGGGGATGGCAATGCGCATTGAGGGCGAAATGGGCTTCCCCCCTTTGCCCGGAGCCGAACTCGGGTAACGGCGCGACAACGATAACAATGCCAGGGAAAAGGAGCGGCGATTCAACCCGAAAATACATCTCCGGGTAAGGGTTCCTCCCAAAAAATTTGCGACAACGATTGGCGCATTGTGTGGTCGCTGAGGGTGTATCGCGCCGGGCGATTGGCCGTTGGGGTGGTCACCCATTCGAGCGATCTCGCTTTGTATGCGGCGGAGATATAGTTGTTGATTGGTTTTGGCGAAACCCCCTCATCCCATCCTGGGAGCTGGAGGTACCTCCTTTTTTTCTGAAGAATGTGATATTTCCTCGTGATGAAGACGAGACGATGAATCGAACTCATTTAATAAAGATGGAGAGAAAAAAGATTGAAAATTTGTGTGAATGAAGTTTGTGGGTGATGAATGGAGAAGAGGATGAAATATTTATAGGGGTGGAATTTGAATATGACCGTTGAAGGAAAATTTTGATATCGCCGGATTATCGCCAACGTTTAGGCCGGGATATCCGCGATTTTGCGTTAAACGCCACTTCGAAAATTTGGAGAAATTCGAAAAACGCGACCTTCCTCCCCCCGGCCGGCGATAATAGATATCCGCAAAATCGCCGGATTATGCCACGCCATTGGAGTGCTCTTAGTATACCTCAAATTTTCTCTATTCAAAAACTAAAATATCAGAAATTGCAATAATAATATTCTAGAAAAACACAGTACTAATTACTAGGTAAGTATATTCTCTCCAAACCACATGAATGGTCCACTTTACTATTTTCTCCGTCACCATTAATGATTAACTTTTAATTTTTACCATAAATGATAAATAGATCATATATATTATATTACTCCTTCCTCCCATTAAGTTTTACTTACTTTCCTTTTTATTTGTCCCAATTAGTTTTAATTTCTTAAAATAAACCCATTTATCTCTAATTTATTCCAATTCCTTACTTTACTCTCTCCACTTAACACACAAAATAAAGTTGCATAATATCCCGGGCCGGCCCAAGAAAGGGGTCATCTTCCTTGGGACGAGGGAGTAATCATTTCACTAAATTTTATTATAGAAACATCTTTTTGCTCAAAACTTTATCAAAGTATCATTTTAGTCCATGAACTTTGAAAATATCATTTTGGGTCCATCACTATGAGTTAATATCATTTAAGTATTTTTTTCTATTTCCAAGTTTTTCCGATTTAAAATATCCTCAATACCAAGGTATTTTAATAAACTTATCGGATACTCATATTTTTTATAAATATCTTTACTACTATATTTTTGAAATTTTATAAATATGATTTAACCTTCAATATTATCACTTTGACATGCAAGAAAAGTTCCTTCTTCGACGAATTAAAGAATTTTAAAATATTTTTAAGATGTGGATACTGAAAAAATTTAATTTACATAATAAACGATATTGAATATTGATATATTGATATTATTTTTAAATAATATATCAACATTCAAGTATCGTCTATTGACCGTGACCTTTTATATTTTACATGTATCCATACCTCAAAATATTTTTAAAATTCTTTAATTATAAAATGTTGAAGAAACTTTTCTTGCATGTCACAAAATTAAGTGTATATTGAGGCTAAATTATATTTAGAAAATTTGTTGAAAAAATATGAGTATATGATAAGTTAATTAAAAATAAGTATCTCCGTCTCAAGATATTAGAGCTCTTTCTTTTGAGGCACGGAATTTATGAGATGTTGTTTAGTGGTTAAGTTGAGTTGGAAGTAAAGTAAATTTTTACCATAAATAGAAATGATTCAAATATGTTAGGACACTCCAAAAGGAATAAGGTCTAATATCTTGGGACGGAGGGAGCCTTCCAAGGTATTGAGATATTTTGTCATAAACTCTTGGAAATAGTAAAAAAGTATTCGAATGATATTAACTTATAGTTGACGGATCTCAAATGATATTATCAAGTTTCAATGACCTAAAATGATACTTTGGCAAAAGTTATGACAAAAAAGATGTTCCCTCTTTATTATAAAACTAATGTATAAAACTAATGTATAAAAATAATAAGACTTATATTATACTAACTTTTTCAATTCACTTTCTATTACATTTCTTAAAACTCATACGGAATCAAATTCAAATTGAACAATTATTAAGGGACTAATTAACTCATACCGTTTATGCTATGCATTGATAAATCTTGTTGTATTATTTTTATAACTCGGTTGTTGATTAAAAGTAAGAAAATTAAGTTGAGATTTAAGAACTTTTTTTTTTAAACCTACTGTATATTTTTAGCATATAAGGTGATAGAAAGCTTATTTTTCATACATTAATAAAAAGCTTATAAGTCCTATTTGTAAGTTGTTTGAAAGACTAATAGCCTCATATATGTTCAACAAAAAAAATAAGTGCATTTAATTATTAAAATCAGAACATGTTAAAAGAAGACTTTGAATCCAAATAATTGGTAGTACTTTCAAGATTCATAAATTTAAGCTTGTGGTACACTAATTCCACTAAGTACAGTGTATCACTTTTCTCATAAGATGGAGATACACTACTTTTTATTATTTAATGTATTAAATTAATTTAATTATCATCAAGGCAGATTTGGGTGGTCCTTTCCTTTTTCAATAAATTAAGATAGTTGTTTATTATAGAGCGAGCATTTCCTCTACAATGCGGGCCTCTTTTATGGTCAAGTCTTGGCCCATTATCAGAACTGTAGTTGCTGTCGACGGCCCGGCTCGTTTCAGTATATGGTTTTGTATTTAAAATTAACATTGAATATTTTTAAACTTAAATATAGCAAAAGATAACAACGAAATATAAAAATAGTAGTACTAACTTGTTCTATTTAAGATTATTAACAGTGCAATTTTGATGAGTGATGAATTTTGTAGCTTAAAAAAAACTAAAATAGGTCAAAAATGAAAATGAAAGCAATCGATAATCGTACACAATTTAAGCGGTACTCGATCGAGTCAGTTAGTCGAGTCTTCTATATGCCGAGTGGCTACCAAGTGATAATAAGTCTACAATTCACATGGTTGAGCCAGGCCAAATCGTGAGTAGAATGACCACTTGACCGAGTCAATTATTAAACACTATTTGAGCAAAGTGATATCATAAAGTCAAAAATCGTGAATAAATTTCTCCGATCACACAGTTCTTTGTAAATTGTACTTTTTGTAGTGAAATATCACTAGCTTATTCTATCTTTTCTAGTTGTTCTAGCTAATTGCCGCGAAGGTTTGGCGTGTCACTGTTTTAGTGTTTAATTTGATAAGAATTTAACATCAAACTTGAGGGATCATCATATATGTCTCATACACGCTTTAACAATATACTTCCACCGGTCATCATTTTAGAAGTATCATTATTTACTGAGGAAGGTTTTAAAAAATTGTTTTTAACTTTTTATAAATGGAAGTGGTAGAAAAAATGAATAGAATATGTAGCTCCGCTCGTCCGCTATTTATGATTAGTTACTTTATATGCTGTCATTTATAAAAATGACGATAAATAATACAATGGAGAAATGGTAAAATAAGAGAGACTAATGTTGTTAAGCACTCTTCCAACATTATTCTCTTTCTTACGGATAATTCTCCACTATTTATGTCATTTTTCAAATGATTCCATAAAAATGCGAACTCGAAATGAGCAGTACTATTTCCCCTTCCATAAATTTGATTAACTACCTCTTTTTGTTGTATAAAAATCGAAACTTTACCTTAACCATAACAAGTCAGGGAAAACTGCACACGACTTCTTACGGCGGCGCATCGCCATGGCCGACGAAACACTCAATCAAGCCGAAACCGCCGCCAACGACAAAAAGTCCGAATCTTGGGCCCAGCTAGCGTGGACCCACTTGGAATGTGTACGGAATTCGTCTTCACCGCCGCTAATTCAGTGCATCACAAACCTCGTCTCCATGGATTTGGTCGCTAACGTCCTGCTCTCCGCCGGCGCTTCTCCGGCTATGATACACTCCGTCGAAGAGATCCCAGACTTCACGCCCAAGGTCCACGCTCTCTACATCAACGTCGGAACCCTCACGCCGGCCTGGCTACCGGCGATGAAGATGGCCGCGGCCTTCGCCAATGAGTCCAAAAGGCCGTGGGTGCTCGACCCCGTCGCCGCCGGAGCTTCCGCTTTCCGGCTGAAGGCGTGCTTGGAGCTGCTTACTTTGGGTCCCACTGTTGTTAGGGGCAATGGGTCTGAGATTTTGGTGCTTTTTAATGGCTCTGCTAATGCCAATTTTAAGGTAAAACACAAAGCTTTATTTCCTAATTTTAATTGTAGATAATGTCTGTTGCATCTCATTGCAATATTGAGTTGGAGCTGTTTTTGAAGAACTAAGTATGATTGATACTCCTATTTGGTATGTTATGCAAAACAGATTTTGTTTGATTTTTAAGTAGTTCTTGAAATTCCACAGGAAATTGTGATTGTGTTGAATAATCAAAGTTTTGCTTCTCCAATGGCAGTTTGGAGAGTTTATCAACCACTGTTTGATGTTATATGGTGTGCTTCAGCCTATATTTTTTTCTTTGTAAAAAGAGGATTAATAGTAGTTACACAATTACCTGTTGAAAGAAAAGTGACTTACCAACTATGCTTCAATGATTCTCTATCAGCACCAAATCATCTATTACAGCATGGATATTGTGGAATCCAAATAACCAGATTTGAAGCCATTTGTATCCAAATCATCATCTCTTAAGTAGCTTCTGCTGCTGCATTAGCAAAGGGAAACAGAGCGAATAACGCCTCTTTTAGAACAGCCGCCTGCATTTCATGTACTTCGTTTCATGCTCTCCTGATTCTTTGCTTGAATACAAAAGCCCAACACTAGTTATTTTCTGAGATGTTAAATTGCTTTAATCAATCCGAAAATGTCTGGTGCAGAAAACTTGATGAACAGATTGTGGATATCATCACAAAGCCTTAAGGATCAGCTCGCTATAGTAGTTTTATATGTGCGTAGAATTCCATCTAACCAAGAGATGACTACTAGTTCCTTTTTTCACAACTACAATTCATAAAACTTTTGAATTCTTTTTACCATTTATGCTTATCTACAGGGCGCGGACGCATGCATGAATCAACGGATGCCATTGAGGCAGAAACCCCTGGCCCAACCTATGGGTGCATAGTTGCAGTGTCTGGGCCGTGGACATAGTCACGGATGGGGGAGCGCAGTTTTCCAAAACGGGGGTTTCCCATTCTGCAGAAGATTAAGAAAAAGGGGTGGCGGGGACAGCCCTTTCCTTTTTTTGGGGAGTGACTCCATCACAGCCGTTTAAGCCCTGCTGCTGCACTTGTGTTTGGGTTGTGGGACAGGTGTGCTCTGCTGGGGGTCCAGGCTCGCTCGGATGCATTTGATTGATGCGCTTCAAGCCTTGACAACTGTGTTCTTCAAAAAAAATGCCAACGTTCGTGATATGTATCATAGGAAGGAAAACTGAAAGATGAACAATGTATATTTTGTTATGAAACTTATGTTAAATAATCTATGGTTATGTTTTCGTTTTCATTGATTTGATTTGTTGTTTTTTTAACATATCGATCAGACAGCAGATAGTGTAGTTCTAATAACATTGATTTTTCAACAATTCTTAATTTTGCAGTTGATTTGAGGCTGAAAGATTAAATTTTAGTAAAATTCTATCCCCCATCGAATATGACAATATTTTTGTGATGCTTTATGAAAATCAGCATGTGATTGTTGTCCCCCCGGGGACATCCGTAAAATTAACGATACGGAAAATTAGTGGCCCCGAAAGGGTGGCCTAAATTGAGAAATGGTTTTTTTTTTCCTTTTTTTCTTTTTTTTTTTTTTAAACAATTCTTTTTTCTTTTTTCCTTT